>NW_017729014.1:22698273-22705869 GCF_001723915.1 Gavialis gangeticus
CAGCTAACCTGAGGCTGGGATGGGAGCAGAGCTCACCCAGAGGAGGTGGCGCCTAGAGGAGGCTGGATCTAGCTGCCCGGGGGGATTGTCCTGCCATGGATGAGCCCCAGCTCTACCGTCCCGCGTCACCTGGTGGTTGCGGGCACCTGGGTGCCCGTGGCTTTCTTGCTGGCAGGGCTCCTCCGAGGACTGGCCGTGCCAGAGCTCTGCGGGGCACATCACGGTTCAGCAGGCGAGAGCTGGAGGGGCAAGATGCGTCCGGCTTCGTTTGCAAGTCCCGTCGGCAACTTGCAGCGATCGGACCCGGCGGGGGGCTGGCGACGGGGTTGGGAGCACGATGGGTGGCCGTCATGGGGCAGGAGAGGAGCGGGGTCTTTGCCACCCTCTTCTAAGGTCTTGCAGCAGCTTCAGGAGCAGGAGAGCGGTGGCGGGTGCCTCTCACACGTCGTCGCTGCTCCCAGGCTCTCCGCGCCGCAGGGAAGCTGCTGTCCAGCCTGGAAGCGGGAAGGCAGGCAGGAGTGTGGGTCTAGCCGTCTAGGACGCAGGCTTCGGCAGGCTGGCTTTGGCGATGGGGCAGAGGCTGTCTGCTGTGACAAAGAGCGGGACCCTCCGCAAGTCCTTCAGCTTGTGCTTCTTCTGTGGGTGCTGCGGGAGAAGGGGAGTGGGTCAGGAGGCGGCTGGGCTGGACCACGAGAGAGCTGTCCCCCAACACCCCTGCAACTCCATCGCCTTTGAGCCAGGGCCGAGAACAGACAGGGCAGGGCTGGGGTGGGGAGACACGGGACTGGGGCTACTGGGCAGAAAGGGAGGGAGGGCAACAAGCAGAAACAAATGCTGTATGGCCTGGTCTAGGCAGTCCTTGGCCCTTGCACTGGCAGGGACCCGCTCGGGCAGGCTGCACGGTGCTGGGCAGGGCAAGGGGCCCGGTGCCTAATGCCAGGGGCCCGGGAGGAGAGGTGAGGCTGTCATGTTCTGGGCACATCCAGGGACAAGGGCAAAACCAGCTGGGCTCTGGCTGTGAGCCAGCCCGGCTCTGCAGATGCCCACAGGGTGAGGTTGGAGCGATTTGGGGCGTACGAGCCCTGGCTAGGGACGTGGTGCGGTGACCCCACTCGCGGAGGGCTGAGGGACGCACGGTGCATGCCCCATGGCAGTCAGCACCTCCCTGGCAGGCTGCTGCGGCCAGGTGCGTCTGCCCAATGTGCCCAGCCCTGGATCCAAGAGGGGGAAGCAGGCAGAAGCGAGGCGGTGCTGACCTGGCAGGAGCGCGCATCCGCGGAGGCCGGGGAGGGAGGGCTAGCAGCTCTGCACAGACAGACACACAAAGAGGAGGACATTAATTGGAGCCAGAGGGAGCCACGACATCAGGGACACACACTCCACGCCCGCTCCTCCCCTCCCTCCAGCAGGAACCGGGCAGGGACGGAGACGAGGAGGCTGGACACTGCACGTCCCAGCACAAGGTCAGAGGGTTTAGCTCGGTGCCACCCTGCACCTGTGTTACAGGGACCATAGCAACCCTGTCTATCCAGGTCGCCCTGATATTTGTACAGAAAGCAGGGCCTGACGCCCATGGGGCCAACTGTCTCCTGCTGCTCATCCTTGCCCCCATGCCCAGAACTGCTGGCCAAGGCAGCATGAGACTTCGAGCAAAATATTTCAGACCGAACTAGCTTCAGGGCCAGGATAATGCACCGGGGCAACACCCAACCAGCTCGTACAGCTCGTCCAGGCTTCACTGAGCCCCTCGTGTTACAAAACAAGCGGCGACTAGATCCAGAACAGCTTTTTGTTTGCACATGTCCTTCCACATGATTAAAAACAAAACACCCTTAATTCACTCCAAAATGCAACGTTTCAACCTGGGTCACAGTGACGCTATTTTGGACATCACCAAAACGCGGAAACATTTTGAGATGAGCCAAAAAAATCTGGCACTGTTCTGACAGTGAGCCCAAACCTCCGTTACTGCTACGGGTCGGGGCGAGGCGTTTGGAAAGGCTTCCTGTCCGCGCAGCCTCGTGCTCACACTCCTTTAGCCGACACATCAGTGGAATTCAAGGCTGGAATATCGACAGCTTGGAAAATTTTAACAAGCGCTGGGCTTGTCTGCGAAGTGAGCGAGAGGCAAACCACTGCCCTAGGGCTGGGATTTCTGATACAGCTCATGAGATACTCTGTCCTGCAGAGCCCTGTATGGGTGTGCGCATGTGCCCGTGTACATGTACATGAATGTGTGTGTGTGCATGCATCTGTGTACACTTCTATGTGTATGTGCGTGTGTGCACGCATTTGTGTGCACGCATGGGTGTGTGCACACGTGTATGTGTATGTGCATGCGTGTATGTGTACATGCATCCGTGTCTGTGCCTGCGTATATGTGCGTGCATCCGTGTCTGTGCATGCATGTGTCTGCGCATGTGTATATGCATGTATGTGTGCATGTGTACATTCATGCATTTATGTACGTGTGTGGGTGCACGGGCATCTGTTTACGTGTGTGTTTGTGTGTGTGTTTGGGGGGTGGAATTCCTGCTGCTTCTCTCCTGCAAACCTAATACAAACCACAGCGCCTGGGGGCAGAGACCGCGTCTCCTGCTCCATGCAGAGGCCCAGCAGCCTGCTCCTCCGAGGCCCCTCCACAATCCCCCCCACATCCTGCTGAGCTCATGGCACTCCTCAGCTGGGGGCCTGATGCACGTATACATCCCCGGCTGTCTCTGCTGGGCGCCCTGCGCACTCTTCCCCTCTTTCTCCGGCCGCAGTGCTCTCACCAGGTGGGGTGTGTGCCGCTCCGACCTCTCCAGCTCGATTTTGATCTCTGGACAAGCCGGGTCCCCAGATTTTCTGGCGTCTGGCTGAGGAGACCGAGAGGGGCCTGAAAGCGAAGGGGGGAGAGAGACACAGATGTGAGATGGGAGGAGATGAGTGCTCCCGGCAGGGTGAGACGCTTAACGCTATGCAGAGGCGAGTGGGTAACAGAGACGTGCATGTTGCTGAGGGCCTGATTCTCAGCCCTCCCCACAACACGCGTCGCTGAAAATGCACTAGGGCATCATGTTGTTATCGTCCAGAAAGCTGCAAGGAGGTCTCACCCACCCTGGGCTTTAACAGCTTCTCGGACTCAAGCGGGCTGCAATAGGATCACGCAACAGTACCCGATCGGTGGAGCAGGATCGGGCCCGTTGTGGCTAGGGGATGCTGCGGGCTCAGTGCCAGCCTGACCGCCGTGCCCCTGGGGGTGCTGAGCCAGCCACAATTAGCATGGGGCCTGGTGGCAAATGCTCTGCAGCAGAGGTGGCCAGAAGCAGACACCGTGTTGGCACACGGCTAACCAGGGAGAGGAGAGGCAACATAGCAGCAGAGAGGGCAGGGAGCAGAAAAAAGAGCAGCAGATCACAGGAGCAGAAAGCAGATGGGACAGGGAAAGGGGATGGGTGTGAGTGGAGGAGACCCCGTGTCCCCCAGTGCAGGGCCTGCCCCTGCTGGGAGCTGGCTCGGAGCCGGGCTGGCGCCCCGATGCTGTGCCGCGCCGCGCCGCACCGCGCCAGTACCTGGAGAGCTGCCCCCGCTGGCGGTGCTGAGGCTGTCATCCAGCCAGGTGCTGTAGATGAAGGAGTCTCGCTTGTGCGGGGTCCCCGAGGAGGACTGGCTTTCCTGCGGCACGCAACGGGGGGCAGGGGGGTGAGGGAAATGCCCCCTGACTGGAGCGCTGTGGGTGGGGGCTGGGAGACTCCCTCCCCAATGCCCGCAGCCGTGGCGAGGCCCGATGGGACCCAGTCAGCACTGTTCGGTAGGGGCTGTGCCCCAAGCTGGGGGAGAAGCCGCCTCCCCTGCACCCAGGGGCTATTACCATGCCAGTGTCGTCGTCAATGCCGCCCTCGTTCTCCTCCACCACGCTGCCGAAGCTGCTGGCGCTGGACGAGGAGCGGGAGAAATCCCGCAGCGCATCGGGCTTTTGAGCGAGGGCCTCCACCCTGGAGAGACGCAGCGGTTAGGCGCCACCGCCCCTGCCCGGGCACACACCACGCGGCAGGGCTCTTCTGACCGCTGCTCCCCACCCCAGAGACCTTGTGCGGTCCAGAAAAGCTGCCCTTGGCGAGGAGATCAGCCCACTCCCCAGAGAGGTGCAGATGGGCCATTTCAGGGCTCCTTGCACCTTTGCACTGGTCACCAAAAGAAATGCCAGCTGCCCCAGGGCCAGCTTTGCAGGGCAGAGGCCTGCGGCCAGCTTGCGGCATGAGAACGCTTCGATCGGGGGGTTTCTGGTTTTTCAAAGGCTGCAGGGTCACGGGTGGCATCCGGGAGCCAGGAGGCCTGTTCCCAGGGTCTCTGGCCCTGGCCAATGTCACACAGGTCCCTGTCCTCCTGCAAAGGCCACCTAAAGGGGCCAGCTCCCCTTCGCCTCGATGCCCGGCCTGCGTCCCTCCATGCCCGGGGGAACCCACCTGTTCTTGGTGGTGGGCATCTCCGGGGAGCTCTGGTTAGACGAGTCCTCGGATTTAGGCTCCTGGGAGACGTGGCCGCTGTCCGGGGTCTTCTGGGTCCCTGTTGGGCTCTCCCTGCGAGGCACAAATGGCCCCGGGGGGAGATGCTAGTAATCAGGCTGGGGAGCCCTCTCCCGCCTGGAGCTGCCGGCACTGCATCTCCACCTGGTTTCAGCGCTGCTCCATCTCGCAGCCGGCACGCGGCACAGCTGCTCCCATCGCCCCCATTTTCCCCACATCCTTCACCTGCTCCAATAAGCCAGCGTGCCCCTGCCTCCACCCACCTCTTCTCCTGCACCTCCTGGATGTTCTCAATGCCGATGGCGCTGCTTCTCCGGGAGCCGAAGGGCCCCGATTTCTTCCGGGTCGGGCTCTTCCCGGGAACGATCAGTGACTGGAAGACAGTCGTCTCATCGGTAAGAGAGCCCCGCTGACGGCTGGGACTGCCCGCCGGCAGGGCTTCCAGAGGACCCCCACCGCGGTCCGCACACACGTGCACGCAGACGTACAGGGGCCCGCGCTCCGGGGTGGGTAAACCAGGTTGGGAGCAAGGACAAACAGGTCTGGATCCTGGAGACAGGCCACCGGTGACTATGCAGGTCCCCTGGGGCATTTGCACCGGGACCCGTGGTGCCTGCCTAATCAGGGCATCCAGTGCCCAGGTGCCAGCATGAGATGCAGCCAGCTCTGGGCACGTCTGTTCCAGTAAGCACCCACCTAAAGCCCCCATTTCTACTGGTGCGGCTGAGATCAGCGCTTGGGAAGGTGGGGGGAGCACGGCCACGGTTTTGCCCTGTCTGCATGGGAGCATGGCTGTGCCCTGGGGCAGGGCTCCCCCCGCCCTATAGCATGGCATCGCGAGGGGTGCAGGCTGGGCTGGGAGAGGCGTGATGGGCACTGGACAGCTTCTTGGCCCAATGTGCGTGAAGGACACGTGGCATCTTGGAGGACGTGGCCTCAGGCCAGGAACCTGCCATCCGCAAGGGTGGAGGTGCAGCAGGAAGGGGGTCAGGCCCCGGGAGGAGGTGCTGGTAGCTCTGGGGTCTGGCTAGGGCAGTGGAGCTGCTCCAACACAGCCAGAGCCCTTTGCAAACCCGATGTGGGGCTGCGGCACCCCTGCCCCAGGACCTCCCAGGGAGAAAGGCCCTGCTCTACGGAGGAGGCGGCTGCGGTGCCTCCCTGCTCTCCGACCGCACGGCACAGCCGGGAGCAGCACCGGGGAGTCCGGCCCTGGCTCTAACCACTGGCCTGGCTACCAGTCAGCTCAGGAGCGCACCGAGCAAAGAGGACGGGGCCACCCGTGCTGCGCCCCGAGGGATCAAGCTTCAGTGCTGGCGACTCTCCGGGGGGCGGGAGTGGGAGCCAAGGCAGGAGGGGGGTGGGAGCCAGTCTGGGGTCACCGCTCTCATGCAGATCTGAATGCACCAAGCAGGCGGGGGCGCGAGGCCAGCCGGGGCACGGGCGGACTCTCAGTGAGTCCGTTTGCAGACAGACTCGACGTGAACCCCCGGCCATGGCAGAGGAGGACGATACTGGGAACACGCTGGGACAATACTGGGAATACTGGGGCAGGGGGTGCGGTCTGCGGCGAGAGCACCACAGGGCACATCCTCCTGGCCATGCCGGCAGCACACTGCCGGGCTCTCCGGGGCCTGTCCTCGCTGCAGAGCTGGGGTTAGCGGGGAATCGCACCCGAGCGGCTGCGTGCCGGCTCGCTCGTGCTCCAGGAGGATGCCCTGTAGGTCTTTGCACGACAGCGAGCAGATCCCACCTGCCCTTTCTGGGCACACAACGGGGAAGGGGAAGGCACTGGAGGCTGCCACGGCAGCAGCCACGTCAGCTGCAGCTGCCTGGTGCCCTGTGGCTGTTGCTGGAGGACCCACAAGTGCCAGGAGCAAAATCGAGCTAGGATCGGAGGTGACTCTGCAGTGAAGCCAAGCCCTGAACATGGCAGGGGCGTGATGGGACCACGGCTTGCAGAAAGCCCTGGTGCTCGAAGGGTCCCGGGCAGCGCTGGGCAGGCCAACGGGGTGAAGGTGTGGAAGGGACCCCGATGCTTTCAACGCCCCATCTCAGGCCACATGTGACAGAGGACGGGCAAAAGTGTTCCCAGTATGGTCCGGTTCCCTGCCGAGACCCCCACTGCATGCAAAGCGGCAGCTCCAGAGCAGGGGACAGCGGGGAGAGAGAGGGGAAGAGAGAGAGATTGAGAGAGAGAGAGACATCAACCTCTTCTATGGTTCCTATCCCTATGGCGCTGCCTCGACGTCCGTACCTACTTGGCGTTTTCCCAGGGACAAGCAATGACTGGCAAGCGGATAGAGGAGAGCAGCAGAGAGGAAGCGAGAGAGATGGGGCATGGGGAGATGGACAAGGTGGGGGGGGAGAGAAAGAGAAAGAGAGAGAGAGAAAAAAGAAGAGAGAGTCATGCAAAAACAAAAGGCTTGATCATCGTAACAATGGCTTCATCAATAGCACCATGGCGTGACCTGCCCTGTCCAGGCCTGGGGATGGGGCAGGGAGGCAGCAGACTCGCGGGTGGCATACTGTACCTGTGCGGGGCATCCCCGGGGGCCGGCTTTCACAGGAAGCCCGTGGGAGGTGCTGCGGGTAGGGCATGCGCTGCTGGGGTGATGGAGAGGGCATGGGGGGCAAAACAGCTGTGAGACAGGGCAAGGCAGAGAGGCACGGGGGGAACGGCGTGGGGAAGAAGCTGTCCCGAGCAGCTCCGTCCCTGCTTTCTTCCTATCGGGAACGGCATTTCTGGTGTCCCTTCCAGACAGCCCTGGGGCCGCGTGCACCGCAGCGAGAGCCGGCGTGGCCTCGCAACCCCTCCAGGGAACTTTATCCACACGATGCACAGAGAGGGAAGGGCCTGAGTCTTCAACACCCGGCTCCCCGTGCCCGTGCACTGGAGGGGACTGGGATGGAGCTAATGCAGGCATCCGTGAGCACTCCCAACCCCTTCCTCCTGTGGGCCAGAGTTGGGGAGCTGGACCTCATGGGTGCAACTGGGGGGGAGGCTCAGCCGAAGCTGTCAGTGGGACCCAGAGCGGAGAAGCAGTGTCACCGTCCTTGGCACGGGCTCAGCTCGCAGCCAGGGGTGTTC
>NW_017729014.1:22710869-22716260 GCF_001723915.1 Gavialis gangeticus
GGGCCAGAGTTGGGGAGCTGGACCTCATGGGTGCAACTGGGGGGGGAGGCTCAGCCGAAGCCGTCAGTGGGACCCAGAGTGGAGAAGCAGTGTCACCGTCCTTGGCACGGGCTCAGCTCGCAGCCAGGGGCGTTCAGGTACAGCCCCAAGCTCCATCCACCCCCCCTGAAATCCAGCCAGGGGAGGGAGTCAGCAAGGGGCCTGCAGCCCAGCTCCCTCCAGAGGCAGGGAATCAAACACCAGCGCCCTCCGCTCCCCTCCGCAGAGGGGCGCTGGGCATGGCACAGCATGAATAAGCCACTCCCTGGCCCTGAAGCATGACGGGTGCTCCCCCACATCATGGGGAAACTGAGGCACAACGTGATAGTGAGCCAGTGGCAGAGCTGGGAGAGGTACCCCAGAGGCCTGCCTCCTACCCACTAGGCCACACAGCCCTCCTACTGAACGCTGACACTGGGGGGGATGGAGGGGGGGCTGGATCTCGCCTGCAGGGAAGATGCCAGGGGTGTCCCCAGGGCCACAACCAGGATGTGGCAGGGCCCGAGTGCGAGTCTAGGTGGCCTATGGACTTGCAGGAGGGTGCTGGGGCAGCCCTGGGTGGCACAGAGCATAAAGCCCGGATCTGCTGGCAGAGGAGAGGGCTGCTTTGATGCGGGGAGCAGAGCCAGGCGGCACCCAGAGGGACCCTCCATGCATCCCACGGAGCCACCGGCTGCTTACAGGTGGCAGCTTGTGATGCTATACGGGAGGTGGGACAGAGGGGCTGAGCCAGGGCGGCGCGGGGCTCGGAGCTGGCATCCCAGGGCCGCGCAGCTCTGCAACGGGCAACCCTGCAGCTAGGCAAGACGTGGGGCAAAGGTCGAGTGCGGGGATCGAGAGGAGGTAGAAAGAGAGGCCCGTGGCGGGCAGGAGAGCCGGAGAGACCAGAGAGGGAGGTCCGGGAACCACGGGCAGGGGCTGGGAGCAGGGGACAGGACGAGGGGATGGGGCCAGGGCTCCGGACACTCACGATGCCGGTGGCTTTGGCGACGTCGGGGTTGTTGTGGCCGAAGCTGCCGCTGTGGCTGGTGGAGACCGTGTTCTGCCGCTTGCTGCTGAGCCCCACGGCGTCCATGGACTGGCTGCGGCTGCGGATCACACGCTGCAAGGGAAAGCCGCGGCCATCACCCGCCATGGCTCCCCGCGGTGCTGGCCCGGGCACGGCGGAAGAGGCTGGGGGAGCCCAGCCGAAGGGCTCGGAGAGGGACTCGGAGTCTGAGCCAAGGGGGTCCCGGCTCGGCTACTGCCCTCATCCAGCTGGGCTGGGGCAGGGCTGGACCGCAGGCTCTGCAGGGGGGTCACGCACGTGGGAGCCGAGCCCCGGGGGAAGCCAGCGCCTGCCCCTCTCACCTTGAAGGACTCGAAGAAGCCCCCGCCGCCCCCGCCGCCGTTCTCCATCTTGTCCTCATCCCCGCCCAGGCCCATCATGGACTGGCTGTTGACGTGCAGCTCCTCGTACAGCGTCTCCAGCAGCGCCGCCCGCGTGCGCTCCTGCCGCGCGGGAGAGGGGTGCGTGAGGGGTCCCCGCAGGGGGCAGTGGCGATACGGGAGGGAAGGGGCGACAGCTTGGCTACGGGGGGCAGGCACCGCGGTCCACCCCCACCCTCTCTGCCATGACGTGCCCATCGACCCTCAAGCTCACGGAAAGAGCGACAGGAGCCGCGAGCGATGCAGGGAGCGGGCTGCTGGGAGGGAGGGCAGTTAAGGCAGGTGCTTCGATGATGCCCCCCCAGGGACACGGCCCCAAGGGCCAGGCCGGGCCCGGCGGGGCTCACCTCCAGCTTGGCGAACTTCTCAGCTTTGTAGCAGGCGTACTCCGCGTTGATCAGCTTGGTGAGCAGGAACTCCTGGAAATCGGTGCCCTGGGGACCCGCCCAAGAGGGGGTTAACCCCGAGCCCCCAGCTGCACGCTACACACGGGACCCCGCTCCTGCCTGTTCGGGCTCTGACCCACCCAGCGCTCCCCGCCCCGGCAGTCCAGGCGGATGAGCGGGTGCATGCTGGCCCGTGCGACGGCCGCCTGGTGCCTTACCTTTCTGAAGATGGCTGGGTCTGGCAGCGGGGGGCCGAAGAAAGGCACGTCGTCCCGGGCTGTGACAGAGACCTGCAATGCACAGAGCGCGGCCGCGGGGCTGTTGGTCTGGCTGACGGCAGGTCGGGATGTCCGTGCAAGACGCCTTGATCCATAAGCTGCCTAGTCCCTAGCCCCGTCTCAGCCCCGGTGCAACCAGACAGGCCTTCACAGAGCCCAGGGGGAGCCCCTCATGGACCCCCCGCTGCATCGCCAGCAGGGCCCAGCCCATCAGGGCTCTTCCTCCGGGCGTTACTGAGACCCCTCAGCAGGGACCCACAGCAGGTTATCTCCCCTCCCGGGGCTGTTGAGAGCAGACAGCCCGGGGTGCCTCTGGAAGGAGGTCCAATCCCCGCCAGTCCCTCTGAGCCAGTGCCAGACTGGCTCGTGCCAGACTTTAGGCTTAAGAGTCTCTGCAGCACCTGGGCTTGGTCTCCGGGCAGCGTTAGGAGGGCACAGGGTGGTGGACAGGGCTCTTTAATCCTTTCTAGGCTGGGAGGCAATGATCACCCCTTCTGCCCCTTGGTTTAGGACTCAGAACTCTTTACAACCAGGTGTATTGTCATCCTCCCGGGGGGAAACTGAGGCACGGACAAACAGGCACACACGCTCTGTCCCACACACCAAAGCAGTGAGCAGCAGGGCTTGAAACAGGACCCAGGGGTCCTGGCTTTCCTATTCCCTGCCAAAATGAGTAGACCCCACTCTGGCCCCAGAGTCCTTGGGAGTCCTGAACCCCTGCTCGTGACGCAGCAGGACCACCTCCACTGCTCCCAGAGGCTGAGGCTCAGCCCCTAGGTCCCTGCCACAGGCCATACCTGGGTGGTATAAGGGGCCAGGCCCGGGCTGCCCCGCGGGGCCCTCACCTTGTAGAGGGTGTTGTCGGAGCAGGGGCTCTCCACCTGCACCACGATGTAGGCGTGCAGGAAGTTGGAGGCGATCATGTCTGGCACAAATGGTGTGTTCTCGTCCTGGAAGACGATGGCCACGATGTCATTGCCTATGTGCCTCTTCCTCTGCAACTGAGTGCACGAGCAGGGGGGTCATTTTCCAGGCTTGGAGGAGAGCTTTGGAGCCCCAGCACCAGCCCCAACAGCAAGCCGGGGCCCCAGGCCACACGGATGAGGTAGGGGGGCAGGCTGGGGCGTGTGCCAGGGAGACTGGGGGGATGCTGGAGGGGCAAGGAACAGCAGGGTTCCCCCCGGTCCCTGCCCCACTGGCAGCCTGACCCCCTATTTCACCCCCGGGCATGGCCTTGGCCTCTCACAAACTGAGAGTGACTGTAGCACGCGTGTTTGGGTGTGCACATTGAGTCATGCATGTGCAGAACAAGGGCTATGCTCCCCCCTGGAAGGGGTCAGGCTGGCTGGAGCAAACCCCTGCATGCACGTGCAAGTGCACGCGTGTGCAGATTGTGTCGGGCCCGGTGGCGCTCCCTTACCTGCTGGGCGTCCCCCTCGGTGTACGGCAGCTTGGTGGACACGTGGAACATGATCTCCTTGTTGCGGAAATTGCAGTAGACGGACTCGGTCCCTGTCTGCCCGTGGGTCACGTCCAGCCCGCCCCGGAACCTGCCCCCGGGCACACACGGGCCTCAGGCGGGGGCCAGCCGTCCGCAGCCCCCCTGCCCACCCACGGCCGCAGACAGCAGCGCCAGGCCCAGGTCAGCACCTCCGGGACGATGCCGCCCTCCCCTCCGCGGCTCCAGGCTGGCGGGGGCAGAGGGAGCTCGCTCACCCCTTGAAATCCTGCAGCTTCACCTTCTGGCCCAGGAACTCGAGGAACTCCACGAAGGCCGGGCTCTCCTCATTGGTGCTGAACAGCTCCTCCTCTGACGTCTGCAAGAGCCCGGCACGCGGAGGGCTTGCACGGGGGCCGGCAAGCTCTGCCCAGGGCCCCCCTGGCTGGGAGCGGGGCTGGAGGGGGAGGCCAGGCAGCCACCCAAGGAGCTGCTGGGCGAGATGCTCCTTGCGGGGCCGGGATGGGGAAGGAGACCATCTGCATTGTCCCCGAAGCAAAGTGTGGGGGAATCGGACTCTGCTGAGTGAATCCACCCTCCCACCGGCTGCACAGGGCCGTTCCTCAGCTGGGGAAACTGAGGCACAATGCCAGAACCTAACAGCTGGCATCCCAGGGCAGGGCAGGGCAGGGCAGGGCAGGGCAGGGCAGGGGGCCAGCTAGCCCCACCACGGAGGGGGACCTGCTGTTCCAGGCGGGCTCGGCCCACGGTCATCGGGCAGCGAGCAGGCCTGCCTCCGACAGTCCACGCGGCCCCAGAGGGGGTCACGCACAGCCCCCAGGCTCCTAGTACCGGTGTGCAGCAGCATGGCTGGCCGCCTGGAGCACGTGGGGCCAGGATGCGTGCAGCCCCCCGCCACGCAGACTTTGTTGGAGAGGGAGAGCACGCCCTGGCTGCGGTGCTGAGTACCCCAGTGAGCCTGACCTCCCTTCCTCCAGTGCCTGGCAGAGAGTTGCTTAGGTGCTGGGCCTTTCCCATGTCTCCTTGGGACCCTCGTGCTGGTCTTGGGAGACGTGGGAAAGGAAGGTCCCCATCCTGCACCTTGGAAAGCCGCTTGCAAAGGGCCAAGCAGGTTCCCTGGCCTGCAATTCCCAGCTGCAACTGCCAGGGGGTGCTGCCACCCTAAAAAAACCTGTCGGGGGGCACAGGGGGCCGGTGGCCATCTCTTTAACCCTTCCTTTGCTGGAGGGGTCCTGATCTGCTGCCCTCACTGCTCAAAGGGGTGATAGCCCCAGTGCTCGCAAACACCCGGAGTGGTGCCAGGCCCCAGGGACCGATTGGCCCCGGCAGTGGCTGCACGCACCCACCTGGCCCAGCTTCTGGTAGATGACACCGAACTTGAAGTTATTGCTGATGACGTGCTCGTCGAAGGAGACGATGAGGCGGGAGGCCTGCAGGACAGGGGGAGGCTGGTGAGTTCATGGGCATTGCACTAGCAAGAGGGACCCGCCTCAGGGCTGGGGTGGGGGGCACGCGTGTGCATGTGTGCACATGTGTGCGATGGGGAGGGGGCCCCTGTGGGAACCAGAAAGCCCGTATTTGTTTCTGCCCAGGAAAGGGGAAAGCTTCCACCTGCTCTGGCTGTTGCCACTACAGAGCTGAGCCCTGAAGCTTGTGCCCCCTGCCTACCTTTGGGTACAGCACAGGGTAGAAGCGGTCCACGTTCACATCCTCGCACACCAGCTGCAAGAGGAGAGAGTGGGAAAGGGCGCATGCCATCACAGGGGACCCGCTCTGCTCTCCCACCCCAAGGTCACTTGGG
>NW_017729014.1:22721260-22726671 GCF_001723915.1 Gavialis gangeticus
ACGCGTGTGCATGTGTGCACATGTGTGCGATGGGGAGGGGGCCCCTGTGGGAACCAGAAAGCCCGTATTTGTTTCTGCCCAGGAAAGGGGAAAGCTTCCACCTGGTCTGGCTGTTGCCACTAGAGCTGAGCCCTGAAGCTTGTGCCCCCTGCCTACCTTCGGGTACAACACAGGGTAGAAGCGGTCCACGTTCACGTCCTCGCACACCAGCTGCAAGAGGAGAGAGTGGGAAAGGGCGCATGCCATCACAGGGGACCCGCTCTGCTCTCCCACCCCAAGGTCACTTGGGTTCGCCCCTGCCTGGCTCTGACAGCACCCGGGGGCTCCAGAGCTGCCCTGGGTCTGGCGCATCGGCCCTGCCACCACCCGCACTACCCAGACAGGGTCACGGGCTGGACATGCAGCCCTGAGCCGCGAGTGCCCAGGACCCCCGGTCTCAACCCCGAGGCTGGGAAGGTGCCTGCTGGGGTCTGGCTGAGCATGGCCCGAGGGGACCCAGCATAGGGGATGTGGTCCTCCACAGTGCCGCAAGCCCCCCGGGGGCGCAGGACATGCCTTGGCCATCTGCACGACGTTGGGGAACTCGGTGAGGCAGGAGATGGGGATGACGTCGTGGTACGTGCGGCTTTTCGTCCTGCAACGAGAGAGGCGGCGTCAAGGTCCACCCAGGTGAGGGGGCCAGTCCCAGTCCTGGGATGGGGGACCCTCCCTCGCCTCCCATCCGCCGTGGGGTGCAGCCCCTGACCCGCGCTCACCGCAGCAGCAGGCGCAGGTGCTCCTGGTCACCGATGACGTCGTACTTGAGCGAGAAGACGAGGTGCCCCAGCGCCACGTCCATGGAGTAGTAGTTGAAGTGCTCCTGGGGGGAGACGGCAGGCGAGGGCCTGAGGGGCTGCCCTCCCGCCACAAGGCCCACCCACGGGGCAGCCAGCTGGGCTGAGGGGCAAAGACCCCCCTAATACCACAGCTCCAGGGTGATGCTGAGCTCTGCAGCCCTCTGGCCGGCTTGCTGAAAGCACCTTGGCTCTCCGGGCGGGCTGGGGGTGCCCTCGGCCTGGGGAATGGAGATGATTGATGGACTAGGACCAGCCGAAGCAGCCCTGGTGCATCTCTCTGCTGGCTGAGGCAGCCCAGGCAAGGGGCTCCTAACAGGGGCTTTGGGAGCTGTGGGATTCACCCTGCAGCACAAGCTGCCCCATCTGGGATCTCTGTGCAATGTGTAAGCTTGATGGGAAGCGTTTCCAGCGCCCAGAGGCTTGGGGAACGGGTCCTGCACTGTGCTGCACGGCCTCCCATCAGGCAAATCCGCATGTGAGTTCCTGCCGCACCGGGCCCTGGGCTGTGCCAGAGAGACCCCGTCACACAGTTACGTCTTGCAATCCCAGAGTCCAGCACAGACAGAGCCCAGGCCAAGGAGGAGCCGAACAGCGTGGGGCGGAGAGGCGGCCAGGGCGATGGAGAAGCAAGGCAGCTCGGTACGCGGAGACAGGCTGCAGGAGCAGGAAGGGCCCAGCAGTGCAGCCAAGGGGGCCGGGGAGCTCCGGGCAGGTGATGCCTGTTGGCACAGCCGGGGCCAGTCCCCTCCGCAGGAAACAGCGTGGAGAAGACAGGCTGTTCCCAGCACCTCGGCAGCCAGATGCACAGGAAAGCCACAGTGTGCAAGTGCAAAAGCAAACAGCATGAGATCCTTGGGCAAACACAGCTGGGGCCAGGGCTGCTAGGGAAGCCCTGGCCGGGCGCTGGGGACAGGCTGGCGTGCCAGCACACAGCTCCTTCACAGCAGCCCTGGTGCTCAGGCGAGCCCAGCGTCCACCTGAGGGGGCTCGGACAGGGCCCAGCTGACCCCTGGGTCTCAGCAGAGAGGTGAGAGCAGAAGGAGCAAGCCCCAGCCCTGAATTTCCCCTGGTTTGGTCACGCTCCATTCACAGCAGCCCTCTCCAGCCAGACACCCCCCGACCAGGGCGTCTGCCTCACAAGTGCCTGCGGGAGCTCCCTGGGGTCCTTGACCTTCACTAGAGCCCCATTAAGGGTCCCACAAGCAGCCCCAGAGCCGGAAGGGCTGGGGACGAGACCCGCCAAGGGGCAGAGAGAACAGGGGTGGCCTGGACCGTCTCCCTGCCTGGGCCAGGCCCTGAGGCAGGGGAGGGGGGGTCTCACCTTGCTCAGAAAGTGCTTCCTGTAGATCCTGGCCGTGTGGTTACACTCCAGCTTGACCTTGGAGGTGGGAGATTGCAGCTGCTCGGTTTCGGGGACGCTGGTCAGCTCGTGGTTGGTGCCTTCGATCCAGTAGCCCCCGAACTGCGGCAGCAGGATGAGGGGGAACGGCCCCTCCCGGCCCAGTACCTGCGGGACGGAGAGAAAGCAGTGAGAGCCCCCCAGGCCCACCGGCAAGCATCCTCTGCCTAGCTCACGAGGCCCCCACCCATCCACCCAGCTGCTCCCCGGAGAGGCAGTGAGGGCCAGCAGAGCACCGGCCTGGGGCTGTGAAGTCCCGAGTTTGACTCCCTGTTCTGCCACCGACTTCCCGGGGACCCTGGGCAAGTCACTTCCCCTCGGGCCTCCTCTGCACCCAGAGCTGTAGCAACAGGAAACGCTAGGAAGAGCCACGGCTGCCATTAGCAGGTAGGATGTAGCCCTCCTCCAGGCCCAATCCCGGGGGCCCAGCAGAGAGGAGGGCGCTGGCCCGTGTTGGCCCCACAGCAATGCAAACACCCTGTCCAAATGACCAGGCGGTGAGGGGCAGCGGCATGCGTACCTCATGGACGCTGGGGTAGGGGATGTAATCCTCTTCTGTCTGAAAGGCACAAACACAGCAAAGGCTCAGAGATTTGGGGATACAGCCCCGCTTCCTCCCCCCTGCCCCGACAGCGTGCACCATGCACGCCTCTGCAGGGTCCTGGCTCCATCGCCCAGTCTTGGGTTCCCTCCTAGGACCTGCCAGTGGCAGGAGGACAGCTGAGGGCCTTAAAATCCAGCCCTCCATGTGTCCCCGGGGCTCCGTGGCAGCAGAGCTCAAGTGGGTTACCACCAGGGAGCCCCCGCCGTACATCAGCACCGGTGGGAGCTGTAGTGTAGACAGGTCTCTACCGCGGCTGCAGCTGCGCTGGTGGGGAGTGGCAGCCCCAGAACAGGAGCAGCACGTGGCATCACAGGAGACACCAGAGCTGGATGGGGGCGACAGCCACAGCACACGGCCTGACCCGGGAGACACGAGAGGCATCACCCTGCCAGCAAGGACCGGTGCCTCCTTGCATGAAGCCAGCCAGCCCATTGCTCAGATGGCATCACGCCCCTCCCTGGCTCTTGTTAAAGTCTGAACATTCAAATGAGAAGTGACACCGATGCAAACATCAGCACCGCTGCGGCTGGCATGAGATCGGATGGCCTCCCCCTGGCCAGTGGGCTGTGCAGCCCCACCCGTTGTGGGGTCCCACATGCCTCTGCTTGTCTCTTCCTATCGCTTTCCCCCGCTCCTGCAGACAAGGCACTACTTTGGTCTGGCCTGGAAGAGGGGATGGCTGGCACGGACCCAGGTCCCAGCTGCAGCCACTCTTTGCTGGGCAAAAGCCTTTTGCATCCTTGAGCTCTGGGGTCAAATCCTACCTTGGGCTGCAGGACAACATTAGCTGGTGCCACGTGACTGCCCACGGGGGCACCCACACAACCGACGTGGTTCCAGCAGTAGGACGCCTCTTTGCAGGAGAGTTCGGGGTGCCGTGGGGGGGGACTAGCAGTGTGTCTATCGGGAGCTCAGCACCGTGCAATGCTGTGTACCAAGAGTGGTGCTGAGGAGCAAAGCAGGGGGTACCGGGGCAGATCAGGCTTGCAGCACCCTCGGCACCTACCTTGAGAGGAGGAGGGAAGGTGCATCGCTGCTCGTCCATTCTGCTTCCCTGGGGGGGACAAGGGGCAGAGAGTCAGCGTGTGGCACCGAGCATGGGCCTCTCGGGGGATCAGGGCCTGTGACATGTTTACTCTGCAGGCGAAGGCCAGTTCCTGCTTGGCACGGCTCCGGCAGGCTCTGGGCGTGGGGGCAGAGGGGGAAGGGAGCCAGCAGCTGGCAAAGGAGCTGCCGAGGCGCGTGGTTGCTATTGTTTTGTCTCACATCCGTGTGTGCAGGTGGCAGGGGCTGTCTGGGGGTGCTCACATGTCTGCACCACCCTGTCGAGCCGCGGGTGCGGCACTCGCAGGTGGAAGCACCTGCACGTCGCCACCCTCCGCAGAGGTGCCCGTGTCCGTAGCAGATAAGCTGCCGCGGCACTGGGGTGGGAAGGGGGCGAGTCCTTGGGCTCACACCCCCGAGCTGCCAGGAAGCTGCAGGCTGGGGCTTGGGACCCAGACCCCGAAACGAAGCCCTCCTTGGGCCATCACCCAGCGCCCGGTGCTGCACTGTGATGGGGTTTGTGGCCTCTGGGTCTGAGGCTGCTGAGCTGGGACAGCTGCCACCCTGCCCTGTGCCCGCCCCTGGGCTCACCCTGCCAGGCCTCTCCTGGGCACCGAGCGTGCGGGCTGAGCATGAGCCCAGCTGGGAAGGAGCCTGTCTGCGCTGCGGGGCTCTGCATTTGGGGGCTGTGGGAGGCGACTCACCTGCATCTTTTCAATCATTTCAAACAATTCAGTGTTCTGCAAGAGAGAAAGCAGCGTGTCAGCCAGCGCAGGCGGATGGGCCCCTGCCCCACAGCCCAGCACGGGGCTGCAGGACTGGCATGAGGCTAGGAACGGGGTAGGAGGCACCAGCTTGGGGTGGACAGAGGTTTGGGGACAGCCCCGAGTGTGGGGGAGCCTCCCGAGGAGCTTCCCAACCCCACCCTGGTCCCAGCGGCCAGCCCCTAGAGCTCCCAGAGATGCTGGAAATGGGCTTCAGCTGGTGCGAGATGCACGTCAGCCCCACTCAGTCACCCGGGGGTGAATCTCCAGCCTCCCGCCCCTCTGACGGGGACAGGGCCCTGAGGCCCCGGCAGGGCACAGCTGCCAAGTGAGCAAGTGCCATGCGGAGGGGCACACACAGGCACACGTGTGATCAGCTGCATGCACACCCCCTTCCCTCACCATCACGTAGAGAGGTGTGAGTGCACCCGCGTTCACACAGGCACACAAGGCTGCAAGTGCACGCCTGGGCATGTGCACACGCACAGGGCTGCTAGTTCTCACCCGCACATACAGACATGGCTGCAAGTTCACACAGGTGCACACGTACACCTGCAAGTTCACACCCACATGGACATATACGCAGCATGTCTGTGTGTATATATATATCTCGATATCTATCTTGCATGCACACAGCTGCAAGTTCACACATGCAGCTGAAAGTTCGTACACACATGCACGCACACACACAGCTGCAAGTTCACACACACGGCCGCTAGTCTTTATACATGCACACACGCGCACACACGCATATGAGTGCGCAC
>NW_017729014.1:22731671-22752844 GCF_001723915.1 Gavialis gangeticus
GCCCTTGGGGCCGGGTTGGAGACCTCCCGGGGCGGAGACTGCACCGCCTGGACCCTCACCCTCCCTCGCTGCAGCCTGAGCCCATTGCTCCTTGTCCTGCACCTGCCCCACTGAGGACAGCCCGGCCCCATCCTCTGTGCAGCCCCGCTGCAGGGAGGTGCAGGCTGCTGTTCAATCCCCCTCCCTCTTCTCTTGGCCAGTCCTGTCGCCCAGCCCCACAACCATTTCCACTGCCCTCCTCCAGCGTGTCCACCTCCTTTCTGTGCTGAGGGGCCCACAGCTGGACACAGGCCTCCAGATGTGGCCTCCCCAGTGCTGAATAGAGGGGAAGACTTGATCCCTCAACCTCCTGGCAAACGCTCCCGTGCAGCCCAGGATGCCGGTCGCCTCCTTGGCACCAAGGGCGCACTGCTGGCTCCTGTCCAGCTTCTTGTCCCCTCTCCCCCCAGGTCCTTTTCTGCCCAGCCCAGTGCAGCTAAGCAGCAGCTCTGCAGAAAAGGACCTGGGGGTGGCAGAGGACGGGAAGATGAATATCTTGCTCTCATATCCTGGAGCGGCAGAGAGGAGGCCAAGAGGAAGAGTGAGCTGGGTCTCACTTGGGTCCCCCCCAGCCCCCTTGCTCCTCTTCCCCCTGCAGCCTCCAGCGCTCAAGACGTAGGAAGCTGTGATGCAGAGGCCATGGCCCTCACTGCCCTACTCAACAGCTCCTGCTGCCCCTTTCCTCCAAGAACATGTCAGTGCCTAGGCAAGGAGCCGGGGGCACGAACAGCCCACGGAGGGCCAAAGCCACACTGGCCACCTTTCTCCTCTGCTCCCGGGCCAGCGGCACAGCCCCAGCCCAGGCGCCATCAGTGCTGCGCTTCGCCAAGGGAGCTTCGCTCAGTTGACGTTGGCGTCGGCTCGAGACTTGGCAGCCTGGAAGCAAAGGTCCCGAAACAAGCCTCCCTTTCACCTCGAGCCTGCTGGTACAAACACCGGCTGCGGCGGGAGCAGGAGCCCCTCCAGCTGCACTGGGACCTGGCCAGCAGGTGAAGGGGACCCCAGGTGACACGGGGCAGCATGGGCCCTGCCGCCCACTCCAGGGTGCATCTGTGTGTGGCAGCCTCGATGCTGAATCCTTTTCACGTCCATCACAGCCCGCCACGCTTTACCTGCCCAGCTCCCACGACCCCTGTGCCTGGGCACAAGCAGATCCTAGGGCATCGTGCATGGGCTGCAGCAAGGACTCTCCTGTACTAGGTAGGCCAAGGACACGGTACAAGTGGTCCAGAGCAAGAATAACCATCAGAGCCAACAGCCCTGCCTAGCCCCCTGCAGCCCCTGGCTCCTAAAGGAATGCAGCTGGCACTGTGGCTATTAGCCAGCTAGAGGTAATTAAAGCAATCAGAAGGTGGGAGGGATGACTACTGAGGCTCTCGGTGCAAAGTCGACAGGTATCACGGGAGTGCAGGAAGGTGAGGCAGCTGTTCCTGACAAATGTCAGCTCTCACGGTGTAGAACAAAGCCAGAGCCCGTGTGCGCATCGCCATGGTTACGTGTCATCAATATAAGCAATTAATCATAGTGTCACTCACCCTCGCTGCCATCCCCTGTGGGCGGCCTCCGCGCAGGTAGAAACAAACCTCATTTCACCTCTTACTGAAATGCAGCAACCTCTGGGGAGGGACACAGCCGCTGTGCCTCATCTTGCTTGATCTGCATGAAATGCAGCTACCTCTGGGGAGGGACACAGCCGCTGTGCCTCATCTTGCTTGATCTGCATGGCACACGGTTGTAAGGACAAGCAGAGAAGGTCAGAGTCCACGGGAGCAGTGGCCCGAGGCACTGGGGCAGGAATACAGGTGCTGTGGCTCTAGCCTGTCCAGGACTTCCTGCACTGATGCAGTTAAAAATGTTCCCATTTAAACTGGAGCCCTGGATCTCAGTCACCTCCTGGATGGGAGCAGTTCACACCCCCCTAGGAGCTATTGTTTTGGGGTGTTCCAGGAAATCCCTGGCTGCAATTTGGTGCTCAGTCTCCACAGATCTGCTACTGCTGATAGACCCAGGGTCAGCCCGAGACAGAGCTGCTCCTGTCTCTGGAGCTGTAGGGCCAGGGGTCTCATCCTGGCTCCTTGGCTTTCGCCTTGTTCCACCCTGCTCTGCAGTATATGGCTGTCTGCGTCCCTCAGCAGCATGCAAAACACTCAGGCTTCCCGTTGGGACCAATCCAACGATTTTTGGAGGCAGCTTGCTGCAGACCTGGTCGGCAACGGCATGGTTTTGTGTTAGACACAAGATGCAGCGTCACGCAGATGCGTCCTTTGGTGGGCATCAGAAGGCTCGTGGGGAGAAGCAGGTGAAGGTGCCTGATCTGGGAGCTGCACCGCATGGAGAACCACGGCTTTGAACCAGAAGGTCAGGACTGCGGGGGGGAGCCACAGACAGGCTCCAGGGGGATCTGAGCTCCCCGCAGCCCCTCTTAGACTGCAGTGGAGGGCTGCCATCTCTAGGTCCAGAGCAGGCCCCTTCTCTTCCCGGGGAGGGAACATCCCCAGGTAATCCTAGGTTGTTGGCACCCCATCCAGGCCCTTGCTCCTGCCCGAGTGGATTCCTGTAGCCTGGGGGCTGAGGCTGGGCTCAGCTGGACGTCTGTTGCTGAACTGCCTGCAACAGGCCTAGCTGGATTCCTTCCCAGACAGTCTCCACTGAGCGGGGAGGTAGGGGCCATACGAGCCCCAGCTTGCCAGGCTTCCTCCATCACCACCTGGCCTGCCCCTTGGAGCTGGGGAAGCAGGTGAGCTGTTTCCGGCACAACCTGGGTGTCAGAGGACAGAGTCCTGTGTCTCTTGACACGCCACGCACAGCAGTTTTCCAGCCATGTGCTTACACATTTAGCCCTGATGCATGGCTTGCAATCCTAAGGCCACGTGCAGCGTGGATGTGAAGAACCCACGTAGCTCCACCCGCACGGCTGCATGCTAAGAGCCCGCACGGCTGCCCGGGAGGTTGTGCTCTGGCCTGTGCATGGGGGCAAGTGAAGGCACTGACTAGTAGCCAGGCAAAAACCTCATGGCTAGTGCTGGGGGGGCAGGCTGGCTTATGTTTCAGTCCAGTGGCCTAGTAGCAAGGGCACTTTACTAGGTTCAAGGCTCCCCTGATCCAGAGGGGTTGGAGGCTGCAGCTCTCCAGCTCCCCTGTTACCAGACTCAAGCAGTAGACTACAGGCCAGGGATTATCCAGACCTCTCTCTGCTGCTCTCTTGGCAGCCGAGAGTGGGATGTGAGGCCAGGAAGAAGACAACAGGCACTTTTTTTTTCTTAATTTCATGTGTGGAGCCAAATCGGTTCCAAATTCTCTCGACGGAGCAGAGCTCAGCTGTTGAAGTCTGTGTGGCGCTACCCCAGCAAGTCTCTTCCCTCCTGCGGCTTCAGATCCTCCCAAACCCATGGCAGGCATCCTATGTGCAAGCCCCCAGCCCAGAGGCCTTGGCATTCATATGTCCCCTAGTCTCACTTGCCCTTGTCCAAAAGGCCAAAGGAGCAGGCTGGAGGGAGAGCCCGACAGCAATCCCCCATCCCCTTAAATTGTGTAGCCGCGATCCTCACACTTGGAGGCAGTCTGCTTCAGTGCAAGGGGCAGGCCTTCACCTTGTAACTGCACTGGGTCATTCAGGGCTGGGAAGAAGGGGATCTCCCCTGCCAGGTCAGTAAAACCATCCTGGGATCTCCCCTGCCAGTTTAAGAAGACAACAAGACTGAGGGTGCGTGGTTCAGGGAGGGGATGCTGTCCTGGGAAGAGCAGGGCTAGAAACGCCCCTGCACTGCCCTCCACCCCTGCCAGCCAGACTGCTACATGCAAGGGGCAATGGCTTGGCCTCGGGAGGGGTCTGGATGACGGGTGCTGGTTGGAGCCCTGTGCTGGGAAGTTGGAGAGAGGTGCATACATGGGTTAGGAGGCCTCGAGCCTGTTTCCCACGTCCGGAGCAAACGCCCTGACTACAAAGCTGCTGGCTTGAAGCAGGAGGACACTCCGCAATTTCAGGACGTGCCCAGCCACAGCTGTAGCAAATCCTCCTTTGCTGCGAGGGCGTGCACACATCCGTGCCGCACAGGGAGCAGGACTGCACACAAATGTGGTGGTAACATGCTTGGGAAGTGCCAGCTGGGCATGAAAGTGAAACAGAAGTGTGCCCTCGTCTCCCAGGTCCCTTCCCTGCCCACGGTCAGGAGCGGGAAGGGAGGAGGACGAATGCCGGAGATAGCGCGGGACTGGCTGCTGCCCTGCCAGGGGCCAGGTAAGTATCTGAGATGCCTGCAAATGAGAGGGGAAGCGCTCTGCTTGGCTTGCAATGGGAGCCCACGAGATAAGGGAACCCAGGGACATCCAGCTTGGAAGTGTCAGCCACCTGCCTTCCCCACCATCCCTGGGGCTGCTTCTGCTCCCCGCACCGCTGAGCCTCTCTGGACCGGGGGGGATAGAGATCTAAAGAGTATGAACAACGGAGCGCAGACAAATATCTCATAAAGGATGTAAATGAGAGAGACGCAGCACCAGCTAAGCCCCGGGACCCGGCTGATCCAAACATGGGGCTAGGAGCTGGCTCGTGCATGACTTCTGTACCTGGAGTCAATTGATTGCCAATTAACTCCGTGTAGTTAACTCGTTTCTCACGGCTGGTGCGAAGGCTCCCCTCAGGTTACAGCCATTTGTTCTCTGCTACGCCAGCCTTTACAAATATGATTACTGCCTGGACTAAACTGGTGAGACGCTTGCTCCGGGCACCGGAGTCTAATTAGGAGAGACTGTGTCTGTGTGCGCATGGGTGTAAGAACACAGTGGGATGTGTGCGTGTGTGTAAGAGAAATCAGTGTGCGCACACGTGTGTGTAAAAGAACACAATGTGCATGTCTAAAAAGTGTGCACGCGTGTAAGAGAAATCAGTGCATGCACGTGCGTGTGTGTATGTGTACGAGAAATCAGCGTGCACGTCTTTGAGGATCCATTAGGTGCTCACGTGTGCAGCTGTGAACGTTCAGCATTGATCTCTGCTGGGAGCCGAAGGGGAGGATGCTCATGCAGCTCTCTCCCCCGATCGGATGACTCTTGAAATCCCACTTTGGGGGTTTGCTTTAATGGGCTGTTCTCTTCCCCCTCCCCCTCCCCCTCCCCTGATGCTTCCCCTTCTCCAGCAAGGGCATTAGCAATGCACAGGCTGCTCTGGTGACCCGACTGAGCAGCAAAGCAGATGCGTCTTCTCAGCACCCCGTTCTACAGCGGTGGAAAGAGGCAATGATCAATGGGGTGACTTGCCCAAGGCTAAAGTGGGAGTCAGTGGCAGGGCCGGGATTAGATCCCATCTCCCATGGGTCTCAGCATCACCAGAAAGCTCAGATGTGGGGCAAGGAAGGGACATGGCCAGATGCTGGGTGAATGGGACACGGCAGCCTGGCAAAGCATGCAATAGCCCCCCTGACAAAGTCTCTGTGCTTGGAAAAGATGCTCACACTGAGTCCGCACGTGAACAGCCCCCAGGAGCTGGCGCAGAGCTGAGCTCCGGGCATTTTGCAATGGAGCAAATTAAGTGGGATATTTCAGGAAGCACCTGGGGGCAGCGGCAGGGGAGCTGAGCACAGTCCGTCTCTGCAAAATGTCATTTATGAAAGGCTAACAACAGCCCCGGTCCAGCGACTGAGTTGCTCCCACCCTGCCACGGGACTCGGTGCACGGCTGCCCACCCGGGGACGGAAGAGCTGGGGAGACGCAGACACCCAGAGCTCGGGCAGAGGAAGGAGGTCCTGCTTACGGGCTGCGGCGGGGAGGGCAGGGAAGGTGCAGCGCTTTGCCGAGTCTGAGCTGACGACCCATATCTGGGAGGGGGGATCGGCGCCGTTCGAGACTGGAGGCGAGCGTGGAGCAGAGGCAGATTGGGGAGCCCACGTCACAGAGTTGCACCACGGAGACACAGCACCCGGGGGTCACCAAGCACTGCTCAGGACCTTTGCCAGGGCTGAGCTCCCAAGGTGCCAAGGTGATGTAGCGCGCTGCAGGGAGTTTGGAGATGGCCGCGGCCTGCGTTACGAGGGTCGCTGCATCGGGTGCATCGGATCTGGCTCCGTGGGGCTGGGACAGAGCAGTGTGTCGATCTGCCGGCCTCCAAGTGGGAAGAGGGGGTTTGATGGTGTCTGGGGGGTTACGGTGGAGACATGAACAGCACTAAGGAAGACAAGGGCCCGCAGAGCAAGAGGAACAGCCAGGCAGGGAGCAGCGAAGGCGCGGGAGCAGCCTGCTGAAGGATGTGGTGGGACGTTAGACACGACTAATGCCCTCGGCCCAAGAACAGGTGGGCTCTGCCGCTTTGCTGGCTGCGAGACCGGGCAGTGCAGACTGGCAGGGGCTGTGGGCACAGGTCAGGCAGCCCATCACATGCTTTGCTGGTCGTGAGTTTGTCAAGCTCTCTCTCATCTGCTCCACAAAGACAGGCCAGCATTGCATGGGGCAGCTGGGAGAGGCTGGGCCTGTGGGGTTGAGCCCACAGAGACGGACACATGCAGGGGGGGCACCAGGAGCTGCAACGGGAACCGGGATGCAAGAGCATGCCCAGGTATTTCAAGCTACAGATTTACTACTGCCACTTTCAGGAGCCCCTGCAGGCAGGACTGAAGGGCACTGGGGCGATGTGTGGAGAGCTGATTCAGGGGCTCCACGACTAAGCCCAAGAGAGAAGGGAGCTTAGAGCTGGGAACTGCAACGGTGAACCCCCCCATGCAGCTGGCAGAAGGCAAGACAAGAGAGGCCGAGTCTGCAGAGGAGATGGCTGGATGGAGAGGCCGAGCTACAGAGGCATGGGAAGGTTTCAGCATAGCCCAGGGATGGAGGGAAAGAGCCTGCGTCTTTCAAGCCTCTGCTAATGGGGGGGACAAGACATGGCACCCCCGAAGAGCGATCCAAGGAAGCCCGTCTCCAAACATCTCCCCACCAAAGCCACGGGGAGTCTTTCTACTGGCTCTGAGCCCAGCCCCTGCAGGAAGGACCCAACCAAGCTGATGGTGTCGGGACAGGACGACGCCGGCCTGGCAAAGCAAAACAAAGCAAGCAGATGAAGTGCTTGCAATAGGCCCCGGGGCTCAGAAGGGAGCGTGCACACAAATCCCCTAGGCAGCAGCCTCAGAGTGCCCTTGAATGCTAGACCCGTGTCTCCTGAGTACTCATTCTCACCCAAAAGAGACCAAAATGTGGGTCAGAGAGAGCACGGCCAAAGCAGTGCCGACTTCCCCTCTTGCAGGGGCACAGACCCAAACGCGGCAGTGATGCCCAGAGGCGGCAGTTTCGCCCTCCCGCATCAGTCTGGGACAACTTCTTGCTGTCCCCTGCTCCTTCCAGCCTCAGGGTCGGCCTGAATGCCCTGCCCTCTAGGTAACCACCAGCACCAAGCAGGGGCAAGGAGCCACGGGCTCCCACAGCTGCAACAGGTCCCATCTGCCCCCGGAGGGTTGCCCAGACCTGCAGCTGCCCTCATTTCCCTTGCAAATGGTGCCAGGGGCTGGAAGGCACAGAGAGCAGAGGGGAGCGGGGTTTGGACAGGAAGGTGTGACCCAAGTGGCTCTCAGGTGCATGCAATGCCCCCTACCCTAGCACCTTCCCTGGGAGCTGAGCTGGCGCCGGGGCCCAGCAGCGCAGGAAGGACCGCAGTGTGTTTCCGACGATAACCAACGATAACCAACTGTGACCTGTGGGGGCCAGCCCTGCAGCCAACACTGAGCAACAGCCCCGCAGCTACAGGCCCATGCAGCCTCCCCCTGACCAGGAGAGACGCCATGGGGCCAGCTAAGCATCCCCAAACCACCCAAGTGAAAAGCCAGCCCCTCAGATCCCAGAAGGCAAGCTGGAGGAAAGCCAGGGTCACTGCCCTACAAGCCTACAGGAATCTCAACCCGGTGCATCTGGGCTGGGGGTACTACACTCATGACATCTCCACACCCCCCACCAGCCGCAGAGCAGCAGCATTGATTCAGGAGATGGACACTGAGGCCTGGGGAGGGAAAGGGACTTGCCCAAGGCTGCACAGCAAGTCAGTGGCAGGGCTGGGAGTGCGACTCTGTGGCCCTGCCTCTCACCCATGCATCCTGTGTGGAGAGGGGGGGCAATCCCTCCCCTGATGACCTGGAGCTTCTTCCCGAAGGGTGAACGGATCAGGCCCCCGGCACGTTCGTGACTGGGGTACGGGTGTCGGGGGCACTATGCAGAGGTGATTCATCCAGGGGGGTGGGGAGGAAAAGCTGGGCAGCTCCTTACCTTAGGGTAGCGGGGAGCAGTGTGGGGGGGAGCAGAGTCCACCCGGGGCAGCTCTACGGCGTGTGAGAAGAGCTGGCTCGGCCCATTGTTCTTCCTGCAAGAGAAGAGAGACGCGGGTCACTGTCCAGCCCCTGCAGCCCGGGGGCCTGGGGCGTTTAACAGGCCCCGGGCAGGGGCTGCCCACGGAGACAGGCCACGTGACCGCGATCCCCAGGCCACACCGAGAACCAGCGCCTGGGCGAGGAGGGCACCGGGCCGCAGCGGGCCGGCCTTCCTCTGCTGCAACCCCCGTGGCTTGGGGCCCCCGCAGCAGAAAGCAGCAGTGCAGGCGGCTGGCGCAGCGCAACTGGAGCCGCGCTGCCCGCTGCATCGGGTGGTAGCAGGCGAACAAGGCGGCGAATAGATTGGCACTACCAGGAGATGCAGCCGCGGGGAGAGCTGGCTGCCGTGTGACAAGGGGCTCCAGATGGCCCCTCCACCGCTTCAAGGGGCAGGCGCGGGCACGGGACAGAAATAACCCCCAGCCTCCGAGAGCCCTGCAGCAACCAGAGCTGCCGGTCTCTGGCGCACAGCTGGACGCCCCAGGGATGCTCTGGATCCCAGGGCAGCAGTGGAGGCTGCCCCCAGCCTGAAGATCCTACGGGAAGGAGCGCCGTGCCCGCCGGCAGTCTTGACCTTCCCCTCCCTTGGGCGCGCAGCCACGCGGGCCGCCCAGAGGCGCACAGACAAAGGCGAGCTCCCAGCAAGGGTCACGCTCTGCTCTCAGGGGACGAATCCTGCTTCACACCAGAATCTGGTTTTATACCGGGCTGTGGTTTGCTAGGGGTGAGTAGCCCTGGCAGGGTACTGCCAGCGTGAGAGCCCCCTGTGCCAGGCGCTGTACGAACAGACGGGTCCCATCATGAAAAGCTTATGCTCTAGCTAGGCGAGATGGGCCCAGGAGGGGAAAGCGAGGCACGGCGAGGTGAAGTGATGTGCCCAGGGCACTGAGCCCGCTGTCTGGGACCCAGAGCTGTGTTGCCCCCCACAGCACTCCCTCCCCCGGGACCACAGCTGTGCCCGCCCCAGCCACCCCCTGCCCCACAGTGCCTCTGGCAACTGCCCCAGCCTGCGACTGAGAGCCAGGGTGGGCATGTGCCCCCATCCCTGCTCGGCCCAGGGGCACAGCACAGGCTTGTGAACTGCCTGCAGCTGTCTCCAGCCCTGCATATGCCTGGATCCCAGCGGGAGGCAGCCACGCAGCAAAGCCCCGTGCTCCCCTGGCCAGCGGGGCTGTGTCTGCGAGTGGGAGCAGGCTGGGATATTTCGCAGGCACCGCGCTCGCCATCTGGGACTCCCCGCTGATTTGCAACTAAGCCGGAAGATTGGGATGACCCAGAGGCCAGTGAGCTCTGCCTGGCACGAGCGTGCGGCACCAGCACGGCTTCAGAGCCGCTCGCGGGGTAGCTCCTATGTGACAGGCGGGGAAACCGAGGCACAGCCAGGGGAAGGCCCGGATCTCGGTCCCACAGGCCGAGCCAGAACCCAGCTGTTTGGAGGTCATGCACCTACGACACTTTTAAAGACCTTGGCAGGGAGACCTAGACTCAGGGAGGGGTCAGGCGCGTCTCACAACCACCCCAGGCCCAAATCCATGCAGCCGGGTCTCTGCATGTTGCAGGCAGGTGCCTGGAGTATCCTGGGTGCAGCCACCATTTCCAGCTGTGCCCGAAACCATCCATGCGGCGGGAGCTTGGCGCCCTCCCCTGGGCTCAGCCGGCCTGCGGCGAGGGCAGAGCTGGCCCCTGCGAGCATCGCACAGTGCAAAGCCGAGCCGACCAGGGAGCCATTTAACCCTGCAGAGTGATCTCAGGGGCAGCTCGGCCAGGCATTGCCCAGGCCCCCCTGGCTGTCACCCCAGGGGCACACGCAGACTGTATCCTCTCTCCACCTGGAAAGCAACTCGCGGGTCCTGGTAGATGTGAGGGATCCATGAGCCCAGCTGGAGATGGGGAGGCATGTGATGGGCAAGCCCATGATGCTGTGCTCTGCCAAAGCCCCTCGAGGCTGCGCCCAGCTCGGGTGCCCTGCTGCGACTGCAGACCCACGCAGCCCTGTCTCCCCTGGGCAGCCCCCGGCAGCTGCAGTCAGGTCCCTCTCATGCAAAACCAGGGTGGGGGGCTCTCCTGGGGCACCGAGGGGCTGTACCCACAGGGCAAACGCCCTGGCCGCTGTGTGCCATCCTCCTCCCCCGTGCCACTTCCCAGGACCCCCTTACACCCAGCAGCCACGCACCACAGGAGCTTGTGAGCGTGCAAAACCTCTGTGCTCTGCCGGAGAAGGCTGTGCTGAAGCGATTGTTAGCATGCCCGAGGGGCTCCGTGCCAGCCCCGCACCCCCCCGCACGCACACATGCGCTCCACAGATGCATGGAGGCGAGCAGCCCCGTGGAGCAGGCGGGCAGGAGAAGGCGCTTCCCCGGCACTTCTCTCTAGCGGAGCCGAGGCCGGAGGGGGTGCCGCACGTGCCCCACAACCACGATGCCAGGCGGCATCGCTCAGACCCACAGCCATGCGGCAGCCCCGAAACAACCCAGTGCTGAAGCTGCCCAGCACTGAAGCGTGGTGCTGAGGCAGTGGCGCCCAGCACGCCAGTGCAAACACGCGAGCCCTGGCTGCCCTCGGCCACAAAGTACCAGAGCTGCGAGCCCAACGCCACGATGCAGCGCCCACGGGGTGGGGGCACAGGAGCAATTCGAGCTCCCTGTGCGTGCTGGCGCGGCCGGACTGCGATGTTACAGAGCCGCAGCAGAGGGGCAAAGCCCAGCCCCAAAATCAAACGCTCCTTGCCCCTGGAGCAGGGCCTATTTTGCAGCCCGGGTCCTGCTCGCTGAGCCCAGTGGGCAAAAGGGCGCTGCACCGCATGGCACAGACATTGCAGAGGTGGAGGGGCCGCGGGGTGAAGCCTCCTTGCCACCCCGATCTCCAGCTGACAGGAGCTCCTGCCCCAGCCTGGCGGGGCAACAGCTCCGAGCTGTGTGCGGCCTCACCAGCACCCCCGGGGCAGGCAAGGGGGAGAGACCCCCATGGTGCCACGGCTCAGCCCGCAACACGCCAGGTCACCCCTGCCTCAGTCCTGCGCATGGGGAGGTTTGTGGGCCTCTGGGGGGCCCTGAACACTAACCACTAGGCCAGCTGGTGGCTAAGCACTGATCCGCGGCCCAGGGCTGTGGGTTAAGACCAGGGCCAGGCCCCCACTGAACTGCAGACGTGGGGGCCACAACCCTGGGATGACCCTGGGGCCCGGCCCTGTCCCTCCGCGGCGACTGGCATCCAGACAGCAGGACGGGGCTGGAGCGCTCCATGGACACCCGGCCCCATGTCCCTGCCCCTCCCAGCTCAGGACCTGGGGGCAGGCACCTGCTGGACCCTGTCGTGACCTGGTCTATCCCGCTGCAAAGGATGTGGGACCAAGGAAAGACTCCCGGCAAGGCCCTGGCTGGGATGGGCAGGGGGGGAGGGCCGGGAGGGGCATCACCTGCCCCTGCAGCGAGGTTCCCACCTGGCCCCCAGGCTGCAGAGCAGGCTTGGCAGTCCCCTGCAGCCCAGGGGTGGGAGCAAGGGGTGCCCGGCTGCTAAGGGCATGGGGGGGGGACAGGAGGGGCAGGGTGTCCCCGATCCCCCCCTTCCAGATGCCCACCATCACAGTTTCGGGTGCCCCAGGCAGGGAAGGGGTAACCTGGCATCTCCCCCCAGCAGCGCCCACCCCAGCCGCACCCCGCGCGGAGCTCACGTACCCGCAGCTGGCCCCAGCCCCAGCGCTCCGGTGCCCGGCAGGGAGCTCCGCCCCAGGCACGGGGATGCTGGCAGCCGCTCCGCCTTCCTCCGAGGGGCGGGGGACCGAGAAGGGATGCTCTTGGGCACGGCGAGCCGCCTGCTCCGGGGACAGCTCCTCCTGCTCTGCGCACAGGACACCCCTGCGGACAGGGGCTTGCTCACATCCTTGAGACCCCCCGGGATCGCCGGGCTGCCAGCCGCCGTGCCCACAGCGAAGGGGGTGCAGGGCGAGGGGCTGGGCCACCCTGCAGGCATAGGGCTGCAAAGGGGGGGATCTGTACCCTGTCCCCTTGTTATGGTCACCGCGGCTGTGACGGCTCCCCTCCCCAGTGCCCTGCAAGGCCGAGACCTCCGTCACCCCGTCCTGGAGCCAGGCCCAGCTCCTGGGCAGGACACCTGCTTTCCCCAAACATCACTGGGGGTAAAACACAGGCCGGATCCTCCCTGCACTGCCCACGGGGCTCCAGGATGGACTCCTTTGTGCAGGGAAAGGCTGCGGGGGATTTTATTCTGCTGTTTAGCTGCATTTGCGATGAGAAGGCTCCGGTGATCTCCGCGCCCTGGACCCCGAAGCACCCCTGCTTTTTACTGGCAACGGCAGCCTTTGCTTCCCATCTCACACTGCTACGACGCCCCCGGCTGTGCCATTCGCCTGAGCCTCCTGGACTCGAGCCCAAGCCGGCAGCTTGTGCGGAAGAGCCGGCACCAAGAGTGCGGAGGCAGCGACGGGCTCTGACTGGGCTTGGACCCTGGAGCGGGGCAAGAAGCCATGCGGGACTGACATGGAGGACCCGGCGCGCTATTAAACAGCAGCCATGTTCCACCCCAGAACAGGCTGCATTTTGGGAGGGGGAGATGATTAGCTTGCACGCCGTGCGAATCGAACTGCCTAAGCCGCTGAGGGCTTGGACTGAAGCCCTTTGCAATGGAAGATGGCAAGACCCGACTCTTCTGCCCTCACCTGAGGTGCTGCAAGGGACTCCTTTGGGGTTATGCAAGTCTGGGCCAGTGGTATTATGAATGTCTCACCCCACAGCACCGTTTCCCCTGAGGTCTGAGTGGTCTCTCTCTGCCCCGGCCTCCACCGCACTCCCAGCCACTACGACTCGCTGCACAAGGAGGTATCCCCTGGCTCCCTGCCCGGCACCCTTGTGTGCGGACAGGCAGCTCCTAAGTGTCTCGTCCCCAGCCAGCTGGCCAGAGCCACCTTCCTCGCTGAGACCAGACCACTCCGAGCACAAGTGATGCTTGCCCAGCCAGGAGCCCACCTGAAATTAAGCAGCCCACGTTCGTTAGGTGTGGAGACGCCGCAGCACAGCCCTCGGTGCAGCTGCAGCCTCCGCTGTGCAGGGACCTCTGGAAGGAGCAACCGCAGCATGTTCCCAAGGCCTGAGCATCCCTCAGCGCCAGGCCCCGGCAGGACAGGCTTTTAATTAAAAGGAATGAATGGAAAAACCTTCAGGCTTCTCCGGGACAGGCCGAGGCAGCCAGCAGCCCATCGGGCAGGGGTCGGAGCCCTGGGGACCACCACCAGGCACCCTCAGCTCCAGCCCCTGGTGCATGGAGGAGAGGGAAGGTTAGGGCAGGAGCCAGGGAATTAGGCGCCTGGCATGTCCTAGGGCTGCATTCGGAAAGCGTGGCCAGGGGAGGAGACCTGGACTCCTGGCTGAGGGCGGCCTGGTGTGGGGGAGCAGCAGGGCCTCCATCAGGAGCCTGCAAGTAGGCGGCAGCTCCTGCTGCTGGCGTGGGGAGGTGGCTCTGCTGAAAGTCCCTGCCCCCACAGAGGGGCTCTGCACGGCTGCAGGAGGCTGCATCAGATGCCGCAAGGGCACGACCTGAGTGCCGGGCTGTGCCCCCCCGGGCTGGGGTGGAGCCTGTGACCGGGAATCGCTCAATGGATAGGAGCCGCCACCCCAGACCTCAACCTCAGGTCTCAGCAAAGCCAGCCTCCGAGAGCACCGGCACGCATCAGGACGCAGGCCCAAGCATTTGCTTCCCTGTCCTGCTACTGACCTGCTGCACGGCCTTGGGCAAGTCAAGCAATTGCTATGTGCCTCAGTTTCCCCCTCTGTAAAATGGGCACCATCCGTCAGCTGGCTGGTCTGCCAAGACAGCGGCCTCCCCAGGGGTATCAGCACAGACCGGGTATTGGTTTCCCTGTAACGTAAGCGATAGGAGATGCTTCCTCATCTGGGGTTTGTCCCCAGTTTGGGGGGCTCGTTTCACCGCTGGTTTCTATAAACCCTGCTACAGGGGAAAACTTCTTCACTTGAGGAGCATCGGCACAGGGCTGGCCTGGGTCCAGCTGCGTGGTACCCAGGCGGGCCAGGGGATCTAGCAGCGCAATCAAGGAAGGAGCTAAAGCACTCTGGGCTGAGCGGTCCCTATGGTAACCGGAGGCAGCCACGACGAACCTCCGCTAATTGATTGACAATTATAATTGGATAAGCGCGTAATGATGGTGACAAATCACGCTGCGAACCGCAGCCATCTGCGCGGCTGGCAGGGAGGGGGATCCGTCCCGTCCCGTCGCGCCTTCCCGCAGAGCTCCCTGCGCCTGGAGGAAGGACAGCGAGGGCCCGGTCCCCACACAGGGCTCCTTCCCCTCTGGCCCCGGGCCTGCCCCAGGGCAGCCACCCAGCGACCAGCCTTCGCAGCTCTGCGTCCCATCCAGCACCCCTGGGACCCTGCAGGTCTCCGGCTGTCGTGATGCAGGACGGCATCCGTGCCCAGCTCCGGCCGGAGCCCGGCTGGCCATTTCTGATGTCGATGCAGAGACCGGAGCAGTCCTCAGGCCGGCTGTGCTGCTCCATGTGGCCTCCAAAACCGCGATGGTGCAAGAGGCATGGCGGGGGGGTACTGGGATGGGCCTGGTCTCCCCGCACCCCTGCTCAGCGGGGCTCTCCCCAGCCAGGGAGATGCCAGGCCCCTGCTCTGGGCTCTCCTTCAGCTCTGGGGCTGTCTGCTCTGCATATGCAAATAAGCAAACAAGATGCTTGTTTGTTTCTGTAGTGACGGGGCGCTGCAAGGCAGCAGACCCAGGCTGCGGCACTCCCCGACCCCACGCATCTCCTCCGTCAGTCACTGCGCCCTCCTCCCAACTGGCACAAGGGGGGCACGGCTCCCTGCCCAGCACCTCTGTTGTTTCCGTCGGGCCTGCTGGTCACAGCAGCCATCGCCTCCGTCCCCCTTTCCATCCACGGGCCTCAGAGCAATTGCACCGCTCTGTTTACAGAAGGGGAAACTGAGGCATGGGATGATAGCGTGGTCAGACAAGCCAGATCTCACGCCCCCTTAGCTTGGCCCATGCACCCCCCAGCCCCATCCGCCTGGCAGCTGAAGCCCAGGCGCTCCCCGCGCTAGATGAGCGAGGTTGGTTGTTTCGTGCCCTCCTCTCCCTGCCCAACTCTTCCGACTTCTCGCTGCCCAGAACGGCTCCTCCCTGCCGCAGCATCTGCAGCCGGCCCCTACCTGTGAATGCCAGAGAGCTTCATAGGCGCAGGGGCAAATCCTTCCTGCCCCCACGATGCCTGCTAGGCCATACCCACGAGCTCTGTCCTGTCTTGCTGATGCTGCGGGGTCAGCGAGGAGTGACCCCGTTGGCACGGCCTCGGGAGAGGAGGCAGCTGTCAAAGCCGGCCTGGCTGGAGCCGCGGGAGAGCGGCCCCCGGCCCCCGGCCCCCGGCGGGATTTGCCGATAAGTCTCGCTGACGGGATTACCGGCTTGCAGCTAAGCGTGCAGCGAGCTTCCAGAAACAAAGCCATCTGATGCAATACATGCACCTGATCCTCCCCGCTCGCGGCTGCAGCCCATCTGCAGCACAAAGCTGATTGCCACAAAGCCTGCCCAGCCTGGGGGGGTCGGACACCAGACGCAACACCAGGCGCAGCGGTGCTCAGAGATGGGCCGTCACGTGGCAGCGTCGTGAGCTGCGGGCCGCGGCATTTCCTGGGGTCTGCCTGGCCCTAGGCGATGGGGATCCAGCCCTGCGCGCACGCCAAGGGCCGCCGTTCACGGCATCGCTCGCATTTGCAAAGACGTGCCAGTCACGACAGCCTTGTTTTGCTTTGATGCTCGCTTACAGGTGGGCATGCCCAGGGGACAGCTGGGTAGGGGCTGTCTTGCAAGATCGGCTCTTCCCTCCTCTGCCTTATCCGGTGTTACCAGCTCTGGGACAGGGGCTGCTTCTTGCCCCGGCTCCGTCCTGCACGATGCAGCCCCAGGCACCACGGAGCAGCACAACAACAATCCCTGCCTCTTCGTCCCTCCGACCTCTGGGCTGCTCCTATTTCCAGCTCCCGGTGCCTGCAATCGAATAGGCACCGACGAGGTCCTGGACGCAGGCCCCTCTCTGCAATCGCCGCTGGGTCCCCATCCTGAAAACAGGTGACTTTGGAGCAAAGGGCCCTGAATTAGGCCCTGCGGACCCGCAGCACGCCTCCCGCTTGCCTCACAACGGCTGTCTCGCTGCTGTGATCGTGCCCCCGCCACCTGCTAGCACCAGGTCCTGGAGGGGGTGGCACCCAGCTGGCATCCTCTCTGGACACGTGGAAGTTGCCAGGCCCTGGGAAGGATGACCCAGGCCTCCCGGTGCTCAGTGACCTGTGGGTTGCTGCATCTCCCGGGGTCTGCCTGGCCCTAGGGGACTGGGATCCAGCCCTGAGCACACGTCCAAGGGCAACCATTCACAGCATCGCTCACATTTTCAAAGCTAGGGCAGTGACTTGGAAGCCGGGATCCCATTGACCATGAAGGAGTCTTCAGGTCTGAGTCACTTTGACAAAACAGATCCCAGGGGCCTAAGTCATGTAGGATGAAATTTCCAAAAGGACTGAGGCACTAAAAAATTCATATAGGTGCCTCGTACGATTTCCAGGGCTGGGCACCTCCTCCCCTTGGCCCTAGGCATCTGAATGGAGACGGGGAGCTGTGTTGTCCTTTCTGCAGACGGTGTGCGCGGGCCCAAGCGAGCACATGCGTGTGTGCGCGTGCATGCATAATGTGTGGGTGTGTGTGTGTCCCTTGCCGCGGCTTGTCCCAGTTCCCTGTGCCGGGCGCGCCGGCTGGCAAGCTCGCTCCACGCTCCTGCAGCAGTCGAGCAGAGCCGGAGCCGAATCCCTGGCTGATGCATAATGCATCAAAACCTGCCTCTCGCTTTCTGTTCCCGGCTGCATCCCAGCGAGTGCCTGTCGTGGGGCTCCAGTTCACACGCAGCTCAAACACTATGCCAATGTGCGCCCCGTCGCACCAGACCCACGCCCCGGTCCGGAGCCGCATGAAACCTAAAAGCTAGTGAAACCCAGGGTGGATTTGAGCACCTCCTCCTTGGGCTCTGGCTAGTCACCTGGTGCTGAGCCTGCCGTCCCCCTCCAGCTGGTTGATTTTTCCTTTGCTGCTGCTGGCGCTGGCCTCGCTGCGGCATGGGATGGACCCGGTCCCTGTCGGCTCTTTTACTCCCCTGCCCAGGCTGGCCCATTTCCCCGCTCCATGGTCCTCCAAGCCCAGGCGACACTATGCCTTGGGTACGTGGCTCACATGCAAGGGAGCGCCTCCGGGTGCCTCGGGGCTCTCCCTGTGCCCTGGAGGTGGGGTAGGGGGGCACCCACCTGGGACGTGGCATCGACTGAGTCCCATGGTGGGAGAGGGTTGGAGGAGAAAGATCCCCCCTGCTCCCCAGACAGATGACCCGTGCCAGAGACAGTCGGGGCCCTTGCAGCAAGCCGCTCTTCTATCCTGTCCCATGTTGCCTCTCGAAGCCGGGTCCTTGTCCCCTGACTCGGGGCAGGCAGTCGAGAGACGCCGGGGAAGCGGGCGCAGCTCCACGCTCAGACGGGAGCCAGGGGAGGCTGCTGTGTGCTGGAGCAGCCCCAGGGCTGCTCAATCTCACACCAAGGCTCCCAGTCTGGGAGGCACGAAGCCAACTTTGTGGTTCCTTCTCCGACCCCAATGACCACGGGCATCTGACGCTGCAACCCTCATGACATTGCGGTACAGACACTCTCCTCTTTCTCTGCTTTCCTTCCTCTTTCTCAGGCTGTTTCCTTCCTCCCTGCCTTCCCCTCTGATCCAATCCAGGGCATTTCTAAGGCTCTATTCATCGTGCTATCTCAGCATCTGCGGCTCCCTCCTCCGGGATAGCTCTGCCGGTGGGAACGCGGCCTGGACGTGACTTGGGCCTGGTAACGCCATCAGGACCCGGGGAAGACAAGCAGCCCTGCACGTGCAATGCCTGTGAGTGCGTGTGGGGGGGTCTCTTTTCCCTCACCACCCCATCCACTTGAAGGGGTGCCTGTGGGCTCACCCCAAACCTCTGCAACCTTCCCCCCCTTGCTCCGCTGCTGGCTCCACGCGCCCTGTGATGCATCACGGGCTGCAGCGAGTGAACATTGGGAGGTGGCTGGGATGGGGGAAGCCCTGGGAGGATATTTCCAGAGCTGGGACGGGCGCCTCCCTGCCCCCTGGGCTTCTCTTGCACGCGCAGGACACAAGTGGATATCAGTCAAGCACCCAAACAGCTCCTTCCCCCAGCCGATCATTCCCCGCTATGCTTCACTGACCAAGCCCCTTGGGCAAACGGCTCCACGGAGAGGCCTGGCTTTCTGCAGCTCAACGCGGATAGAAAACTGCAAAAGCACCAACGACTCCGCCTCTCCGGCCTTCCTCGCCCTCCCAAAGGGATGGAGGTGCAAAAGTTGTCTCCTCTCCCAGCGGTAGTGCGAGACCAGGCTAGAGAAGGCCAGCCGACCCACCACTTCCAAGGAACAACAGCATTGCCTCGTCCCACATGCTGGCCCCGGGGTCGAGCCGGGCTGAGCCCCTCCGGCAAGATGCCGTAGGAGGAGCGCCACAGACAGTGCCGGCCCGGGGGGAGCTTCTGTGGCAAGAGGGGAGAAAGAGCCTGAAGCTTAATTCAGTGTCCACGTGGCCCCGAGTCCGTCCAGCACCTGGCGCCACGTGGCCTAGGCCCCTTCTCCTCCTCTGCTCTACAGCCACACAAATGCTGATGCCACGAACAGATGCGTGAACCCCTGCATCCAAGTCCCAGCTCCCTCGGCTCTGGGAGACCGGGGCCAGCCTCGACCCTGGGGAGCCCAGCCCAGCCCAGCCCAGCCCGGAGGACACGGCGAGGGGCTCTACCTGTCGTGCCTCCTCCTCTTCCGGGCACGGTACAGCAGGCCGATGAGGATGGCCAGCGCGCGCAGCTTGGTCCGTTTGGAGGGCATGGCGGGCTCCCGACGGGTGCAGCAGGGGCTGGGGGCTCTACGAACTCAGCCCCATCGGTCCCAATGAGCCAGGTCTCCTCCCAGGGCAGGCGCCCGCTCCTGGCTGCAGGGACCAAGGTGCCGCGGCACGTTTCTGGAGGACTCCAGCAATCCCAGCGGCTCCCTCGGGCCCAGGAGACCCCCCCTTTGCCAGGCAGCTGGGAGACCTGAGCCGGCTCAGCGTGCCTTGCTGCCTATTGCCAGCTCCCCTCCGGAGCTGGACGGCTAATGCAAGCTGGCCCCTCGCCGCTCCCCTCCCAGCCGCTTTGCACCGCGCTGTGCCCGAGCAAGCCCCCTCTGGCGCCGTGCAGCCGGGGCCACCCCCTCCCTTTGCTCCAGAGCTGCTTTATCTGGGCCAAGCCTGGGAGGATGGAGCACCGCTGGCCTGGATGGGACCGACGATGGGGAAACTTAGCAAGCCCTGAATGATGATCGGCCATCAGATCCCTCCAGCCCCCCGGCCCAGCCACGTCCTACAAAGCCACGTGGTCGCAGCCAATGCTGCCCAGCCGGCAGGGAGATGTTTGCGGTCTCCCTGACCGGACCAGCACCAGAGCCGGCTGCTCTGGGCGCCGAAGCCCCGGCTCTCTGCAGTGCCCCGAGGCACACGGAGCTGGCCCAGGGCAGGAAGGAGGAGCCGTCTGTCCGGATCGATCCCCAGGCAGGGGGGGACAGCTCGGCGCTCCGGCTGGGGGATTTTCTGCCTTTCAAGGCAGGCTTTGGAACAAATCCCTGGCCCGGTGCCTGGCAGGCGGGAGGGGGAAGGGGTGCAGCCCATTGATCTGATGCTTTTAATCTCAGCCGTTATCGACACGCCACAGCCGCGGGACGTGGGGAGCGAATGGGCCGGGAGGATTAGCCAGACAAAGGCAGCGCCTCCCGGTCCCCGTGGCCCCAGCGGTCCTCCCAGGAGGGCCACGGCCAGGAGCGCGTGCCAGCTCGCGGCGCCCAGGCCGGCAGGCAGCAGGGCTGGGTCTGCTCTGCGGGGAGCAGCTCCTTTGCCGGTGCAGCTCTGCGAGGCGCGGGACGCGAGGATGCAACCCTAACGGCACCAGCTAACGACCCACGAACCAGCCCCGTCAGCAGAGCAGCTGCGGAGGAACAAGCCTCGTGGCCCAGAGGCTGCGGCGGGACGGCCACCTGCCCTGAGCAGCTCTTGCCTTCAGTGCTAGCAGCAAGGCAGCGCCGGGTGCCTCCGACCAAGGGGTCAGGCACGGCCCGCCACGAGGGACGACTGGCCACAGGCAGACTCCAGTGGCCTTCTCAGGCCTTGCAGAGCAGTGGGGCTGGAAGGGAGCTGCGGGGTCACATCCAGTCCAAGGCCTGCTTGAGGCAGGGTCAGTGCTGGCCAAACCAGCCCAGACAAACCCGTCATCTAAACTCTTCGTACAACTGCCGCCAGCCCTCAAGTGGCACCAGACATCACACCCGGACCTGCCACAGCCGCCGACGCCTTGCTTGCGTGAAGGGGTGTTAATCGATGCTCGAGGGACACCAGGCAGAGCCCGTGCTCCTGGTACAGGGGAAGGCAAAACCCTCCATGTCGGTGCCTGTGGCAGAAAGCCACCTTGGTTTCTCCCCAATAATCTCTGCCCTGTGACACTGTGTTTTAAATCTCTGTGCTGTGACCATTCAATTAGGGTGGGCCCAGCACACAGGGGACCACACCCTCAGCCTGGCTCTTTAGGGAACTGGAGCTGGCTGCATCCCTGAGGGAGGGGAAACCTGCTCCCTCTGCCTACGTGACTTGCATCACTTACCTGGGTAAGGGGTTTCTACCTGAGGAGCTGGGATCTGCCCGGTAACAGGTGATGCATTTCA
>NW_017729014.1:22753417-22757114 GCF_001723915.1 Gavialis gangeticus
GGAAACAGCAGAAGGATACGAATACCCAGCTGTGTTCCTGAGGTGAGATCTCTGCACCCGCCACAGTCCCAATCTGACCGGGGGGTGGGCATCCCATCTTGACCCTAAACACGGCATTGGTCTGAGCCTGAGCACAGGAGCAAGACCCTCTAGCAGCGTACCCGTGCGCGCCGCGCTGCCCTCCAGCCAGGACCCTGGGGGGTCGGTGCCAGCAGGAGCATTGGCACAGCCCAGCCCCATCCCCAGCCTGAGCTGCAGCCTCTGGGGAGGCTTCAAACCCCCTAACACATGGAGCAGAAAGGGGCTCGGGGGCAACCGGCGCAGCCCAGAAACTTGGGAAATCCCATAGCAGAGCACAGGCATCGCTGCACCCAGATCATCCCGCACCAGGGCCCGTCCAGCCTCTCCTTGACACCTCCGGGGCTGGAGAGTCCCCCCTTCCCTGGCATGCATCCCACAGCCTCCCTGCTCCGACACCGAAGACGTTTTCCCTGGTCTCCAACCTAAACCAACTTGGCTGCAACTTCCAGCCGCTGCTCTGCACCCTCCTCTCTGCAGCAAGATCCTCCTCTCTGCTCCCGCTCTCCCCATCATCCCCGATGGCCAAGCAAGTCCCCAAGTTGGCGTCACCTTGATGCCGGTTGCCGCCAGCCCTGCCACGCACCCCTCGCTCCAGGGCTTTGCAGCTCAATGCTTTTCCCGCAGAAAAGGCGGACGGCTCGCGCCTGGCACTTCTCGCAGGGCTCGGGCAGGAGGCTGTGGCGGGAAGGTGCTCGGCGGTGCCCGGCAGGCTCGGCCCCTTTCGGCTGGGAAAGGATCCCTTGTGGGTGCTCGGCACGCACGCGCTCTGCATCGCTCCCCTCCTCCTCTCGCCCCGTGGAGGTTTTCCACGGATCGAGACAGCCAAGCCTCAGCGCGTGTGAAACTGCGGCCTTGTTCCCCAGCCAGCTCCCTTCTTCAGAGGCCTGAAGGGCAAAGAGGTCACGTCCCGGGGGGCTTGTGGGGCACGGCTTGCGCTCCTTTGGAAACCGCCTCCGTGGAAGCAGATCCGCACTTGAACGCTGCTCAGGGGCAGGGCATGGGAGCGGGCTCTCCCTTTGCTGCACAGCTGCAGCGTGCCCGGTGCCTGAAGCCCCAGCCGCGGGTCTCTGAGCCCACGCAGTAATGCAGGCGGTGCAAGGACGGAGCAGGACGTGACAAAACCACCAGCACCGTGTATAACGGAGGCGCTGCCGCGGCAGGTGGTGCCCGGCTGGGTCCGCTGGTATTTCGCATTCATGTTTCATTTGCATGACATGGCCCCCTCGTTAATCACTGCTCTGCGCGGTGTCTCATTACTGGGAGAGAGCAGGGGGCCAGGGTGGGCGCCAGGCTGGCAGCTGAGTGAGGATGGAGCCTCTCCCTAATACAGCTCCCGTCCCAACCGCTTGCTTGAGGTTTGGGTGTAAAGAAACACCTCCCCGGGAGCAGACACGACCTCCGAAGCGTTCGGCTGCAGTCCCTACTCCGCGCAAGCTCCCCGGCTTGGCACTTGGGCTGTCTGAGCCCCCAGAGCAAACTTGACCTTGAAGTCCCAGCATTGAAAAAAAAAAAAAAACCCCTTAAAGCAAAAACAAAGACAGCAAAAAGGCTCTTTGGCGGGCTGCTCAAAGCCGTGCAAAGCAGCAAACGGAGCCTGTTTCTCTGCCTCCTTCTGTCTCAGCACAGCCCCTAAATGGCAGATCTGGAGTCTGGAGAGCTCCCAACCACCAGGCCTCGAGGTCGAGATTGCACGGGGGTGGCACACGTGGTTTGCAGATAGACAGAGGTGGGATCTGACAGCAATCACAGGTGTATCTGCAGAGACCCTCTGCTGTGACCCCAGGAAGCCACGCTCTCCCCCCAGCTGCAGGAAGAGCACTGTGGGCATCGTGGACCCGTGGCGGAGCAGGGGGCCGGCTCATTCCCTGGCCCTGAGGCACGAGGGGCTGGCGCAGAGGTGAATCGATGCCAGAGGCGAAGGGAGCAGCACCTGGGCAGGCCCCAGACAGGCTGGAGTGGGATCGATTTGCTCCGAGGCCCCTTCCGGCTGCTGAGGCTGCCGGGGATCGATGCGCAAAGCAGCCGCACGCCGGGGAAGCCGAGGCCGTGTCCAGCCTTCAGGAAAGATCGATGGTCGGAGGAAGGAGGGGCAGCCTTGGCATTCAAGCTACTTCCAGCCAGGGGCCTGTCTTGGCCGGCCGGTGCCTGCTCTCTGCTTCGTCCTGTTTCTGCCTTCTGCCCCAAATGAGATATTTCCTCCTCCCGCAATCGGTCTGCTCAGGCACCAAATAATCACTGCTCTGCGCGGTGTCTCATTACTGGGAGAGAGCAGGGGGCCAGGGTGGGCGCCAGGCTGGCAGCTGAGTGAGGTCCAAGCAGCCCCAGCAGCCACGGCCTCCTCTGCCACTGCCAAATGCAGCTGCCTCTGGTGTGGAACAGCCAGAGAGAAGAGGAGGAGAGTCCCTGCACCTGCAGCACATGCGCAAGGAAGCAGGAAGGGGAGAGGAAAGGGCCCGGGTTGGACTTTAGCCAGGAGATAAGCACACAAATGCCACCTGTGAAGACTTAGCCACTGTGACCGGAGAGGGACGCATGCAGCCAATGCTCAGCGTAGGATCCTTATCTGCAATGCCCAAGGAATGCACATTACCCACAATGCTCAGCGTAGGCTCCTCATCCGCAATGCCCAAGGAATGCACATTACCCACAATGCCCAGGGAATGCACACATTACCCCGTTGCTCACACTGGCCAAGAGGCCGTGCATGCTTTCCTCCCACGTCTCTGTGGGAGAGCGTGACCCTCACTGCTGAGGGACTGCATGCCACTGCCTGGTGCCCACAGGACTCCCGTGACCCAGGCTGCCCCGGGAGCGCTCCCTGCCCGCGGGCCCGGGCTCAGCTCCAAGCACCACCCCCTCGGGGGAACGCAGCTGCCCGTGGGACCCAGTGCTGGCACCAGAGCCTCGCGGCACTGGGAGGGGGAACATCAGCCCTGCTGGGCACCTGGCTGAAGCAGCAACCTTCCCCATGGGCCACATCTTGACCCAAACCAGCTCTGCCACAGACTCCCTGCATGTCCATGGGCATGTCACTTAGCCTCGGCGCAATGGGTGTGAGAGCTGCACCCCCTTTCCGGGTGCATGGAGGACAAATGCACTAAGACACTCAGTGCATGCACCACAGCCCAGGACCCTGCATGTGCCAAGCCAGGAGCAGCTTAGGTCAAGACTGCTCTGCAGGGTTTTCCATGCTGATGTGGCTACCACTGAGCAAGGGGAAGCCCAGCCCGTGGCTCAGAAACCCCCTCAGCAGCCTCCTCCGAGCGGGCACAGAGGCAGGCTCCTGCCTTGGCTCTGGGCAGCGTTCAGGGCACGCTGCAAAGACCATCTGTTGCCTGCAGGAAGGAGGAGCTGAGGGGGCTCCGCGGGAGCATGGTGGGGGCAGGGCACCTCCTGCTGCTTGGAATTAGTGGCTGGTGAGTTATTTAACAAGATGCCGGGAGTGGAAGGGCTGTTGCACGCAGTGGACTATTCCCCGGAGGACTGGCATTTTCAGGGCCCACCAGGGAGCCTGCATCTCTAAATGCATGTGTTTGTCGCTGCTGTGCGTGTCCCCAGCACATCAGGAGCATGCCCTGCACCCCCCGCCTCCCTTCCAGGCAGGCCCACCCAGAAC
>NW_017729014.1:22762114-22769106 GCF_001723915.1 Gavialis gangeticus
GTGGGGGCAGGGCACCTCCTGCTGCTTGGAATTAGTGGCTGGGGAGTTATTTAACAAGATGCCGGGAGTGGAAGGGCTGTTGCACGCAGTGGACTATTCCCCGGAGGACTGGCATTTTCAGGGCCCACCAGGGAGCCTGCATCTCTAAATGCATGTGTTTGTCGCTGCTGTGCGTGTCCCCAGCACATCAGGAGCATGCCCTGCACCCCCCGCCTCCCTTCCAGGCAGGCCCACCCAGAACCGGAGCAGCGAAGAGCCTGCCGCTCTCAAGCTGGAGGCAGGGAGGCTGAGACTGGCAGCGAAGGGCATCCTTCCGCCTTAGAGCCGGAGGGACGGGTGGCAGCAGCCTCAGGTATGCCCGTGACCCCCAGCCCAGGTGTTTCAGCCGCTGCAGCGATACCCAGGGGAGGGCGGCCCAGGGCTCCGGGGCTGCGCTGCCTTTTTGCACTGCTCCAGTCAGGGGCCAAGGGAACATCTCCTCCTGGCAACGCAATGCGGGATCATCCCCATAGCTGGCAGCCCAGCACCTTCCCCGCTGCTGGAGGAGCTCCCCTGGGCCTGCAGGGCTGAAGCTGCCAGGCTGCGTGGCATGTGCATGTCACCAAGCGGCTGCCGGCTCCGTCCCCAGGCAGAGGCGGGCGCTGGGCCGGGATGCAGTGCAGAAACGCCACGCGTAGGCCAGCTCCGGGCCCATGGGGTGCCCATGGCAGGGCCCAAGATGCCTTGGGGATGGCCCCCCCCATGCTCTCCCTCCACGGAGCGGGGAGCGTCTCCCCCCAAAGCACAATGCCCCTTTCAGCTCGGCAGGGAGGGCGAGCATCCAAGCATCTGCATCGGCTGGGCTGCAGGCCAGGGAGGCGCCTGAGTGGGCCTATTGTCTGCTCCAGGGCCCCATTGTTTCTGCCCCAGCTGCAGGGCCCGATCCGGGCTCCGGGGGAGGGACCGTGCCCCCCTGGGCTTTCCTTGCAGGCTGCCACCCCGATGCAGTGTCAGGAATCGCCTCCCCTCGACGTCCGCCCCGCAGCACCGTTGGCATCAGCTCCCGCCCTCTGCCCCTCTGCTCGGCAGGGTGAACCAGGCCTGGCTCTTCCAGTCTCCCCTCCTTGCCCTGCCCCGGTCCAGTGTGCAGGCGCCTCTCCATCCCAGCACTGCTCCACAGGTCCCGCCACTCCTGCCCTGCATGGGCTCGCTCCTGCCTCTCTTGGAAATGCCACCGCTGCCCGTGTGCGTCGCCCTGCTCCTCAGGGTCACCACCACGATGCTCTCCCCTGGCACGTCGCCCGAGCCATGGCCGCGTCTCCTCAGCCGGTGGCACGGCCGCACGCCCATCTGGTACGCCAAGGTCACAAGCGGAAAGAGCGAGGCAGCCGGCTCCCCTGTCACCGCCGCCAGCCTGACTCCCCTCCCAACACCGCATCACCAGCGCTTCCCCTAATCCCCCTCTTCTCCCGCTTCACGAATGGCCTCAAGTGCTTTGCTGAAGCCCCGGGAGCCGAGACCCGCTGCACCGCCTTTGTCTGGGAAGTCAGCTGTTATCAGAAGGAGCTGTCAGGCCCGCCTGGCGCCATCTCTTTCACAGACAACCCACCGTGCACTTCATTCAGCCCCTGTTCCCTTCACCTCCAGGTCTTTAATTATCCGTCCCTCGAGCCTACCACCAGATTTAGCATCTGCTCTTGCCCAGAGCCCTTCCCTGCACCGCGGAGGCCGCGTTGGCTGCTGCCCGGTGCCTGCCCAGATGCGGCCGCTTTGTTCCAGACACTTGCGCCCAGCCCCACACCTCGCGCGCCGAGATGCAGATTGGCGTCCCCCGCCCTGAAGGTTTTGTTTCTGCCTCTGAGGCCGTTTCCTTCTCCTCGCTGGCATTAGTCACCCCCAAGGTCACTGCCTTCATGAGCCCCTGGGACCAGCAGGTAGCATCCCTGCCTGCCCGCCCCGGACACCCCTGGAAACGCGGCGCTGTACTCACCGGAGGTTTCTGGGGTAGATGAACGACTTGTCCACCCTGAAAAACAAGGAGAGAGGGGTCAGAGGGGCAAGCCCTGGCCCTGACCCTAGAAGTCAGGTCTTAGAAAAGCAGGGCTGGAAGGAGCCACAGGGGTCACATCCCCTCCAGGCCCCCACTTGTCCAAACCACCCTGTGCAAATCCTTGTCTAACCCATGCAAGCAACCCCGTCACGCAGCCACGGGGCCCAGCGCTCCCATCCCGCTGGGGCCCCGTGGCACCCACCATCCAGTTGCTGCCCAGGGGCGTTAGGATCAAATCCAGACTAGCCAGCACCCCCAAGGCTGATGCAGAGGGGAGCACGGAGAGGGCTGGGGGAAACCGGGCCTGTAAGCCTGGCTGGAAGAGTCATGGGGCAACTGAGAAGCAGATCCCGGGGCAGGGGGAGTGTGGCAGGCTCCCCGTCCAGATGGCACGAGGAGAGGCTGTCGGTAGGGTCAGGGGGGTCGTGATGGCACCCCAGCATCAGGGGGACCCTCCCCAGGGCCCTGGCATGATTGAGAGAGCAGCTCGGACCACGGAGCCACGTGGATCCTCTCCCATGGAGCAGGGGAGGGAAGCCGAGTCTCCCAGGCTGGGCGCTCTGGATGGGAGCCTGGTCCAGCACCAAGGGGCCCCGCTTGCGGAGACGGTCGCTCCCTCTTGTCCGGCAGCAGCAGTGGGGCAATCTGTGCCAAAGGGCAGGGGCACAAACAACAAACAAGCCCAGGCCTCCAGCCTCGGCCCTGGAACCAGTCTGACCGGCCGCACCGTGCTCCCGGCTGTTTAGGGTTAAATACGGCGCGTTTGCAAGCACCAGGCCCCGGCTGCTTTCCCCGGCACCGACCCCCAACACGCAACAGGGCTGAGACCACGGCTCTCCACCCCTTGGGCCACGCTGGCTCTACTTGGGAGGACAGAAGGGTACCACAGCCAGGCAGACTCCTCGGACAGACCCCAGCAGGTCGGACAGCTTTTCACCCCGTTGCCACGTCTGGGTGTACCATGTGCATTGTGTTGCCCCATCAGCACCCCTGGGAGGTCTTTGAGGCACCCCGGGGGCTGCAGCTGGCCTGAATCACGGCGCAAGGCTCTGGAGCTCGTGCCAGCTCTCAGGTGCACGCGACGGGCACAGCCAGACACAGCCACCACTCAAGTGGAGGGTCGTAAAGGGCCCGGGTCCGAGCTCAGCCCCACTCCCCTGACATCGGGGCACCAGGGCACGCCACGGCTGAGTTGGCCCAGGCTCCAGCGGGGCAGTGCTGCTCGGTCCCAGTACGGGGCCTGGCTCCGGGCACCCGCTCCTTGGTGTCCCCTGACCCCAAACAGGCTGGTCAGTCTCCTGCCCGTTTCTAGCCAGCGCAGCAACCAGGTGCTTTGGGGGTGGGGGGTAGAGATGCACCAGGGACGGGGGTTAAACTCTTGGTTTCCGCCTATGCACCTCCACCTGCCCCGGCCATGTTTTTTGCAAGCCGTGTATTGGCAGATGGGGCTCGATGCAGCCACGTCGCCTCCTGACACGCAGGGACAGCACCAGGGCACCTCTTCGTTGCAGGGACGAGCGGGGTGTGAAGGCGATGGCAACGCAGCAGAGCTAGCTGAGCCTCTCCCGCCCCGTTACGCACCCGTGAGGCCTGCCAGGGAGGGGGGGTTACGGGAGCGACCACGTCTTTGCCACGAAAGCCCCAGGGGCAGCACGGCAAGGGCCGCGCCGAGAGCCAGCACGCGGCAGGGGCCAGAGCCAGCACACCTGGGCTCTCGTCCCAGCCCAGAGCAGCTGGCAGGGCTCGGGGGGACGCACGGAGACAGCCAGGGCCACAACACGGCTGTCGAGGCAGCTGCCCCATCCCGGAGCCCGTCTGCCGCGATGCTGCAGGCGCTGGCGACGCAGGTATGTGCTGCTCCCAGCCCGCCTGGCCCCGCGGCTCACGCTGCCTGCTCCACTGTCCCCGAGGCCTGGGGACGGGCCGCGCGGAGAGGGTTTCCAGGCAACAAATGCACCGGGGGCCGCGGGGGAGGACACGCAGAGGAGTAAACACAGGCCTGCAAGACAACGGGGACCGCTCCCTCCTGCCCCGCTGCAGTCCTGGCTGGGCCCAGCAGGGGGCCAGGGGCATTGGGGCAGCTCCGGCCTCTCCACCCGGGGATGTGGGGGCAGCTTGGGCCCGAGCCCACGAGGGCTGGGGGCTGGTCTGCTTCACGCCCCCGCCTGAGCCCAGACACGAGGTGCCGCCTGCCGCCCCCACGCCCTGTGGCCCCCTCCCCCGGGATTTCTCAGTGGTGCTAGACGGCCGTGGCCCGGGCAGCATCCAGCACCTGGCCCCAGCGTGAGGCCGCCTGGACCCGGCCCGGCCTGGGCAGGACAGCACCTGCGGCCCCAAATGACATGGTGGGGAGGACAGCTGCTAGCACCCGGGGTCACGGCCCAGCCCCGGGGGCAGCAGCACGGTGTTCACCCTGCCCAGCTGCCCCATCGGCCGTGCCGCTTTCTCCTTGTTGCCCTGTGCTCTCTGCCTGATTTGCTGCTCTGCTTTCTGCTCCCTGCCCTATCTGCTGCTGCATTGCCTTCCCCCTCCCTGGTCTGCCGTGTGCCACACACAGATGCCACTGGTGACATGCGTGCCACAGGTTGCCCATGCTCCCTGCCGGGCTAGATGCTCACACCAGCCTGCTGCAGCCCCACAGGCCAGGACCAGCCCCCAGGCACCTTAGCACCGATGTGGATCTCCCCAGGTGTGACACCGCCCACACCCACAGGAGGAAAACAAGCTCCATCAGTGCGGAGGGGGAAACTGAGGCACGAAGCGGGGAAGAGCTATCCAGCCAGCCAGCGGCAGGGCAAGTGGGACCCAGGAGCCTAGGCATCCAGTCTTGGGCGCTTAGCGCCAAGGCATCAACCCTGTGTCCCAGCTGTGAGAGGTGGGCTGTGCCGCCCCTGGCCTGTGCCGCGCAGGAGCCCGCGCCATGGCGGAGGCACCCCGTGCCCACCCGTGCTCTGATGCCTTCGGGGGCAGAGCGGGCCCGGGCAGGGACAGGGCGTGGGGAAACGGGGCCGGAGCACAAGGAACGGCCTGCACTGGCAGAGCTGGGCTGGGAAGTGGGAAGTGGGCTGGGCCTGGGGGATACTGGCTGAGCTGGGGGAGGCCTGGACGGGAGAGCAGGGGCTGGGCCCAGGGGCGCGGGCAGAGCTGCACGACGCAGAGCCCCCACGCCGCGGCACGTACCCTCCGTAGGCCCCGAAGGTGAAGCTCCGCTTCCTGGCGCTCATGCCGGCCGCCCGCTCCAGTCGCCAGCTCCTGCAGCTGCAGAGTCCAGAGTGGCAGTGACTGCCCGGCCTCGCCTCGCATCGCCTCGCCCAAACCCCTCCCCACCGCCTCGGCAGCTTCCTTCCAGCCCCACCGGCTCCGGGCAGCGCAGGCAGGCAGGGCCGGGGCTCTCCGCGCCCGCCAGCCTGCGATTCTCCACCCCCGGCGGCTCTGGAGCAGCTGGCACCGGCTCTCCGAGGGACCCATTAGCTCTGCCTTGGCAGGAGGCCCGAGGGAGGCCCTTAGCAGAGGCTGGGCCAGAACTGGCAGGCACCGGGCACACAGCTGGCATGCCCACCGGGGCCCCGCCAGCAGCAGGGATGCTCTTTGCTTTCAGGGCACTGCTGTGGGGAAGCTTGCAGCAGCCCCCATGCCCCGGCACGGGCTGGTGGGAAGCCCCGGCGTGGCCGAGCGGCGGCGATGCTTCCAGGCCAACAAGCGGCCGGATTGTTCCCGGGCCGAGCGGCTAGGGAGGGGGTGGCGGGCACGGAGGAGGCAGGAGAATGGCAGGCCTTGTTCGGGGCCGGCGCGAGCTCTGCGTGGCCTGGCTCCTCGCTGACCGCGCTTTTCCAGGCCGGCGGGAAGGGGAGGGTGCTGCAGCCCATGTGCCAGCTGCACCCCCGGGCTCCGGGCAGGGTAGGGAGCGAGGACCATGCAGTACCCCTGGCTGCCCCAGCCCCAGGAGATGGGGATCCCCTCCCTGCAGGGCCTGGGCATGCGAGACCCCCGGCTCTGCCCTGCCTCAGGGGAGGGAAGGGAGGGGCACGGTGCTAGGGGGCTCAGCCGTGGGCACCGCGCTACCAGCCTGCCCGGCACCAGTGCTCTCCGTGACATCTCCCTGGGGCAGGAGACGGCCTGTACGGCCACGGCTCCAGGCTGCAAAACACCCCCCGCCCCACCCAAATGCAGAACAGGCTCCTATCTCCAGCCCCACAAACCGGGGGCTGGGGCACGTCAGCACTCCCAGAGCCAGGGCTGGGGGGAAGCTTGAATGGGAGTGGGCAGCTGTGCAACAGCTGGTGCCACATCTGGGCTCGGGAGCCCTCCCCTGCGCCCAGGCTCTCAGGGCTGGGGGCAGAGAGGAGGCTGCAAAGCAGAGCTTGCAAACCAGGCCCAGACCCCGGCCTGGCCCTGAGCCGGCATGTGGGCACCCGGCCCCGTCCAGCAGCTCCGCCACCTTCACGTGCCACGTGCACACCAGCTAGCATGTGCACTGTGCAGGCAGGCCCACGTGCACACACCGATGCCCGCCCGCTCCCCTGGAACGGCCAACGCAACCGGGGCAGCCCCGCGTGCTCCGGCACGTCAACACGGATGCCCTCGTGCTCACACACGCGTGCACGCAGAGGCAGGACTGCACCAGCCGGGACGCCCCATCCCATCACCCTGGCAGGTCCGGAGCCATCCCCAGCCCCAAGCAGAGCTGCGGCCATGGATACAGCTGCGCTCGCTCCTACCCATTAGGCAGCACTGCCAGGCCGGTCAGCGGGCGCCCTCTGCTGGAGCATGCCAGGCCCTGCCAGCCAGCACCGTGGACAGCAACCCCCCCCTCCCCCCCATGCTCCAGCCCTCTTGCAAATCAGACACGGGTCCAAGAGCCACCAGCTCCCCGTGGGTCTGGCTTGCCCGGGACCACGCACGCAGCTGGGGAGGGGGACGCGGGAGGCGTTGAGCTGCTAACAAGGCCAGCGCCGGGGCTGGC
>NW_017729014.1:22769293-22771376 GCF_001723915.1 Gavialis gangeticus
GCTAACAAGGCCAGCGCCGGGGCTGGCAGATCGGGAGCCGGTGTGCAGGGGCGAATGCCACGCCGCCCAGGCACGTGTAGGGCCCTGGGGCAGCCTGCCAGCGCCCTTTTCTGGGGGCAGTGGGAGGCTCTGGAGCAGGCTGGAGGGAGGGAAGTGCAACCCCCGGGGTTCGCAGGGAAAACTGCCCCCTCCTCCTGCCTCACACCACCTTGGCTGCCCCTTGCGCACAGGCCTCTCCAGCACCTGGCCCGCAGCCTCCAACAATGCTCCTGCCACCTACCCCTTCCCCTGCTGCGCATGAATCACGGGGGATAATTGCAGCTCCCCGGAGGAACAATGCGCCTATATATAATCCGCGCACACGCACACCCCCTCCCCGCCCACGGCCGGCACGCGCGACGCAGGCAACCGCTGCAGCAGCAGATGTTTGGGGGGGTCAGGGACGTGCCTTGGCCTGGGCCGGCCCGGCTCTCGCCTGCAGCCAGGACGGCTGGAAATGCACCGGACACACAGCTCCGGGATGCAGAGTCTCGCCTGCCTCGGGGCTGGGGCTCTGGTCCAGGAGACTCTGGGTCCCAAAAGGCCGGGTGGTGCCCCCCGCCTGTCCCTGAGGACGGGCCCAAGCCCTGAGCCCTGCAGGGGCAGGCAGGAGCTGGGGGGAGTCGGCCCAGAGCAGGGGCACAGCACCGCTACGGCTGCTCCCGCTTACACCCAGCTCAGGATCCGGCCTCCAGGGGCCACCATGCGAGAGGCGTCTCAGCCCACGAGCCCTGCGCTCCCTGCTGTGCCCCCCCGGGCAGTGCCAGGCCCCAGGTGCAGCACGGCATGAGTGTGTGCGTTTGTGGCAGCGAGCGTGTGGGCAGTAGAGACTGTGTGTGCGCGTGTGCCAGAGAGCACATGCATGTGTGGCGGAGGCACTGTGCGCACGCATGTGCGTGGCAGTAAGTACACGCATGTGCATGCGTGCAGCAGATAATGTGTGCGTGTGCATGTGCGAGTGCGTGCTGGGGGGCTGCAGCAGAAGGCGGCCCCGGCCCTGCCAACAGCGCTGCCCCTGGGGCGCTCGCCTGGGCCAGGCTGGCAGCAGAGCCCTTCCAGCCGCCTGCTCTCAGTGCAGGGACGAGCCGGCTGCACGCCCTGCCCGGGAGCCACCCGGCGTCTGGGGCCAGGAAAGGGACTCGCTGCCCAGGGCTGCGACCTCCTGGGGGCACCTGCAAAAGGGGGTGTGGGGCTGGCACACGCAGGGGGGCCCTGGACTAGGCAGGGCCGTCAGATCTGCTCGCAGGCCGGAGAGCAGCCAGATGCTGGCAGCAAGGTCGTGCAACGCGGGGGCTCACAGCACAGCACGGCACGGCACGGCACGGGTCTCGGGGGCAAGGGCTACAGGGGTGGGTGTGCATGGGGTGCGCGTGCCCCACGGCTGCGCAGAGCGCTGCGGTCCCTGCGCCCGTGGGGGAGCGTCTGTGCCCTCGCCTAGGCTGTGCTGTCCCCGGCGCTCCCAGTCCCGATGCCCCTCCACCGCAGCCGACCGGGCCCCTCTCTCCGCGCCCGGCCCCCCGCAGCCGGCTCGGCCCCGGCGACGCACCTTCGACTGCGTTTCAGCCCATTCCCGGGGCCTCCTTCCCCGGGGAGCGCAGCTGCTGGGCGTAACCCTTTCCAGCCGGGGCCTTCCCCGCCGCGGCTGGAGGAGGACGCGGTGCCCACGGTGGCACCGGGGGGCCCTGCCCTGCACAGCTGGGCACCGCGGCCAGGAGAAGCCCCTGCACAGCTCGAGCCCGGTGCTGCGCGTGCAAAGGGGCTGGCGGAGACGGGCTGGGAGCAGATGCGGCGCCGGGCACCCACGGGGCACGGAGGGGCAGCCTGCTTCGCCGCGCCCGCACCCACTGGCCGCAGCACTGGGGCCGGGGGGGGAACCGGGCCGCCGGCCCAGCCAGTTGGAGGTGGGCAGAGAGCCCGGCGCCCAGGCTTTCCGGGGGCAGCTGCACGGGGAGCAGCGTCGGAGCCCCGGGGGAGGCGACCTGTGCCCCCGGGGCGGTTTAGCTCCTCGCCCTGCCGGGGGGAGGGCCCGGCTGCCGCGGCGCGC
>NW_017729014.1:22771459-22773758 GCF_001723915.1 Gavialis gangeticus
GGCGCGGGCAGACGGTGGGGCGGCCCCCCCCAGCCAGGGAGGAGGAGACGGGGGAGCCCGCCGGGGCCCGCTCTCCGCTCCGGGAGCCGCGACTAGGCCTGGAGCCGCGCTGCCCCTGCGGAGGCCGGGGGCTTCCGGCCAGCCCCCGCAAGGCGCAGGGGCGAGCCCCGGACCGCTGTGCCAGCTACGCCGCAAGCTCCGAGGGGCGCGAGGAGAGGGACTCGGTGCCGTGCAAGGGCATGGCTCCAGCCCCCAGCTTAGCTGCGCCCCCAGGTGCTGCCCGTCGTCAGCCCGGAGGCTCCGGGCCCGGCCGCGGGGGGTGCAGATGGAGCAGGACTGGAAAACGGAGGCAACTGAGCGAAGCCGGCAACGCAAATAAACACATGCATATTCATAACGCATAAACCAAGCCGGCGCTTCATTTGCATCGGGGCTGCGGCTCACCCCGCCGGCTGGTTCTGGGTGGGGAAATCGGGGCCACTGCTGGGCACCCAGCTGCCTAGGCTAGGCCCTTGGCACAGCCGCTCCCCAGCCCCTACTCCCTTCCCTGCAGGGGGAGGCCCGGCCCGGCCCGGCCCAACCCAGGGCTCCCCCAGCCTGCCCCTCGCCCCCCGGTCTTGCAGCGCGGCTTTGAGGACAGCCCGTCTCACCACGCGCGTGGCTTCCCTCCACTGGTACCTGCCCACCATGAGCCGCTGCGGTGCGTTTGCCGGTGGAGTCACTTCTGCTCCTGCTCCTCGCCAGCTTCCGGCAGCCGCTCCGGGGCACCGGGTTGGGCTGGAAAGCAATTGGTTGGGCGGGTTTTTCCCTTCTTTCCTGGGATTGTTTTTTTCTCCTGAGCGAGGTGTCTCTTTTCAGCTCAGGATCTTGCAAAATGGTGTCCTAAAAATGCCGGAGCTCGGAGTCAAATGGGCACCGATGAGTTCCCTCCCCGGGTATCTCCGAGGCATGTGGGCATTAGCTTCTCCACCCTGTGACACGGGGAAATTGGTACAGGCGGCAACACGGAGCCCATCCCAAAGGCAGGCAGTGGCCCAGGGATGGTGCCCTCCCCAAAGCTGCCTTCTCGGGCCTGCCGCAGGCTCCAGGGTCCCCCGGGGCCACCCAGGCATCTGGTAGCAAATACAGACAGTTGCGGGGGGCTACGTGGAGCACGCAGGAGCATCTGGCTCTGGCGGCACAAAGCCCCTCACCTATGCCCAGCTGCAAGTTGGCACAGGGCCAATGTGGGCTTTCTCCCTGTGGGACCCAGAGACCAGCTTCCCTGCCCCTCTCCCATCGTCCACCCTCCCTGCAGAGGGGCAGGGCCCAGGCTCAGGCTGGGGTCCGAGGGGCAAGGCCTAAAGCACCGCGCCAGGCCTGGCCTGGGCTACAAGGCTCTGGAAGGGTTAAGGGGACCTGCATGAGCCCCCCCCCCCCGACAAGGCTCCCTGCGTCCAGCCCCAGAGGCACCGCACACGTGTGCTGCCCCCGCCTGTCACATCGCATGGAGGAGCCGCGATGCCAGGGCCAGCGGTGGCGGACGTGACGCCCTGTGCGGCCGTGGGAGCGGAGCGGAGCTGTCAGGGCGGCTGACGAGTGACAGGCAGCGGTGAGCGCTGGAGACGTCAGGAGCCACCGCGGCAGCCCCTCCGCCTGCCCTGCACTGCATGGGTCAGTGCCTTGGGGTCAAGCTGGCGCAGCCGGTGCCTCCCACGGTGCAAGGGGCAGGCATCAGACGGGGACGAGCTGCTCACAGCAATACCAAGCAGGGTGGTGGGGGGAGGACGTCAGGCACGGGGCAAAGGGAGTGAGCAGACAGGCCCCCCACAGCAATGCTTCCTGGACCCCTGCGATGGGTCCCAGCGCAAAAGGAGCTGGAGGATGAAGGATGCTGTCTGCAAACATGGGTCCATGCCCAGTGCAAAGGCAGGGCTTCCGCCCAACCCCTCCATCCACCAGCCTTTTAGGAAACCGTGGCCAGCGGGCGTTGAGGAGAGGAGGGCAGAGGCAGGCGTGAGGATGCCGAGCCACGTGCCAAGCGATGGGGGAGCTCGGGGGACTAGGGAGGGCTCTGAGCTGCAGGGGTGGGGAGGGGGTCCAAAGGCAGAGCCCAGACACCAGAGGCTGCTCAGGAAAGGCCTGGTTTGGCAGGAAGCCGCACTTCCCTTGCGGCCCCCCCAGGCCCTGGAGGCCAGCACGGAAGCACAAGCTGGCAGACCTGGGTGCTAGCCTGGTCTTGGACCCCAGCCATGGCCTGAATACACCAGAAGACTGGCTCTCCCCGACCAGTCGTTCTCCCAAGGCATCCGCCCGGAGA
>NW_017729014.1:22778758-22779736 GCF_001723915.1 Gavialis gangeticus
TGCCTTGGGAGAACGACTGGTCGGGGAGAGCCAGTCTTCTGGTGTATTCAGGCCATGGCTGGGGTCCAAGACCAGGCGTTCTCCCAAGGCATCCGCCCGGAGACAAGGACAGGATGCAACACACTCCATCACCTTAATGCAGCAACATGGCTGCAGGTTCCTTTCAAGAGAAAAAAGTCAGTTTGTCACCATCTGTTTCTGGGCATTGACCCAACTTTGGGCAGGAGACTGGAGAGAAGCCGCTGGGAAAGGGGAGGAGGAAATACCTCGCTGCCTTGCGCCGCAGGTCTCCTTCATCACCATCACTGCGGGTGGAGAGTGGGGAGCCGGGAGCCACGCTGGAAGCCTGTGGAGGGAAGGGAGACAAGTTATAATTATTGTGCTGCAAGGTGTTGGACAAGCACGGTGCTACAACCTCGCCAGGAATCACTGGAGGACCTTCCTTTGAACAGCAAGCTGCTGTTTTTGGGGGCAGACTGGCAAACCCCACCGGTGGGAGGTAATGCCTGGCAGCCAGTCGAGTCTGTTGTTAATTCTCACCTTGGATGTGGTCTGATCGCTTGAGCTGCCCCTTGTGCTTCTCAAGGGTGGGGAGGGTCAGACAGCTGCACGGGAGGGCAAGGAGCCCCTTCCTCTGGCAGAGTGAGGGGTCCTGAAGCCAACTCCCAGCATGTGACAGCAGGTTGCACTGCAGTGAGGGACCTGCCCAGACACTCAGCCAGGACCCAGAGGGGCACCGAGCCAGGGGCAGAGCAAGGCAAGAGCCTCTGGGGATAGGAAAAGTCCCAGGCAACGCTCCTTAGAGGAGAGGTGAAGGGGCAAGGAGCACTTCCCACCCATAGCTCATCAGTACTAGCTGCAACCCCTTTGCAGTAAGAGCGCTGCTGGGGTTTTGCAAGGAGGAATCTCCCATGCTTTCCCCCAGGCCTAACCCCATCTCGGGGGGGGGGCGGGAAACAGGGGATGCCTTCAGGAGAC
>NW_017729014.1:22784736-22786835 GCF_001723915.1 Gavialis gangeticus
AAGGAGCACTTCCCACCCATAGCTCATCAGTACTAGCTGCAACCCCTTTGCAGTAAGAGCGCTGCTGGGGTTTTGCAAGGAGGAATCTCCCATGCTTTCCCCCAGGCCTAACCCCATCTCGGGGGGGGGGCGGGAAACAGGGGATGCCTTCAGGATACTTCTCCTGGGTCTGTCGCAGGACTTGCTCCCGGAGCTGGTTGGTAATGGTCTCCTTTCAACTCCCTTCCCTCCCACCCACGGCTTCCCAAGCTCAGTCCGGCATTTCTGCACCAGCTAAGCGACCTGATGTGCTGCACCACGAGCCGTGGGCCCCGGCAACGGGAAGATCAGCAACGCACAAGACGCTCCCCGCAGACCCGTAAACGGTGTTTCTCAGGACAAACACCACTTTGGGGTAGCGGGGTGTTTAAAGGGCAGTTTGGCCCAGCCTGGGCAAGAGCAGAGGAGTTGCGGCTTATGAAGGTGGCTGACACGGCTGCATGGCTAAAGAGCCATCCAGGCCAGGGCAGGAAGTAGCAGGGAAAGAAGACAAGACGGCTGCTGCCCAAAACTGCAACGAAGCATTAAAAACAAGGTTGCTGGGAGAAACCGGATCGCCAACCTGTTTCGCTGTCCAAATGTGTAGGTGGCCTGAGCCGAAGGGTGGGTTTGGTCAGGGAGCATGAGGAATGGCACCAGGGAGGAGTAACACACCCGCACGTGATGAAGGATGAAGAGGAGCCCAGCAGCAGCAGAGTCCCAGGGCGAGGACGGGGATGGCCAGGGCTGGCACTGGAGTTAGATGGAGCACTGCGGCATTTCTGGAAGCACAGAGAAATCCCGCCAGCAGGCCAAAGTTATGCCACTGGAAGAGCCTACACTTCGGGGCATCTTTGCCGTCTCTCCTAGCACACACCATCCCTCTGCCCGCTAAAGGAAAAGGCCAAATCCCTACTTTGAGATGAGACACCCTGAAGAGTTGCTTGGGGCGTAGCTAGAAAACAGCAGCCACCTCCGTTAGGCTCCAGGATCTGGGCTCTGTCTCAGCTACCCCGCAGCGCGGCTCCTGCAAAACACACCTCTCCTCCTCCTCCTCCAAGAGCAAGAGACCGCAGCACAAGCTGCAGGAAAACAGGGACCAAGAACCTCTAGGAAACACTGGCATCCCACTCGTGGCACTGCTGCCAGAACAGCTAGTGCCAACCGGGCGGGAGCAAAGTGCGTCACGGCCCTGGCAGCAGTCTGTGTCTGTGCAAAGCAGCATCAAAGGTGGCTGCCAACAATGTGCAGGGCCTGGCGCCAACAGAGCACAGACCACGGCTGGTCTGCAAACAAGAGCCTGGGCCCTGGGGAATGGGTGCGGGTAGACGGCTCCCCTAAGCAAACGCTCTACCTTCCAGGCTGGGTTTTCATATTGCCACCCAGGTCCCACAAACTGAACTCAGCCTGCCTCCAAGCATCCGTGTGGACTCCAGCCTGGCAGAGGAGCTGCTACACGTGGCTGTTCTCTCTCCAAGGGTGAGACCCAGCAGAACAACAGAAGTAATGCAGGCTCTATCCCATGCTAACCTGACCCACGGGACTAGGCTTGTGATGTGGGTACCCAGCCCCCGGGAAATGGATGGAAGCAACCAATACATGTCATGCAGGCATCCTGGCAGCCACATCTCATGACTGCCGTTCTCCCCATCAAAGCCATCCTATGGCTTGTGGCCTCATTTAAGACCCGACCGGGATGCCGATGCAGGGCAGCATATCCAGCCACTTCTCCAGACAATCGTTCCAGATCCTCAGTGCTCATCTGGTTCTGAAGGCTCGTGGTCTGCTTGAGAGCTCTCATCTCTGCTGCTATCAAACCAGGGGTAACAGCTGGGTAGGAAGCCGTGGGTGTGCAAAGGAGGAGGCATGAGGATGCCAGGTGCCACAGCTGGAAGAAGCATTTGTGTCTGCTATCCCCTTCCTCGGGGATCCCGTAACGGTGCACGGCGACTTCAGGACCTGGCTGCATGGAAAAGGGAGATCCAGCCAGCAGGAGGGTACTGACCAAGATACCCAGGGAGGGAGATGAGATGCCATGCTATAAAAATCACAAGGGTGCAGTGGGTAGAGGGTGCAAGTTC
>NW_017729014.1:22791835-22804089 GCF_001723915.1 Gavialis gangeticus
TCGGGGATCCCGTAACGGTGCACGGCGACTTCAGGACCTGGCTGCATGGAAAAGGGAGATCCAGCCAGCAGGAGGGTACTGACCAAGATACCCAGGGAGGGAGATGAGATGCCATGCTATAAAAATCACAAGGGTGCAGTGGGTAGAGGGTGCAGAAGAACAAGCTAGCTCAGGACACACTGAGCTCCTCCGCAGAGAAAAAATGGCTAGGACTCCAGCTCCTTTTGCAGCAGGGCATTCGAGAGCAGGGAAAGCGCTACAAGACAGGACTGGCAAGGATTTGAATAGAAAAGAAGAGATGTGAACTGCCCCTTCTGAAAGGCCAGGACTGGCATGTCATACTCTATTTGTTTAAAAGGGATGTATAGGTTTACCCCAAATAAGAACAACTTAAGCCCTCCCTCCTTATGACCAGAGTCTCAGTAAAATAAACTGTCTGCTGGTCGATGCTGCATTCACTGCTTGTATGTTAAAAACAGGCAGAGTGAGGGCCTGAGCTACAGCTGGCTGGGAGGTGGGATCTGCCTTTAAAAGGTCTTCCTAGGTCCCACACAAGAGCCCCAGCTCTGCCTTTCACTCTGTGGAGCCTTTGCCCATTAACAGGAGCAATCCCTCGAGTGTCTTGCAGCTACAGGACACAAGTCCAGCTGCTGCTTCCACACCAAGTCTGTTGCTGTGGAAGGCTCAGCTCCTTGCTGCACACCAAGAGCAGGAAGTGGTGTCTTTGGAGATTTAGATATAGCCTGTGAAGCACTGTCATGGGATAAGACTAGGAGGAGAAACACAGTCGTGAGCTGCAGGGCTGAGAGATGTGGCAGGAGATCCTTACCGGAAGCACAAGAGATCTGAGGATGAGAAATGGTCCCTCTACCTCCACAGCTATCTTGTCATACACGGAGCACCAGACCGATCTGGAAGGTCACATAGGAGGCCAAATGCTCTAAGCTACAGCTGTCTCCACTGAAGTGGGCTTTGTTATGGTCATGCGTTAAGTGCTGCCTGCACTTGATATAGAAACACCTCTGTCTTGAAGGACAATTACTGCAGCAGAGTTATTTTTGCTTCTGCGGGGGAATAGTTGCCAAATTGTATGCCACACAAAGGAGTCTTCTTGAACCATGAAGGCCCAGTTCTCTACATACTGAAGAAGAGATCACCCGGTCTAAGGCTGCTGGTTTGTTGAATGTTTATTCCGTCTAGGACTTCAATTTCTGTCCAAACACCTGCGTACTCTGCTATAGTCTTATTTGCTGAACTGGGTATTTCCCACCCCCCTTCAATTCCTGAGAACGGCTCCTCTTCACCTGCTTCACAGGTAAAGCTAGTCATTCCCACATCATATTTTCAGGACATTAGTCTGATCCGTCTGTCCGAGGCCCCTGATGGGAGGCAGTCATGCAGCACAGGCGAACCGTGACTCAACTGTGAGTGTTATTTCAGACTCCTTCAGCCTGGCTCCTTGCACCACGGTGAAGTATATTATTAAGCACTACAGGAATGCTTCTGCAGCTGAGGGAGTAACAGACCTTACTCCCCCTATCTATCCCTGTACGATGCCATTAGGCAAAAGAATTGCATCCACCTGTATTTATCTGAACAAGGTCTTTCAGTTTAAATTGCCATCCTGGCTGTTAGCTCGAGAACAACAAGGCACATCAATAAGAAAAATCAATTAGGATTACACGTACGGGTTTACAGGTAGAGTGTTCTTCTACCAGCAGATGTTGTTCTGTGACCCCGTAAGTACTCCACTGCCCGTAGGAACCCTGAGTTTTTACTTGACTACAAAATTAAAACCATTTATTCGTCTGCCACCCGACCATTAGCTCTGTTTCGGGGCATGCTCAACCTGAGGACAGTTAAAGGGTCAGAATGACGTAATTCTCAAGAGCGTTAGGAAAACAAGACATAAAACGTCACACAAGATATCCAAACCAATCAAAGTAAAAAAAATGCTTTATGCAGTGTGTTAAGAGCAGATAGACCATGTGTATGCACTTTAATAAGGCTTCCACAGCTCAAATGACAATTTCAGTCCAATGTTTGCAAATACAGACAAAACAGTAAATGTGCCTTTGATCACATCTTGTACCTGCTTCCTCTGCACAGTTGTAAAATACAGCAATGCCAAGGCCGTAAGGTACATCTATACGTTACCTCTGTATAACCGCGTCTACGTGTACATCATGGTTTGCAATTCTTCCCTGTGAAGTTTAGAGATTTAGTTTTGCAATGTTTTAATCTCAAGGAAGAGCCCTAGTAACAAATCATAAAATAACAGCAAATTGAAAAAAATATCAAGTTTCCAGGGGCTATGTACATGAGTGCGTGCTTCAGTCTAGAAAGTAGAATAAAATCTCTGGCAGGCAAACAAACCTGTTTGCAAGGGAAGGAGAGTTGCTTGATCAAGCACTAACAACAGCATACTGAAGTTTTACTGAAGTCTTTACCTTGGGAAAGAATAAACTGCTCAGCTGCACTGCTATACCTCTCGAAGATCCAGCCCTCTTACTGGATTCAAACCCATACCTTGAGGTCCAAAGTCAAGCCAGAGGCAAATCTTAGCTTGAAGCTGCCCTTTCCAAATCATTTCAAAGCCATTATCAGTGGCTTTCCAGCTGCTCCGCATAGCACACTTTATGCCAATTGTTTTGCAACTCACTGGTCCACACTTGCTGCCGGAACTCCCCAGCACCCTTCCCCAAAATGATTCAGGAAGAGCACGAGGGGAGACCAATATAATATAGACAGATGAAAACAACAGAGAGAGAAAGGACAAAGACTCATAGTTTTATGACAGGCAGCCAAAATTACTCTGATAAAAGGTACATTTTAAAAAGACCGCTATCAAGATTACTGGGTCCATATTTTCATATCCCTCCCCCTCCACTCCTGTCCCCCTTGCCTGCAAAGCTTCTGCTTTTTTAATATACTACTTTTGCTCAAACAGTCCTTTAAAAAATAAAAAAAAAAGATCCGATAACAGCCCAAACCTCAGAATCGTTGTCAAGAGCCAGTTCACAACCTCAGTTAAGACTCTCTTGCTAAGGGAAGACATTTAAGTCTATGCAGGTACCAGGAAATCTCTAACTTGATTATGAAAAAGGCCTTGGCAGTGCCCTTTTCAGTGTTTGAGTGGTACGCTACTTCCTGCTAATAATATTTAACAGGACCAGGAAGAAAGCCTCTCTGAGAATTACAGAAGATGTATCAAAAAAGTGTTAGCACTTTCCTGAAAAGGGAATGACAACAGAAAGAAAGTCTTGTTACATTAAAAAAAAAAACAAAAACAAAAACAAAAAAAACCAAAAAAAACCCCACCACGTTACCCAAACATGACCCCCCAACCACTTTGGTAGCTCTGACTCAGATATTCTAGCAAAGATCAGTTCAAGTCAAGGCTCCCAAACTGATGTAGAGTGTAAAGGATTTCTGGCTCTTGGCAGTAGCATACTGGAGAAAGATGTTATCAAAAGTTGTTAAAATAGTCAACATTTCTAAAAACACGTTTCACAGAGAAAGACCATGTGATTATTAAAGTTAGGATCGTACTGTTTGGAAGTGAAACTGCAAAAGGATGAGTGCGTGATAACAAAGTCTCCAGAGACAGTGGAAGAGGGAAATCTCCCAGCCCCTTGATCTCTGCATCTAAGAATCACTGATGGAAGGCTTTCACAGGCGGGCCACAGCTTACATCTTGGGGTACATATATGAAGTTTGAAAAAGCTAGACATTCCTCACAATTAACAATTTCTTTACTTCCATGCTGTACTGAAAGAGTAATAGTGGATCAAAGACAGGATATCTGTAAGCAGGTTTTTGTCTAAAGACTCACTTTAGGACAGATCAAGATGTTTTTGATCTACTATATTACAATTCCATTATGGAAAGATGACCGTGGTATGAAATCCGAGTAAGGAAATACAATAAAATGCCACTCCCTTCCTCAGCTAGAAAGTTCTGTCTGTAAACACAATATACTGTTACTGCTACTAAACTTTGCAACCTTACTTTGCTTTATTAAATATAAAATTTGAGACGCTCTCTTGAAGTCAGGATGTCCTTCAGTGCAATCTGCTTTGACATAAGGCATTTTGGGGCAGTCATTTCAGAATTGGTTTCTGCCTTCTGGAAGAGTCAAGCAACTGTTGAGTCCTATATATCCACCTTTGCTTTTAATGCCCTACCATGTCAAAATCCTCTTCTCTTCTGGTCATTTCTCTGCTGCCAGCGGGTATAAAAAAAACCTTTAGTGTCCAAGAAGACCAGTCCCTGGAAGCAAACAAAAAAAATACACACTTTTAACATGAAATAAATGTAGGCTCATAGGTTTAAACAAAGGGGTGAAAAGAATAAGTGCCTTACCTTTAAATCCTTCTTCAGGCATACAAACTGAAAAGAAAAAGGATAACGTATTAGACGCCTCCAGTGACATGCCTTCCAGAAGAATCAGGTGTCTGATTTACAGCGTATTTCAAGCTGTCAGCTGAATATTCAGCTGACGGCTATGGGAAGATCTTCAACACTGCTGTCTCTAGTCCATCTCTCCCACCTTTCTTGTATGACCTGAACTCTACAAATCAGCCTCTCTCTCTTTCAACATTTCCCGTTCCAAGCTCAGCTCGGCTCCGCATGGCCATAATTTGTGTTTAAACCACTGAGCAGAAACACTGTTTCTAGAACATAGTTATGAGTTCCTCTTTACCTTGCATAACATCATCCATTGCTGCATAATCTGCGATGGGTTCATCAGCCTATAAAACAAACCGAACACTGAACCAAAAAAAATAAAATGAAATTGGCATGATCATGAAAAGCTATAAAGGTCCTAGTAGCTGAGTGAAGGAATCTAGCTGCTGTGCATCTGAACAGATCGGAGAGGAACGCAAACAAGATCTGCTTCCAGAGTAGGGTTGTTTTAGGGCAGTGAGTGATAAGAAAAGAAAGCTGGAAAAATGTGTTGTGGTTTAGAACCATATGCTTCCATCTTGCTGACATCATTTATGCATCTCTCAAAATCCCTTCCTGAACTGGCACCTCCAAATTGCTTAAGTGGCACATTTATAAGGGGGCATCAGAGCAGAGGGATGAAGATACTTAATCTGGAATGCTAATATATTGGTTGTTTTTTTGGCCATCTGCTGCCTGTTAAACTGACAAGCACACAGCTTCACAGCAACACTTGCTAGGGCATTAATTAGGCTTGACCAGACATAAGTGATCTTTAAAGAAACAACATTTTTTCCCCTCAAGAAAATCAAGAAGTAGGAGAATCTATTAATGAGGTTACATGGTTTAGTGCTCATAAGAAAGAGTGTGAAGACTGAATCGCAAAACCTGGATTTTGACAGCTCTGCTCACGAATCTGGTGCAGGAGATTCTAAATGCACCAAACACATGTATCATCAGTGTAAAAATCAGTTAGGCTTTGTGAAGTTACAGCACTTAAAGACAACACGAGCACAGGAATTACGACTGCACATTTCCAGACTCAAGCGCCCTTATATCATTTCTGTTTCCAGGCAGCATTTCCTTCCAGCAGCCCCCACCCCACTTCTCAACTTACCTTCAATAAGATGACCGACTCTGGAATGACTCCAAGGTTGCCAAGCGTTGCAGTGTCATCACTGAGTATCTTTCCATTGATTGATAAATTCTGGTCAAATGGAGCAACTGAAAATGCGTGCATGATCTGTGCCAACACAGTAAAACATACCAGTTTTGGGCAAACGAAAAATATACAATAGACCTACACAAATACCAAACGTAAGAGAGAAAACCATGTTCCTTCCCCTGCCATACTGGACTGAAAGCCGCTACCGTATCATGGCAGGATCCAGCCCTTTCAGGCTGTCAACCAGTGAGCAATGCTTTTCAAGAATCAACTTGTACGCTGCCTCCGATGCCAAAACAGTGGCAGCTCTGCTGTGTTTAGGACTTCTCCGTCCATGGTAGAGGAGGCAAGATCCGGTTGTGAATTGGTCCTGTAGCTTAGCTCTTTCTTAATCTTAACATGATTTTAGATCTTCCTACATTACAGCCACAAGCGCAAGGCATTTTTGCTTGACTATTTAACTCCTTGCCATTAGCATAGCCACGATAACAAAGGACCGTGTCTTCAGGAAGTTTACCTCACCTGTATTTTCAGCTCCTTCAGCGTCTGATTTGCAGAAACAAGCAGGGCCTTTTCCCCTCTGACTTTCCTGTGTCGTGTACTCCGTCTGATGCCTTGCTTCTGGTAAGTGACATAATTCTGGTGGGATACTTTCTGCCGCTTGGTACCACCATTAGTCTAGAGACAAAGTTGAGATACAGGAAATTTTGTCTTGAATTCATTAAGGCAGCTTCTCCCGTTCTTTCGCACAGATAGCAGTGAACAAAGTAATTTCCTCAAGGGATGCTGAAAGCACTGCAGTGGATGTTGGATGAACTGACACACACGGGCATCACAGAGAGGTTGCAAGGACTGTGCGACATTCACTTGTAAAGCTAGCAGCATATGGAATATTTAGTGTTCTTTTACAGGAACATTATATTGCTGGCTTACTCATGATGTTGGTGTAAACTGCCGCCACCTGACATTAAGTATATAAACCTTACATTTCCTACTGTACATTTTCTATTTCTGAACCTTATTAAAACATAGATGTGAAACAGAAATACTTAAGTGTTGGCTGCATGTTTGTTAACAACACTGTGCAAGAAAAATTAGTTTCTAAAATAGGAAGGCATGAAAGCCAGCTACAAAATCTTTGCTGTTAAGAGTGCGACAAGAATGTGCTTAGAAGTAAGCGAGGTGATATTTCTTGTTCCAACTAGTAACGGTAAATGGAAAGGACTCCCGCATTGCGTCAAAGATTGTGTAAGTTCAGATGTGGGTTCCTCAGCACCAACGGGCAAAGTCTAAACATTACAAACTCCACAGCTTTTCAGATCTCTACCTGGTTAAAATCTGGGTCCTGTTCCCCTTCAGGTTTGTTTTCTTCCCTTTCCTCTTCAGCTTCCGAACTGCTCACATTTAGCTCTGGGGCAGCCTCCTTCATTACCTGAAGTTACAAAACCACATGCTACAGAACAGTCCCAACAGTTAGAAAACCTCAAGTTGACTAGGACAAGCTGCCTCCACAGTGTTTTTAAGGGTGCTGCTTTAATGAAATGCAACAGCACTTAAGGACATGAGGGATCAACCCCACAGGCACTGTGAAGGTCGATTCCTGGCAGGTGTTTGGGCTGCTTCGGTCTTGGACACAGCCGACTGTACGAGAGAGGCCAGTGTTACATGTCTTCACTTGGGTTTTGGGTGCTGGCTAAAGTACAAGATCTACAGCAGGGCTCTGGTGCTTCCCGTGCCTCAGGACCCGTTTCCCTCTACAGACAAATGGTGGTCACCGGGAGCCACAGCTGAATTCTTTCCCCTTCAACCAAGAGCTTCTCCGCCTAAATCTAAGTGTGCCATGAAAGCCATAATAAAGAGACACTAATATGCTCTGAATCACACACTTGGGTCATGCCTTTAGCAGATTGGCAGAGGTGCTCCTTAGGGTTATTTTATTGATCTGGCATTCATTTGTAAGTATACTGTGAATAAATAATTTAAATAATTCTCCTCATTCTGATCTATAATTGCTAAGTTGCTTTATAGTGAACACTTGCATTAGGCTAACATGTATGTCTGTACTACCTCTGTGCTCCTCACCATCTGAGGCTGGAATTTTTCTAGCGTTACATAGCATATCTCCAGCCTCAATACCCGATTCTCAGTTTTGAAAGCTTTTTAAAAGTAGGTTCAATTAAAATGACACCACTATATTCACTGCACTGCAGCACCTGAAACCTATTAGGGCTCCCTCTCCTTTACAGGATATAAATCAATGGCTAGAAAATGAAAAGATAAGCTGTTCATCATCTCCCCTAATTTCATTAATAACTGATAAATGATTATAATGTTAGCCAAAGTTGTGAATTACAGCGAGGTACTTATGGCCACCCTGAACTGCAGGTACTTGGGTGTACAAGGGAGAAAACACTAATTGACTTGCCAAGCAAATAAATCTGTTAAAAAAAGTTGTTAGTTCAAATAGCCACCATTCAGCAAACAGTTTAGAGGAGAGAAGACTAAGAGGGGATCTGATAGCAGCCTTCAATGCCCTGCAGGGCGGCTGCAAAGAGGATGGAGCTCGGCTGTTCTCAGTGGTGACAGATGACAGAGTAAGGAGCAATGGGCTCAAGTTGCAGCAAGGGAAGTCAAGGTTAGATACTGGAGAAACTGTCACTAGGAAGACAGTAAAATACTGGAACAGACCACCCAGAGAAGTTGTGGACTCTCCATCCTTGGAGTTTTTTAGACCTGGCTAGACAAAGCCCTGGCTGGGATGACATAGTTGGGGCTGGTCCCGCTTTGATACGGGGTTGGACTAGATGCGACCTCCTCAGGACCTTCCAACCCTCATTTTCTGTGAGTCTATTAAATTCTCTCTGCCAGGAACCATGTAATGCTTGGTGCTACACCACCAATGAATAAGTATTCACGGAGAGTAACAATATACCGGTACCAATGATATTTCGACTGATGACGTGCAGGGTCGTTTAAATGTTTCTGAATCCCGGCTGACTTCAAAGAGCCCGGTCAGGAACAATCAGCAATATGCTTTGCATACATGCAGATTCCAGTCTCGTACTCCGATTCTGCTCATCTCGGCACCAGAGACGGAGCTAGAATTCCATGCCCCAAAACCCTGGCCTCCAGATTGGTGCCAACAGCTTTTGAACACTCACAACCCTATTAACTCTTGTACTTATTTGAAACTAGATTCTACAAGGAGCAGCTTGCTCCACTTTTCAACAGAAGTCAAAGGCGTTCACCATGCTTTAGGAGCTAGTCCAGCAACCAGGATCTGGCTCTCCCCGATAAGAAAGCAATTCTTATGGCTCTATTTACACCCCCCCTAGAATGGACAGCAGACTTGTTAAAAACTATGCTTCTCACGTGCATTAAATATTTCAACCACCTTCTCCAGAGACCTAGCTTGTGTCCCACATACACTAATTAGGAAGGGTCAATAAAATTTGCTTGCTTTAGGGGCTATAAAAAAAAATCCAACAGCTCCTACAACTCACTGCCTGAACATATTATACTGTGCGGTCACATTACAAGATGTCTGAGCTCCCCACCCTCCTGGTAGCCAGCTGTTTACCCTTCAAAGCACTTATGCATCTTCTGAATCCTGAAACATCAGCACTCCAGACCTGAACATTACAATGGAGCAGGGTTACAACTCAGCCACAACTGGCATGCTGATGGGCATCAGTGAATTGTGTTTTTCTATTCATTACGCCCTTCAGAAATCCTGTGACCTTCCCACATTCACATGTCATCTTACCGTAATCAGCTGTTTCTTTTTGTTTTTTTTAACATCTTATCTGAGCTTTCTTCTCTGTCTTGGTTAATCACCAACAGTTATTATGAAAATTAAGACTGGAACCTTTTCACAAAGAACCTTTAAGTATGTGAAAAGCAAAATTTGGGATAATTATTTACCTCTGAAAATGTATTTCACTTGTAACAAAATTTAGAAAAGCATCTTAGCTCATACTGTGCTGCTTGACGTTTGTTTTTATTTCAGTGCAGGAAACAAGGGTAAATTTACAGATGGTAAATAGCCAATGTAAAAGGAACATCCAAGTAAAGCATGGGAGTCTGATGATTACACGTAATTATAAAAAGACACAAAAATGTGTTCAATAAACAAAGAGCAGGAAACTCCTAACTTAACATCTGGTGATGTAAAGGAAAAACCAAAAGAATCGACTTTCCAAAAGAAAGCTTTCAAAAGAGACGTGCTTTCAAAATTGTCACAATGAACGTTTTACAATTTGTCATTTTTGGTGAATGCGAACCAGGAATGTAAAGAGTTATAACAGCTTCCAAAAGGCAGGCAAGGGGATTCTTTCACTCCTGTGTAATATTAAAAGTTACTGGCACCAGAAAGAAATCATTAGCAGTTGCTACTGAGAGCTTCATTCACAAAACAGAGACCCCAAAACAAAGTTAAATCATTTCTCAGAACAGCCTTGGACAACTCCCTGCCACCACACATTCTTATTCGATAGGTTTCTATTTAGCCGTGCAGACTACTAAATATAAGAAATCAATACAGTCTCCTTTTAATGAAATTCAGTAAAGGCTGGCAGTGGCCACAAAAAGGATCAGTACCTTTTTATTATCCACCACTTTATGTATATAAATGGTGGCTTGGGTGTACTCACGCAGATCCCTCTGCTGTTGGCATAACAACCCTTCTCTGCATTCTGGACACAATTCTGCAAGGATAAAAAAGGAAAAAAAGTGTGGTTAAATACCTACAGTTCTTTTGATGACATGGAAAAAAATACAGCTATATTCAGTATCTTTCATGATAATTTAAATCTAGAGCGACTCAAACTGGGGGCATATTCTGGAAAGTGCATTTACGCTGCAGCTGTGTTACTGGAAAATGGAAGTTACCTTTTCTTCATTCCCTTAAAGCTCGACTATTAATGCCAAAGTGAAAATTCCTTCCCTCACCCCACAGGAATCAGTGCCACCTGGGGAAAGAACCATTAGCAAAGATGACAAGACTCACTTACTAGGCTCAGAATCATAAAGTGCGCTCTCAGGGTTTGTGTCATCAGCGAGTGTCCTGATGATTTTGATTACATGATCCACAACAAATAGCTTTTGTATCATCTCCCACTCGCTGGGCCATATTAGAGCTATACTGTGCAAAGAAACACAACATGCTTCATGACATAGAAAAGCCAAGCCACACCTTCAATCTTGTAGTTTAATTGTCAATAAGAGACGGTGCAAACTGGGCTAGGCTCTAGATTTCAGAACCTTTAAACAGTTAACTGTTTTCTTTCAAAAAGCAAAAAATGCAAATCAACACTAGGCCTCGCTAAGAGGATAAAGAAGCCTTACTAGGTTACAATTTCATGTAAGAGTCCCTATAGAACCTAAAGCAAAGCTATGGAGGAAGGAAGGGTTGAGATGGAAAGAAAGACTAAGCACAGAGGTGGAAGCTTTGTGCAGCTGAAAATAGCAACGTCACAGAGCACAGGTTTTGTTGACTACATCCAGTATGCCGAAGATGGAAAGTAAATTCGAGGAAAGCTCAAGCCCGTTCTACTCTGAAGATGACAAAGTGAATTCTCAAGCATCAAATAATAGGTCTTGCTTACTTAAGGAAAGCTTACTTTCTAACAGCGAGATCTACTATGCCAGCCTGATTTCTTTTTACAGCATGCATCTTGCCTCATTCTGGCACTTAATACTGGATGCCATCTTGAAGAGTAACGTAAGTCTTATTCGGTTTCCATATCAATTTGATTTTAAAAAGTGATGTTCTCCCAGGCAAACTTATTGCGATCACAGAGATTGACGACGCTAGCTATACGAGGCATTTGATCAGTATATTTCTTAGGATGTAGGAGGGAAGAAAATACTGGACAAGTCAGACGAGTGAACAGAAGAAACTCACAGTTTAGAATCTTCTTTGGTCATGGAAGCGTATGTGAACATAAGGCCCCCATGTGGACACAGGAGAGCACTGTTTCCCACCGACGATACAGGACTGCATCTTGTAGGCCTCCTGCTCCAAACACAAGGCGGCGAAAAAAAATGTAAGCAGTTTGCAAAGTCAGAGAGAAAGTTTCATTCATAAGAAAGGATAAGAGAGAAGGTGTGAGATCAAGTATTTGACTGTTTACAGAAAACTGTACACAAAGATTAAACTGTTGTATCAGTATTGTGTATTGTTAAGTTACTCAATCTTCAGAATATTTCCAATCTCAGACCACTGAAAGTCCATGGAAACAGGAAGGTTATGCCCTCTGATCATGATACTGCTTTATTTACAAGAAAAAACCATACCAGTTTACTATAAGCTAACCATCTGGTTAAGACAAAATAATGCGGTTTTCTTTCAAGTGATCACAACGGATAGAAGCTTAAGGATTTGGTGAAAAAAAAGGTTCCCTTATTTTCACAAGTGCATAGTGTATATACCCATACGCCAGCTATTTTAGCACAATTCTACATTGCACCATACAAATGCTACCACCCAAAGGTCAAAAAACTGCATGCATCTCTATGAAGGAATAAAGAGAAGATTTTAAATAGGAACTGATTTACCTAACAAATTTCCTCCATTCTTCTACAAAAAACTGTGAAACAATGTAAAGTTCATCTGTCTCCTGGAAAAAAAAAAAAAAAA
>NW_017729014.1:22804141-22809622 GCF_001723915.1 Gavialis gangeticus
AAAAAAAAAAAAAAAAGAAAAAAAAGAAAAAAGACCCAATTTAAACTAATGTGACAGTAGAGAAGTGACATCTATTCAGTTCTGCCTCTGTTTTATCTTTGCCTTTTAAAGATCTTAACATTCTTTACAATGACAACTTCATTCAAGCGTGACTTTGAAAGCCTAGTTAAATCAGCTGAGATCATGTACCAAGCACTTACGTTGCTGTTCTTACATTCATTACAAAAGTAAATTAAGTTTGGAATGCAAGTACCTTCAATTCCCCGCATGGAACACTTACTTGCCCAACTGCCCAAAATGCATTTATTTACACGCACACACATGCACGCACGCGCGCACACACACTGCGTGTGCGCATGTGCACGCATGGTCCACGCTGTGTACTTGAAAAGGATTCTGTTGGTCAGCAGTACTCATTGCGCCCAGTTCTGTGCTTCAGGAGGGATGTGGACAACATGGAGAGGGTCCAGAGGAGGGCCACCCGCATGATCCGGGGACTACAGGGCAGACCCTACACTGAAAGACTGCAGGACCTAAATCTGTTCAGCCTTCACAAGAGAAGGCTGAGGGGGGACCTGGTGACTCTGTATAAACTCACTAGGGGGGGGACCAGAAGGGTTTAGGGAAGACGCTGTTTCCCCTACCGCCCCCTGGCATGACAAGGAACAACGGACACAAGTTATGAGAGAGTAAATTTAGATTAGACATCCGCAAGAACTACGTCACAGTTAGGGCGGCTAGGAGCTGGAACCAACTTCCTAGGGAAGTGGGGCTGGCTCCTACCCTGGGGATCTTTAAGAAGAGGCTTCATGACTACCTGGCTTGACTCATTTGAGTCCAGTCTTTTCTCCCGCCCAGGCAGGGGGTCGGACTTAAAGATCTACAAGGTCCCTTCCGACCCTACTTCTATGATTCTATGATATGGTTGTTGCTCTGTGCCTTAAGTGCCCTTCAACCACCAGTGGACACAAAGTACACACGTTGCCCCTTAACAGAGTCCTGACACTGTGAGGCACCATAGCAGTGGGGCTGGGAGGAGAATCACGATACATATCTATAATGGACAATGCAACTTGAAATGCAATTACTCTGGGGTAACCGATCATTTCTTTTTCAAGCGACTGTCTGTTATACAGAGCCCAGCATTGGTAGTGACTCACAGTGATCCAAGTCCTACAAGGCACATGTAAATAATGACCATACGGCAGCTCTGCCAAAGTTTCCCAGATCTGGACACCTCCAAAACCACAGAAGTATTAAGCAAACACATGAATCAGTGACCTTGAAGTCACCCTGGCAGTGCTCAGGACGGGAACATTTCTCAGGCAGGCAACAGAAAGTTGACAGTGTTTTAACGGAGCGAGCTTTAAATCTTAATCATGGTTTTACCTTAACTGACCCATTTGCACAATGTTTGATGCTGGCTAGCATCCAGTTAAAGTCTCTCAAACACATCAGCCTTCGGAGGTAAGTGGCCACTTCTGCAAGGCACTTTGTGAACACCTGCAATGCTGTCAACAGGCCAAATGGTAACACCTTGATAATGTCAGCTTCCCACGAGAAGCCTCAGCTATCTTCCATGGGTGAGTGAACTGCAAGGGGGAGGAGGTCAAGGGCCACATAGCAATTGTTCAGATCTAGACAGATTACAGAAGCTACCATCAGCATCCAGCACTCAAGCTTCCACAGTTGCTGTTTAACCATCTTGGGTCCAGAACAGGTTTCTCAGCTTCTTTTTGGGAATCAGAGAAGATTAAAGACACCCTCTCTGAATTCCTGAGGAACTTCTTTCACTGCTTTGGGGGTGGGGAGGTATAAAGGAACAGAGCCTCCTGATTTCATGTGCTTGGGTAAGAAGGGTCTCAAACTTAATGGAATGGTCTCCACTCCACTATTTCCTGCTGGTCAGCAGTCCTGGTGTGCCAGAACTCACGGGAATGATTCCCAAATAGGACTGGCATGACTGGAAGATAGATACAGGCATCTGAAAGCTGCCCTGAACAAGTCAGTCAAATATTCTGTTGAAGGGTGCTGATGGGAACCATGGCGAGGGATCCACATCAGCACCTTGTAGGTTTTTGCGTTTTCTTAGGCAGTTCACGTTCCCTACAATGTGGGCAGAGCTGCCTGAAGAGGCGTCCAGTCCATGAGCTCACTCTTGGGCTTACAGACGTTTGTTGCCCAATGGAAGTTTGTTCGCAAATTTCCTCATAATCCCAATTACCGCAATCATATTTTAGATCAACAAGGCTGGTTAACTGACCACTCATTTGAAGGCTCAATAAGAGACATTTTTTTTCATGCAAACAAGCACAATTCTTTTAGGTTCTACAGAATGAGGGTGCCAAGTGAATGTACCCTTTGCCACATCCATTAGTCTGCTGCTACAACTACCAGCAAGCTAGGCATGCAAGGAGTATAAATTGTTCAAATCCCTGAAGCCAGGCTTGACAGTATCGGTCTGCCATAGTACTGGATGTTGGAATGAGAGAGGCAGATGTCTGCCAAAGCAGCTTGGCAAGATTTAAGAGTCGGTCATTAATCAGCACTGCAAGATGTCGAGGAACCAAAGTGCAGAGGGTGCCCAGAAGTTTGCACAATTTTTCTTGAATGTCTCAACTGGAATCTCAAATGCCAGTTCTTTTTAAGTGGTCTGGTAATCATCTATGGGTAATTAGGATGTGAGCTGGAACTGACTGATCTTTTGTTTCTTCACTGATCTTTTGCGATTCTTCACTTGAGTAGTCAAGTCAGATGGTAAAAGCACATCCAGGGCATGTGGTAAGTTCCCCTTTGGGGGTTTTAGAGAAAGGGATCCACACTGGGATACTAATGTGGGGTTGGCAGTAGGCATAAAGGACAGGCAAAAAGAAAGGTTTGGGGTGAGTGCTGCCCCCACCAGAGCTCCTATGTTTATGATGATAAGCATGAGTACTAAGATCACTTCCAGGAGGTAACTGGGCCTAAATGACTTAACTCGAGGTCTTCACTGGTAAAACCTCCTTGCGTAGGGAACTGAACGCTCATAAAGTAGGGAAGCTGCACCAGTTGGTGTGGTGGGAACACCCACAAAAATGTGTCCTGACCAGCTTGTTAACCAGTTATAGGACAGCTGCCAGCAGACCTAGCTTCATCACTGCAAATCTTGTGAGGTCCCTTCCAGCCTCTAATTTCTATGCATCTATGAAAAGTGGAGACCATCGTGTCTTTCAGTATCAAGTATGTCTACACTGATGGTAAGCAAGGAGCTCTTACTGGCACCAGTACAGATAGGCGCTTGCAATACCAGCACCCAGAGGTCAAGACAGCATGATTTCAGTGGTGCCAAAAATAATGGTCCTGAGACAAAGGTGAGCAGTGCTCAAATGGATGCCAGAGGAGCCTTATACTACTTTTCACGTCAGAAATACAGGAGCATTTATAGCTGCAGGAAGGACCCATGGGGAGAGACCTTTGATGATGGCTCTATAACCACGATGCTCACTCTAGCTCATTGCCTAATGTCCGACTACACAAGGAGGGCGAGTCTTTCACCAAATGGCCTTCCATGATATGGAAAGAGAAGATGCAGGAGGTGCCGTTTGCCCACAGGTGCTCACAGACGCCCGTCCTTGTCTTCCCATAATCAAACAGAGGAATGCATCGATTTCTTTAAAAGAAACATTTTGTAGAGAGATTTCTCAGGGTGCCGGACTCCTTCTGTAAAATGGCTTATAGATGGCACACCCCTCAGTAATATGCCCTTCTCAGACAAAACCACCAACTGGAACACCCGTCATTACATGCAAAGCAGGTTCTGAAGTGTGGAGACTAGTTATTTTTATGGTAGAAAGCTTTCCTGGCATAACCATACTAGCAAAGCACGTATTGTGAAGGAAACTACTAGGCTACTCCAGCTCCCCTGAGCAACGTAAGCTGAAAGAGTTGCTGGGCAGTTTTGATGCATCTACAATATTCTGTCAACAAAAGTCTCTATGTCAGTAGAAATTACACTTCAACAGCCTACTAACTGACAGAGTTATATCAGCAAAAGCTTTCTAAAAGTAAGCACACAGTCTCGTGTGCAGATATGGCACTCTTGATATGGTGCTTTTTTGCTACATCAGGCAAAATAAAATGGATTTTCTGACAAAAGGCTGAGATATTAAAAAGCCAATACTAACCTACTCTCTGGCAAATTAAAGTTGCATACGTGAGGAAAAAGCCAGACAGTGCATGGACTTGGACACTGCAAGAAGGAAGTGATGGGCAGCTGGGGGTGGCTCTGTGCTTTGTGCCCTTGGTTGGAGAGACAAAGACATTCAGGGAGCAGATGCTGTCCCAAAAGACACTGCTGACCAGTATCATCCATCTCATGTGTGCTGGGCAGAGGCACACTAGCAGCAGGAGATGCAAGGACAAATAACCCAAAGCAAACATCTCTAGCAAACCACAGCAAGACTTACACCAGCCAGTGCTTTACAAGAAGATCAAGAGGTAGTAACTACAGAGGGCCACACACGCAGAAGGTACTTTAGAAAGTATCATCTGAAATAATACCTGCCATTCTTTTTTTGTTAAAAACACTGTTTTACGATACACATATAAATAGTGATAAAAATAACTTGCTGTTGTCTTTCATCTAGAGGGAACATCTCAATCCAGCTTTGATTCTTTAAGTCACATTATTCAATGAAGCATACAATGTGTTTGTATGGTCTAATACCGCATCCAAGGTTTACACAAGCACATTTCTCTCTCCAGCATTTCAATTCCACATTTTCTCATCAACATTGATAACACAATACACCTTTCCCCAGCTTTGACAGATTTCTATAACCTTTCCCAGACTCTGTACCTGAGGCCAGCTACCAAGACACGGTCTGCATTTGTCATGAAACAGGTTCTGGAGGGAAGCTTTCTGTTCACTTGCCATCATCTTATGTAAAGCTTCATTTTCCTCTCCTTCTCTTTCCAGAATCTGTGTAAAACAAAGAGTTTCTCTAGTCCTTTCTGTTTACTTTCAAAATCATTATTGAAAAAGTAAAAGATTTTTAAATCTGTATATTTTAAGCAAGGGTAGCATCAACAAAGTTAGAGATGCAACCATATGCGAGCTACCAAAAAGCTTAAAAGTTACCAGGTACTCAAATACCTTGCACTGGGAACAGCATTCTTTGTTATTTGGGAATTCAGGGGCCTTTGGAAAATACTGCTTGAGTTTTTTCCAGGCTTCTTTAGAAACAACCCTTCTTTCATTTTCTGATATGCACAGGTCACCTGGATGGGGGGAGCAGGGGTGGTGGTAGAAAAGAAATCAAGAGAACATCATTTTGGTTCTGGACATGCTCAGCAGGAGTTTTGCAGCACTGAAGATTTAAGAGATTACTTTATATAATTGCAGTCGTAGATGTTTACGCCCATATCATCTGATGCCGACGTCAGCACTAGAGAGTGAAAAAATAGACCATAACCAATACAGAAAAGTCACCTTCAACCTCT
>NW_017729014.1:22809791-22836626 GCF_001723915.1 Gavialis gangeticus
CCCCCTTTTTCCCCCCCCCCCCCCCAACGAATAAGTCTCCTTCTGAAGCGTAGGGTTTTAGTGCCTGCTTACAGCCATAGCACATCTTAACAATTACAACCAGCTATTTTAACAGCTAGACGAAGGCATTCTTAAATTTCCTGTTTATATTTTAAAAGGTCAAATGATCTTGATCTTTATAAGATCATGCACTTAAATTGCAGATACAAATACCACAAGAGGAGGAGCAGCAGAAACGCACAGATGAGCAGGGAAGGCTGTGAAGGGCAAGAACACTAAGAGAGAGCATGCAATACATATACACAAAGGCTAATATTGCACATTAAAGAAGTGGATCGTCAAAGGCACAGATCACCCAAATCTTTGTTTATTCCCAACAGAAACACCTGAAAAATAAAAGTCACCATGATTTATTTACATATCTCAGGCATCCAAAATCCAATGTTCTGGCCAAGATGTTCTCCCCACTCATCCTCTATACTGCTTTTCTGATAGCATCACTGCATTTAAACACCACATGGGTATAGGAACTGTTTAGTGTATAAGAAGTTCTTCAGGATATTCAAGTGGGCAGGATCCAGAGAAAATTCCTTTGTTAACAATGCCCGTCTTGAAAAAGTGCAGTATACAAACTGTGCACAGCACACTGAATGCCATTTGTAGTTCATCCCCTTTATGGGAGACAGTATAATTGTATACAGCTAAGTGGAATTCATTTAGTGGGCCAAAACCATGAGAGACGTACCAAATACTGCTCAGACAACTCCAATTACTCACACAGTATCATTTATACATGCAAGCAATGTTCCGGAAGCTGACAACTGAAATCTGAGAAACAGGAAAATAATGGCTTAACAGAAAGTATTTATGAAAGTTTATTTTGATAGCAGCAATGTCAAAAAGGTCACTCATGTGGCACAGGCCCTGGATGTATGTATCCTAAGATTCACTGTATGGCAGGAAAATATTTCATGGATGAAAAGTGACTGCACTGCTGAGAGACTGAATGAGCCATTAAGTTGTGCATGGTTTCTTGCTGTGCGCTACACCCAGCACTGAGTTCCACCTGTGTAACTGCTGCTCTGAAGCCAAAAGCCATCCATGCAAGTAGAAGGGGAAAGGTGAAAATGGTGCTGCACAAACACAATGAGAACAATGGTAATCTGAAAACAGAAAACAACTCAGTGCTGTCAAGCTGGAAGGCCCAAGGAGCTACATGGGAGGAAAAAAAGCGATGCTCAAAATATATCAAAGTGTATGTTACCAACGATGACAAGGAAACAGGGTACTGAAAACTTACAAAACGTGGACCAGGGTTTATCAGAGGACTAGGCACTTTGAATTTAATTCTCTCCATTTCTATAACCTGAAGGGGGCTCAGATTAGCCACTGGATACAGAAACAACTCAGAAGGAAAACTTCCTGCTTGGATGTCTTCAGTATTAGGAGAAGTCTGCAATTCCACTGACCTGTCATCTCTCATTCTGGCAAATCTTGAACTTCTGCCAATTCCCCAAACCAAAAATAGCAACACACTGTTCCTGGCTTTGTTGCAAATAAATGAAGATCAGATTGGATTATTTTGAAATAGCATTTAATGAAAAACTTGCTGAATTTGACCAATGACTGGCCTAGGTTCACCATATGGGGGAAGGCAGGACTGGGAGGCTTTCCAGAAACCAAGAGGGACATGAAAATAAGATCATACAAATAAAGTATGCTGACGAGGTTTGATTAATGAAAAGAGACGATAGCCTATAATAAAGCTATAGAGGGAGTGAGGTGGAAAATCAGATCAGATGTGCAGAGTACAAATACTCTACCATCTGGAAGGTGAAAGCTCTAACCACTGTTTCCCCTCCCATCATCTCTGGGAAGAGATGGATTCTGGGCACGAACATCAAAGGTGTCCTAACTTGGTAATCAGAGAAAATTATCCAATGGGGTCAGGAAACTACTGGAGAGGGAGCACTTACAGCAATTCTCCAAATGGAAGATGAAAAAGGTTTTTAACATATGCATGTAAGAAGATGGGAAAGGCAACTTCATAAGGGAAAGCCAGCATATTTTTTGGATGCAAGCCAGACCTCACACATCAAGCACTGGTCCTTGCAGATAGCACCATTAAGGCTGTAGTTTGCTTTACTGCAAAATCAAGGCTCTATTACAGGGAATGTAGATTTGCTGATACACTTCAGGTGAATATTTTCAATGCATAAGAGGAAGATGGTATTTTATAAAAGTAATTTCAGGTTAACTCAGAATGAAGAAATCTGAATTTGAGGGCCCGGATTTTTAACGTCAATTACCTTTGTATGACCAAGTCAAAGATCAATTTATATAGAAATTAGTAATTTCCTGGGATAGTATTTTCAAATGCTCATTTTCATGGTGTTTTTGTCTGCCTACATCAGAAATATAAAACTGCCAAGTACAACAGAAAGATTCATTTAGTGATACCAGTCTTATGGCATTGCCAGCTGCCATACAAAAATCCCACGGGAAAAAATATGTAATAATGACGAAAGGTTTTAAACATTCTACTTGAGGACGTGGCTCTAGCTATTCAAGGCATACATCTTTTATTAGCTTTAATGGTGAAGAGTGCATTGTTAATCCACATTCAGTTTGTTATTAACTGAAAATAACGTAGCCCTAGATGACATGCATTGCAGTGTCCCAAACTGACAGATCATGCCTCCAATAAAGCAGCAGTTACAATCTATCACAATATTGCCAATAATCTACGTACTGAAAATAAGACGAGAAATTTCAGCATAAGCTGCAGCCAGCTAACCATCACTTAATGCAACAAAACGACCAATACTATGTCACCAGCATGATGAAAGGGATGCCAAACACCCTGTAGTTTGGTAACAACCTATATACTGAGGAGGCCTAAATACTTATTGGATAGGAAAATGCTTCTTATGTGTTTTTGCAATCGTCTGTACCCATGTAGAGTCTCAGTTGAGAGGGCTGCTATTTTATTTACAAGAGGGAAAAGGAATGGATATTATCACTGATAACTACAGTTACTTTTTTTCCAAAAATATGAAAGCAGTTTCACAGATTTCAGGGTTTTTTGTTTTAATAGGTCACAATCGTTAGGAATGCCTTTGGGCTTTTCTTCCACTCAAAAGACAGCATGTGCTGCAGAAGAGACTCTCTTCACATTATACAGAACTATCAGTTCAGTAGCAAATTCAGAAGGAAGAGTAACACCAACTTAACTGGTGACAATTCTCTGTAGTACCTACGTTTTCTCTGGAGGTTTCCATCCAAATATATCTTTGTTTCCCAAACTTGTGTGATCTGAGTCAAACTCATGGCATTCTTAGAAAAAAAGTTCAAATGGTATTATCTCCTTAAGGAAAAAGGCAAGGTAAAACAGATTTAAGTAGAATTCATCCACAATTAATCCAGCTGGTCTTGAGCTTGACTGAAGAAACACAGAAAATTACCTACTATTTAGAGACCAATTAGAATACTTTGCATATAATTACTCCTACCTCCCACAGATGCACTTACCATGCGGACAAACAATGTCTTCATTAAAATTTAACTCCTCTTCCTCCTCTCTTTTGTCTTCATTGGATTCATCTGACCAAAAGAAAAAAGTACACTGCACAGAAGTTCTCTGTAGAAGAGTATGGTTCTTACAAAACTGTGCTATTATTCTCCCATCTGCAAATTGCTGCAAAATTCTAACATGAAAGGAAACTTCAAAAGCACTATGCTATTACATTTATTAGGCCAGTTCTCAAGGGGCAGCACAGGACTGTGTCCTACAATATATTATACATTCAAATGCTTTGAAGATCACGGAGTACTAGATCACCTTTACAAGACCCCAAATACAGAATGCATTTTTTGCTGCTCATCTCTCTCAGATGAGTGTGAACGGAAAAAAACAATCACCAGTGGTAACAGCTGAGGAAATAAAGCCTTGTGGACAAAATGTTAGTGGGCTCTCTACCTTGAGAAGTATGATCTAAACCAGTCCTCTTGCACCACTAAGGCAGCTTCATGTGAATGAGGCCAAAACCTACTCGGACTGGAAGAGCTGTTGTGAGCAAGGGATAGAAATATGTTTTTTTTGTTTGGAAAATACTTGTAACCTTAAGATTGATGCCAGAAATAAGTAAAAACATGTTTTTACTGAGAGAAAGGTAGAGTGGTTACTATTTATTTTCACGATGTCAGCAGAAGAGAATAAGGTGGATTGGATGTATCCACCATTATTAATTAAGTTATAAATTGCAGGGCTAATTTTTATCTTATGTTTCAAGTGGATTTACACAGGTGTAAATGAAAAAAGGAGTTTGGGCTGATGAATGTTTACCATCAGTGTCAATGTGTAGGCAGGAAAGGTTGGCTCCTGCTATTCATCCTTGAGCAGTTCCTCAGGGATCATTTTATGCCTTAAAAGCCTTCTAAGGACCAGGATGAACTGAGTCACTGGAACATGATGCTAGCTGAATTTCCCAAGGGCCTGGATACCCAGACAAGGGCCCACATACATTTATAGAGGCTAGTTATGAGCCTTCGGTTTATAAAATGAAGAGCTGACGTCTTTCACTGCAGTGTTGCAAATACAGCAGTATACTGAGCAACGAACTGTAAAAACCTAAATAATGAGCACATGTCCTAGTAAATAATTCAACCTTTAACCCCTTGAGCATTATTTTATGCTGCTGTGAAAACAACTTCAATTTAAGACCAGAAAATAACAAAACGATTTCCCGAGGGATATTTAAATTGGGACCCAATCAACGCAGAAAAATATCCTTTAAAATTTATCACCAAAATAAACACACGATCAACCAAATTCTATTAGTGTTGCCTGCTTTTGAAATTTGTCATGTGATAATTTGATGCTGATCCTAAGACCTCAGGTCCTGAAACCATCCGATTAGGTTGAGAAATCTCAGCTTTCATTTTTAACAAGTTCTTCTGTTCTCCTCCCTCGTAGGCTAAAACCCAGAAGACAAATAAATAATTTGAGAACCCCAAGTTTTTATTTTTTGAAGGGCAGGCTGACGTCATGTTTTTTGGGCACCCGGTTTTAGCAATACTCTTCTGCTTTTCACAGGAAACGCTCAGTTCTTTACTGGAGCCTTGCAAAACAAATTTCACTTCTTACCCATCGTAATTTTTTGTAGCAAACTTTTTTTTTTTTTGTTATTTGTTAGGATAAAGGTTGGAAACTCTGCCCAGACGTCTATAATTTTTTATTGTTTTGTAGGAACGCTTTTGGTTACTGCTCCTCTTTAGATATCGAAACTTACCTAATGTTTTTGAAAACTCTCAACTATAATTTCACTACTGGCTATTTTGCTTGGATTTTACAATGTTAAAATTACCTTTGTTTTGGGTGTCTCCATTCATTTTGCCATTACTGTGTTCTGTATCATCATCTTGCTCATTCAGCTGTTCCAAAGCCAACTGACGCCAGCTGCGCAAGGATGCCTTTCCCACCCAAAATCCATCATTGCTGCACAGAAATAAGAAGCATTCACAATACAAACCATGAATTATTTTCATTGTATCGGGATCAAAATGAGAATTATTAAAATCCTATTTAAAATGATTGGCCTTGATGATGGCTGAAGGCCCCAGACCTCACATACCCCTTTACTGTAATTTTCAGCAAATTTGTAACAGTTTTGTAGTCTTCATTTAACTGATTTTTCAGTCGCAGTATTCGACATCTCTCAACCACACAGTCCTTGCACAGGGCTTTCACTGGAGAAACAAAGAACACTTTGTGTTACGAGCATTGCTACCGCTCATTTCGAAACAAAGCCAATAGTCCAGACATCATTATTTGAAACGTTCTGTCCATCAAGGGACATCCACATAGCATCCAAGTGACATTTTCCAATACCTATGATTTTAGACAGAAATAAGATCCATGGCAACAGCTGAACTAGGCCAAATTTAGACCCCAATAAATAATTGTAGGAGGCTCAACATGGAGGCAGGATTCGTTCACGTAGCAACAAAACATCCCATCACTTCGGTTTCACAAGTCTGCATTTCCTCATGATCTGCAAGAATAGCAGCTCACAAGTAGAGTAACAGGTCTGAAAAACACCAGTACATGCAGAAACAGGGTTTAAAAGATGGAGCAGTTCAGACATACGAGCGCAGCTGCACCATTCACAAGAACACACCTGCCACAGGGTGGAGAAGGTGGAAATTTTATTGGCATTCTGCATGCCTGTTTCCCTACCCTTCTGTGTACTGTGACCCAGGGGTGCCGAGCGTGGTTTCCACTCTGGGCTGTGGAAGTGGCATGTGGCCAAGTGTAAAGTGACTAGGAAGGTGTTATCTGTTGTTCAATGTCTTTTTGATATAAATGGAAGCCCCAGGGATTGAATATTAACTTCTAACTGCCAGGAAGCAACAAGCTTGGAACAACGGTACGAAGAGACGGAGTTTCCTACACCCAGCAGACAGAGGAAGAGAGAGATAAGATGGATAACCAAGAGCATATGGTACGTTGGACTGGTTATTCTTGCAGATAATATTAACTCTGTCTCAAGCTTATCTTACCCATTCCAGGCTAAAAGACTCTGCCTGCTATATTCCAACTGATTAAGACAATGGATTATTTTAGAAAGGCTGCTGGTGTGGCTGCAGTTTCTGCAGGTTGCTTACTGCCCTATAAGGGCAAGTCCCATACAGAAGTTGAGTTAATTTGTGCTGGCTGCACGGGCTATGAAGAAAAACTGTGGTGGCGTAACCTGAAGGCCTAGTCTGGAAGCTGAAGCAGCCATGGGACTTCCCTTACAAGGAAGTTATGCCTGGGATATTCAGGGAGACTGCATAAAGCCTGAGGGCTCGAGTAAAACTCTACATCCATGACAGCCACACAATCTCTCTCTCTCTCTACATAAGACACTGACATTTTTTCCTATTTTAGAAAAGGATGTTTCATTAAGAGAAAAAAAAATAGCTTGAACTCTTTCCGATCCCACCGTCCTGTTTAAAGCTACTCGGCATAAAACTGCTTCAAGGCACAGAGCAAAATCTAGGTTTGAAACAGATCTGCCATTAAACGTTCTCCAATCAGACTAAATATATTTGTTTGAATGTTAATGTAATTAAGTAGTGACCTCAAAAACAATTCTCCAGAAATACACAGGCAGCACATCTATTATGATGAGAGAGAAAGCTTCATTTTAATGACAAAGGATGGCCCAGAGTTAAGCTATATGTTTATTATAACATAATAAAATGTAAATGAAAAAGAAAAAGGAAAAAAAAAAAGGTGACCTCAAAGCATCCTCTCTTTAGAGACCATGGTCTCAGCTTACCAGTCAGCCTGGGGCCCCCTCCATATCTCCTGTAGAAGAAGTCAGCAACATACTCAGATATTCTCTTCATAATGGATATTTTATCTGGGTGCAGTTTTCCATGTGAACATAGGCATGCAGCGTTATCTATGGGTTTGGGAGGGGTAGATTCATCCAGCCATTTCTGTAGCCAATCAAGAGAGATAAACTCATATGGGGATCCTGGAAAAAAGTGAACAGAAACAAACCCATGATACTGCACATGCTTTCTAATAAACTGTTTTTTAAAAAGTGTTTTTATCTTAAAAAATTAAATTGTTATAAACAGAGGACTCCCCCACCAGTTACTTGACTAGGTTCGAACTATGAAAATTTTGCAAATGTCTAATTAGTTTGTGTTCAGTTCTGGCAGATTTATATCACTCGCTCTAAATAGCAGGTATGTGAAATGAGATAAGGGGAAAAAATTAATTAACTACAGGTCAACTTATTTTTTAAATAGGTAACTTGTCCAATAAAGGCAGAATGTGTTTTCAAGCAGCAAAACCTTTTGGATACAGTAGCTTATTTTATTTTAGAACATAACAATAGTCTCCTGCTCTCAGCTCAAAAAAACTGAGTTTAACTCACAAGCTACTCACAAACAACCAAGACACAGGCTCTGTATCAAAAATGTATGCTGGGAAATGCCACTGACTTAAAAATCTCACAGTAATGAGATGGTTTTGTTTTGCTTGCTAAACCCCAAATGCAGAGATTTGATTTTGAAGGTTGGTGGGTAGGTCTGAGACGGATTAACGGCTACACTTTACAAGAAATGAATGGCTTTATATAAATATTTAAGACAAATATCTTGATGCAAATGTGTAACCCAAAAGAGCACAGCCATGTTTGTAAATAAGGCATCTTATATTTCCATTGGCTTTTTCTGTAATAAAATGCAGCTGTGAGAAGCAAGCTGATCTCAGATGTTTCTCTCCCTTTTCAATTAGCAGTAATCATCTTCAGGTTCCAAGGTAGGTTTAATTACAAACTAAGAACATGAACTGATTGTGGGAACAAAGCAAATTTCCTTCTGTGCATCAAGTCTAGCCCCTGCTGGAAAGATAACGATTGGTATTTATAAAAAGATCACTGGAAAATTAACAGGATGGCCAGGAAATTAAAATGCACTGGGCTGATGTGTCAAGGACAATTCTGAAATTTGGGTGAAAAAGATGCTGCTGATATTAATCTGATCAATACAACTCATGAAATTAGAAAAAAAATCTATAAAGTTTCATACAGAGGGATAACAGCAAAGCTTGAGAAAAATCTGTACTATAATCAGCACTGGCTTTTCATAAGCTTAGGCCTTAAATGGGTCTGTTCTTCCCCCAGTCAGTAGCTTCTACATATTAGGCAGTGATATTATTCTCATAATTGTTTCCCTGTGCAAGGCTATAAGATTTGCTTTTCATTGACTGCATTTACATTGAATGTGGCCATAGCCTCCGGAGGTTTTAATTATATTCAAACTTGTTGCCAACCTTTCACAATGAATTATCACACGGTTAAAAAAAAAAATTTAGAACCTGCCATAACGAGATTTATTCATGTCATTATTGTCAGAAGCACATTATTCCTATTGTGCTTACAAAAGTGAAAGAGCATCACTTTTTGTTCCCATTTCCCAAAGCTGAATCACAGCACACTGCTGTCCATGTTGACAACCTAGATTTCACTACAACTGTTCAACAATACATCTGGAGAATATAATCAACATAGGGAATATAAAACGCCTATCTTTCCATTAGTTTGAAGCACAAATACCAAAGTTTCCAAATCCTAGAGCTTACAACTAAGTGTCCAAATGGAAATGGGCAGCTATTTAGAGAATCTGAGCTCCCAGCGACCTGGAGTAGTAGGTGTTCAGCACCTCTGGACGAGAAGTCCAGCCTTTTCTACTAGACACTTTACTTGGACTTGGGTGCTCAAATCTGAAGAGTTTGGCCAAAGTATATTGCAAACTAAACTGAACTATCACAAGAGCCTATTTTTGCTTCTTAAGAGATTTATAACTTTAAGTGATTTTTTCCAATTGTTTTTAGAAGTGGCATGTACATGGGAGAAATATTCTGTATGTAAAATAGCCACAGCAAGACCCGTACCCTTACACGTAAGGCAACCAAGGGAAGAAAATGATGCTTCAAAATCCTAGTGCTTAACTATGTTAAAAAAGTAGGGTGAAAAAAATGGGTACAAGATTAAGACGCAGCCAGTGAGCACTTGCTCACAGGATAGTACAGCTGAGATACAGAGGGCTTATATGAGTGGAATGACTAACAGAAGTCTTACAGATAAAAGATCGCCTACACGGGCGTTCCCAAGTGCCTGTCAGACACGAATGACTTTCTGGCAGAAGGCTGAGTGAACCTGCGCCCTTGCAGGTTCATTTAGCACTGACGCGGAGAAGAGAAGTAGAGACTCACAACTGGCTGAGTTATTCTGGTTTCAATGTGGCTAATCAATAGTGAATCAAGTCGTGGATAGGACAACAGAAAATGGAAACAGTATATGAAAGAGGCTAGCAGACATCACTGAAAGGGAGGGGAGAATATATCAGTAAAGAGAAAAATAGCTGCAGTGGCCATTAAAATGAAGAACAGGAAAAAGAAAGAGAGAGGAGGTTGGGAAATGTAAAGTCACCATGAAGAAAACATTATGGGGCAAAAGCAGTACTGAGCATAGATGTTCCACTGCCCTCTTAGATGACGTGCCCTTCCCTCATCAGGAGGCATGCAATTATACCTAACAGCTTGCAGTGAAACATTCAGACCATGAGACCACAACTTACGATGCATAATATGGTTCTAGTGCTGTTTGTTTCTACAGCCCAGCCAGAAAAAAAAAAAGAAGATAGCTTTACGGACTTTTGGGGAAACCTCAAATACAATTTAAATGCTTGCGAAATGGACCATCCGCATCTTGTTTCCTTCAAAATCTATAGTTCTTCATGATACTTTGCTATTACAAATACCAGAATATGAAAGGTTAAGAGGAAAAAAAGGGATCAAATTTATGACAACTACTGAATGCAGCTATATGTAAAGGGGAACAAGTATTAAAGCAGTGGTTTAGTTACAAAAGACTGCTAATCTTAAACACATCTACTACAAAATGCTACCAGAATATCTTACAGACCAGCTTCAGCAGGTAACCTTTTGTAGAGCTCCTTCACCTCTTCATGTTTGATTTTGCCTCTGGCCACGCTCTGCTTTCGCATCTCTGCCATTTCGTTACACCACTCCTCAAACTTGCAGTTATCCCGTTCTACCAGCTCCTGCAGAAAAGCTAGCGAGAAAGAAAAACAGCAGAAATACTAACTACCCCCAATTCACTGTCTCATGGAAAAAGACAGCCAACATGAATGTCAATTATACCAATTATCCCCGCAAGCAGCTTTTAAGCTGACATCACCCCTAAGCAAGTTTCCCACATAGACACTGGAATCCACAGCCTTTCAGAAACCCAACGTGCCCCAATATTCTGCTTTAATATTTACATTTCAGTGCTTTTGCCAACACAGGCGATTAAATGTAAAGAAGCCATGGGACGCAAATGTTTTAATACTGTCCAAGAGAAAAATTTACTCTGGGGGAGTGACACTTGCAGGGTTTTAGAAAGCAGGCAATAAAAACCTTTGCTGCGTAACAAAAAAGCATGCTATTACATATTAATAATTAAACTCGGGCAGCAACAGTTCTACTACAGCCCTAGCAATGAAGGCTGGCAGACCACGAGCCCATAAAGCTCCTTTAAAACTGTTTCGGGAATGCCCCTGCTACTTTCCAAGACCCGTGGTTCCATTTTCTTGCCTCCTACTCTCTGCAGTATCACTCGGCTCTACTAGATACTCCTCTTGGCTCCTCTGGAATAGCTGTTCTTCTTACCAACATGCAGGAATAAGAGCCTTCAGCCCCAGAAGCACATCTGAATCTTTTAGTGCCACCTACCACAGCACACAGTACCACGGATACTTGAATGTACAGTATCTTAATGATCCAAATTCTCTGCTTTTTAAAACGGTGAGAGCAGAAAACTCTCAAGAATTAAGAGATCAGGCAGAGTAATGAAAAATAAGTGAGGACTGGCAGTAACAGGTTTACACAAAACCAATTCATGAACCATTTAAATGGCAGGAAGAGACGAGGAAAGGAAAGGCAGCAGCCTATTTCCTCACAGTGATAGAAAAGGAAGCACAAAGTGCTTCCCTACTTGAAATTTTTTGCTCCTTAGGAAAGGTTAAAAACATTTCAAAAGTATACCGGTTTAATTCCTTCATGTAGGCATACCGTCATGAGAGATGCATCACTAAAGTCTAATACAATGTTCTGAATTTGAATTTTGCCTATAAGAATATTACAGGTTTTGAAAGAGTGCTTAGTTCTCAAAATCAGCCTGACCCTTTTATTTTAAAAGCTAACAGTTAGCCGAGTTCCAAGTTGTAGTCCCAGATCTATCAGTAGCATTCTGTTCAAATTCAAGTCGCTTCACTTGGATACTCTTATAAGGTGGGTTAAACATTAAAACTTTTAAGAGTGCTCACCACCCTTTGGCTTAAGATAGCTGCAAAAGACACATTCAAACATGTTTCTGCTCAACACAGAGGCAGATGCAAGGCTCCACAGGAATCTGAACCATCTATGCAGAAAAGCTGCTTCACTGCGTACTGTTTTAAGAGTACTCTGCATGCAGGGATTGAGCTCAGAAAGGGACTGAGGAAAAGTGACACGGTGTCAGTCAGCATTGGTTCAGCCTTAGGAGAAGCTGAGAGAAACTTCTGCACCGGGGGGCTGGTTGGAAGACACTTGGCGCTTTGAGGAAGGAAAACACAAAGACACAACTTGACCATTAATTTCTTCTTCTAACTGAAATAGTCTGCAAGACTCTGGACCTGAGATAGCTTATAGAGTCAGAAGGAAGAACAATATCTTAGTTTTCCTCTTCTGTAAAAGAGGGATATTGCCTCTATACTTACCGCTGTAGAAATATTAATTAGCATATATAACCCTTTGAACAGAGCACTATACAAATGTTAAGTATTATTCAATCCAAAGGTCAAATGAATTTCCACCTCCCCCTAGCTATAAGACAAATCACGAATATGCTAGCAAAAAGTCTCTGAATCGCCTGCACCCTTATTTTTATTCCCTTTATACTCAGTAGGGAGGAACATGTATTTGTGAGAAGCAGCATGCCGTTGTAAAAGGCATGCAAGGCAAATAAGTGACTGAGAAACGCCAGGGCTACCCACCTTCAGCACGATACACATGATACTGACATCTTGTAATGACTGCTATTCAAGCTTTGGGCGTCATTTTTTAAACCAGTTTAACTATTAAAATGTAAATCTGGCAGGGGACACCGATTATTCAATCCCTATTCTGTGTGATGAGTTGAACATTTTGTGATCACGTACGCCAACTCACAAAAAGTTGAGATTACTTCAAAGACGAAAAAAATTCCTTCGCTCTTTCTGCTGCATGAGCACAAGTGGCAATTTCAATGCAACAGGGCCAGGGAGTGCTTACAGCTATGAAATTTCAGCGACCGAAAGAGAAACTACCGCCTCAGCAACAGACTCTTATTCCAGGTAGATGCTGAAACGGGATTCTTTCTGGTTTTCTAAATGATTTTCTTAAAGAAAACAAGCAAAAGTCAACTCATGGGGCAAACCTCTGGTAAAAGGACAGCTGCGTTTCCAGAAGATAGGAAGACGGAAGAGATAGAAGACAAAGTTACAAAAGAACTAAAATATAAAACATATTTTATTTAGCTCTTCTTTCTTTCTTTTATTTTACTAGGAAATGCTTTCCTAGTAGAAGAATACATCGAAAAACCAACATATATGTTTAGCAGGTCAAGTAACAGTGATTCTACCTTTTAACATCTCGCTCCACCTTGTGTCAGGAATGACTGAAATAGTCCCCAGCGTCTGCAAGCTACAGTCAGGGGCCTATAAAGTGGTAACAGGTCATTTAAGGCAAGTTTTTGGTTTAGTGGACACAGGTTGTTACAAAAAGCATTTAAGGTGAACTGCTGATTTCCTCCGGAACTGGACAGAGCAAACTAAAAAGATTTAGCTGTACGAAAACGGTCCGAAAGGCCAGAAGAATGATTCCACTCACCTGGTACTTCAACTGTCGGCGATTTTTCACGGGTTTGCAGCCTGTACACCAACATGTAAGCATTTCGAGAGCAATGAGTCCCCTTCCCGCACTTGGGTTTACGAGTCTGAGATTTAGAAGGCTCTGCTGTGGCACAGAAGGCAAAATGTAATAAGTATGCATTCTACTGTATTTATTTTCCCTTAACAGGGTGAATCCAGAGACAAGGTATCTTATCTAAATTCATCCCCCCCAGCATGTATTCACTACCTCCAAGTATGCTAAACCTCTTCTCCAACGGAAGACGGGCAGCTGCGCATGGGTACTGCATGTGCACTCTCATCCATGCAGATTCCCTTATACCAAGTAAATGTTTCAATGCTTGGGGTAAAGAAAATGTTTAAATGACACTCTATCCATAAGGGAAATGTGTTCCTTCCCACTGTGTGACAAAACCTGTAGGCATCAAACTGCAGGGTAGGAAATGCGTTATTTCAGATGGCTGATTCCAAGTGCTAGCTTGGAATGTACTTGAGATGGGGGGTGGAAAAACGTGACCATAGCCACCAACTCATGTTTTTGAGCTTGTCATTCTACATTCACCTGCAGCCTATGAGACAATGGAACATTTTGAGTGCATCTAAATTTCCAGCATTACAGGCTAATTTAAGTAACAAGAAAAAAGAAAAAAAAAAGAAAAAAGGAAAAACAGCTTCAGCTCAAATTCAGTGGAGTACATGGAAATTTCATTTCTATCATTTATGCATGTAGAATTCTTGAGGAACTCAGACGCTATCACAATGCCCATCTTCTTGTGAATTCAGGTGCTTAGACCAGAGGTTAGCAAGCAACCCAATGGCAGGCAGAGCTGCGGCGCTTCTGCTATGTTTCAGAGGCCAGATGGCAGGGAGAAGTCATAGTGGTGGCACTGCAGGAGAGAGTGATAACTGTGGCAGTTGCAGTGGTCTGGGCTGTGTTAGAAGTAGCCTGCACGTGTAGCTAAGCTGTGTGAAAGCAGCCCGTCACTCCATAATCTTGCCATCCCATGACCTAGACAGATCTCAGCACCACCTTCCTTCCCAGTTTCTACAAGCACTTATAAAATCTGTCCTGCCTGCTTGGTCAGAGTTCAAGCACACTGCCTCCCTGCAGCAGATAAAAGCAGAGCCTTTTCACCGCAATCTGCTTATATGCCAAACTTTTTCCACTGCTGAGTGTGCAATAGGCTCTGCCCTTGGAGGAGAAAAAGAACCCTGACCAGAGATTTTGGCAGAAGCTGGTAAATAATTTTAAATCTTGATGAATAATATTTTTAATTGTAACTGCTTGAGGCCCCAAGCTCAGAGACTTAAACCGTGCTTTATGTTAAGAATGCGAATACTTCCTTTGCCTTCAGTAAACAATGCACGCTTAATTTTAAGCCCATGCTTAAGCCTTTGCAACACCAAGACCTATCTTGTTTTATAGTTTCAAATTGTTGTCTCTTCTTTCTGCAAGTGATCTCCTGGCTTGTTCAGGGGGTGAACAGGAAAGGTCAGAGAACGAAGTATCTGTGTTTCAGTGGGTTTACTTCTGCATCTTATATTGCTTCCTGTCTAATCAGGTTCATCACTGTTGAGGGTCAGGTGCATCACTCAGCCACTAGCAGGACACCATCACTGCTCTGGCAGGGCTTTGCATACAAGCTCGTCATCAGGTTCTGCAAGAGGATGTTTACCAGTGGCAGCAGCAAAGCTGCAAATGAAGAGGCAGCAGACAGATGTATGGAGAGAAAGTGGTGAGAAACAGGAGCAAGGTTTAAATGTGCTTGGCAAATCTCTCAGGAAACCTTTATAAAACCAAATGTGGGAGAAGGTTAAAAAATTGAAGGTTTTTTTTGTTTTTTTTAAGTTCAGGGCATCAGAATGTGACTTTAGGTTAGTCAATGCTTGGAAATGTTTTGGGAATTTTTTTTCCTACTTGCCTCTTAGTTGAGAAATATCTAAGTTTTACTTTCCTACTTTGTATTAAAGGATTGAAATGGGGATTCTTAAATACTTTTCTTAGTACTCTGTTAGAGCATTTATTTGGATCTCTACACCTATGACGTGTTGAGCGTTGACTCATTAGTGTTACTCAGGCATGTTTGTATTTGCATATTCAAATGCTGAGACTATTGATAGTCATACATCCAATAAATGCATTGTGGGCTAAGCCAGCTGCAGCTGAAGTCTCAGCCTAAGCTTTACAGCAAACATCACGAAATCAAGATCCAACATTGCCAAGGTAATATGAAAACGGGGTGTTTTCTCTTGGAGTAAGGGGGAAAGGCTGAGCAGGATGTAGAAGAAAATCAAAATAGCACAAATAAAAGCTTACTTTTAGCTCTCTAGAAACCATATAAAAAAAACGTGCTTTCCATTAATAAAACCCCATTTGGTGCACTAGTTTAGGCAAATAGTTTGTTCAAGTTTTACCCCGACGTGGAAGTTAATCTTTTTAAACCAACTCATTTCTAGGCAAAAGCTTGCTATTTGCCATGTTATAACTGAGAAGAGAGCTGCAGTCAAGAAAGACTGTACAAGACAAACATTCAGATGGGGCTCGGGGATTAAAACTGCTGCAAGTAAGGAAACTGCAGTTTTGTTAGTTACCCATAAAATGCAGCTCTGTTATTACCAATTGTTCATACATGCATCAGGGCAACTGATTTAGCTTCCACGTTTTTGGTGAAAAAAAGAGTTATTTTAAAAGGGCACTCACAACTTAAAGGTTTTACCTAGATCTTCCTCAATCCCCAATTGCAATTTCTTCCCCTCCATCTTTTCTATGTCTTCATCATTAAACTTGTACCATTCACCAGTCTGTGGGTCCTTCACATGAGCAATGTAATGACCAGAGTATGCACTCACTCCTCTGTGGATAAGGACTGCACTGAGTTCATAGACATAGACGCCATCTGAAAGAGAACAAGCAGTTCTTTTATTTTCCAGGGACCATACAAATCATTCATCTGAAAATTTTTAAGAATTAAAAAAGTCCTTCCTAACACAAAAGAGCATAAGTGATTTTTCTCTTCTCTAGGTTTTGACCTCGAACAAGAGAGAAGCAGAGGCCAAGCAGGACTCTATACTTTATCTTGCAAATCTAGTAACCAAAGAGTTTCACCTAATAGTCAGAAATTAAGACATTTTTATAGAAGTTGCTAACCACTGCTGGCAGTTCAACATGGGACCAAACACTGCTTAAGCTTCCATTTTAAGTGAAGATATTGATAAAAAGAGCTAGAAATGTTTTAAGCTGAAAACAAGCAATCACTTCTACTGGTAAAAATTTATCTGAAATTTTTCCTGGTAGAAAAGTAGCTTGGGAGCTGAAGTGTACATATATTCTAGCCCTTGGGTGGAGAACTACAAAGGTGAGCTCTCCAGCCACGGGGCACTAGAGGGCTGAACCTTGGGCCAAACCTGCCCTTATGGGAGCCCGTTACTTGAGAAGCCTGCCCCCCTCCCAGGCAGGGGAGAGGACAAGCTGTCAGTAGGGTCCCTTACCTCCCAACCCCCAGGTTTTAAATGGCTTTGTGTGCAGCCCATCTGAGCTGCTTGTGGAGTGATTTAAAGCTGGAGGTAGCCTCCTTGATTCCAGGTCCCAACTCCCTGATTTTTAAATTGCCACATATAGACGCGTGGGTACAAGTTAGTACTTTTCACACAACTCACTTCGCTGTTCCATAAAAGGCTCCATGTCAAGCAGTTCAGAGAACCCAATGTAAGTATTCAGCTTTTTCTTATGGCCAGTTTGCCTGTTCAAAAAAATCAAACCACAAAACATTCAACAATACATGCTCAATGCAACAACAGAGAGACTAAACATGCAGAAAGATGTTTTCCAAAAAATCTGTACATCTCTATTATATGTTAATAATATGGATTTCTTGATGTTCATTTATCAGTCCAAAGGGCACAAAAGCTCAAACTCAAAGCACTTAATTCAGACTTGAATAGCACCCGAAGTGGAAGCAAATGTAGAACAGGTAATTTTAAATATCCGGGCAACCCGACAGGCCTCCCTCTCCACCCCCCACCCCCTCACTTTTACAACCCAGGTCATTTACCTGTCAAACACAAAACGCATCAGCTGCAAGTTGAGAGTGCATGGAAGACTAAGCAGCCTGATCTTCCTTGTGGCATTTTGCTTACTCTGACAAGTTTCACAGAAATAGCGATTGTCCCCTTCTAGTTTTTCTTCCTGACCAGGAGGCAAAAAAAGAAAAAGGTTGATTCTTCCACTCTACTCTGGAGCTTGAGATTCAAAGCCATATACAGACACCAAAAGAAGACAGCTCTCTTTATATCCATATAACCAGTATCCCAAGATATGGCAGGGATAATAGAAGACAATGCATAAAATATAGACAACACTGGGCTAACCACACTTCAAAATTTCAGAGCTGTTAAGAGACTACTGACAGTTTAAGAAACCACAAGTCTGTCAAACTACAGTAAGCCTTTGCTGCAATAATCGGGCAGTTTATAATCCAAAGGTCAGGTTTTCCCTCTACTGAACTGAGATGGGTAACTTAGTCTGCATCAAGGAGGTTGTAGAAAGTTCTGTTTTAATGAGGTTACATAGTTAGTTAACAGAAAAGCTACAGTTTCCATTTACTTGAAACTGTGCCCATGTGAATGAATGCAATTTCCGCCTGCTGGACCAAACTAGCTTCAGTGGGGATTCACAGGAATTGGCATCCATGTGTGGAGTTGGGAATACACCGTAAACTGCTAAGCATGAAGCCCTGCCTTCTAATTTTTTGAGGCAAACAAACCTCCAACCCCAAGCTTATTGTTGCTAAGTGGAGATAATGTAATCTTGCAGTGTGGGTGTACCCCAATGCATCTATTAGACGCATACAGGAATGTGTTCTCTTTTAATCGGAATTTACCTTTCATGGCAACTTGTTTCACAACTGACTTGTCTCCTGAGCATGTCACCCCGAGTCACAATCTGTGACTTACTGCACAAAACGAGCTGAACTAGTTAGTAACTTTGCTCTAAAATATTTTAATAACACAACTTGAACCTTGAATACCTACAACATGAGACCCAGTCACTTTATAAAAAGTGCATCTAAAGTATTTTTAGGTGCTGCTGCAGCTATGCCTGGGTGTCTAACAATACTATAGTTAAAATACATATATCCTGCTGCTGCTATGAGAAAGAAGTGCACTAACAAGGGAAACAGCAAAGGAAAGCTTCACACAAAGCTTTACCAGATACATAGTAAGCTGAGAAGGATTCTCCTAATGTTCAGTATATCACTCTCAATAATAATTATATCCTGATGGAAGCATCTCTTTTAATACTGATATTTTGCAGTTATTTAGTGGCCACTCCCACAGCCTTTTCCCACTGATTTCATTACGAATTCTCCCTGATTTCAGAACACCTTGACAGGCAAGCAAACTAGTGCTTTGTTTTATAGCATCAACAAAAAGAATAACTTTTTACCTTAAGAAATTCTGTGATGCAGTCTGTCAATTGCTTGTGCCCTTGGATATTTAATTCCAGTTCATAAAACTTGGATACAAGTTTGGACTCCCTGCCACACTGGTTACAGCTAGAACAGAAAAAAAAAATCAATTAATTCAAAAGTCATCATTGGAGCTGAGGTTCTGGGCACAGATCACTGACTCTGAGGTGTGTGCAGCTCCAAATTTCTGTGGCCTGCTGCTCTTGGCCATGTCAAGATTTGATCTGCGGACTAAAGAACCTATGCAGCAACATGGCGGCCTCCAGAGCAAGGGCAGAGATGTCTTTTTGCACCTCATATTTACACTCTTACATTCCAAATACAAATGAACAATTCTCACAAGGGATCAATGTGGGCAGCCAGGCAGCTACAGATCATTTTCAGGGCTTGGGAATTTAAGTTATATTAAGTGAGACCAGAGGAAGGGCACAGAGAGACAGCCAAGCTTTGGGTCCTTCTCAACCATACAGTTGACCAAATAAAAGGTATTACCCATAAGAATTCTTTTTTCATGTTCCTCCAGCTGGGCTGCCTCCTAACCCAGAAAGAGCACAGACCCATCCATTAGCAGCCAGCTAATTAGCACAGAGAAGAGGTAACTGGCTCTGTCACTCAGCAGTGATGATGGGTCTACCTGAAGCCCCAAGAGGACACAGACACATTACTTCCAGTTTTGGAGGCAACCAACATAGAGCACCACGGTGTGAGAGAGGAAACAGGTCTGCCAGGCAGATGCGGCTTGTAACCACCTTTCCTTTTGAACATGAGGAATTAAAGAAAGAAATAGACAAGCTGCAAAATTCTATAAATTATACAGGACGTGCATATGGAGTCCTATTTTTCCATAAACTCAAGACTTCAGAATCACTGAAAACTCTTGTTTAAAGAACTCAGCAAATAATGCACTTGCCTTTCTGTTATAGATTTAGAAAGGTTCCTTCCCGCTTGCTCTCTCCTCTCCAAAAATATTTAATGTTTGTAGGAAGTTTCTTCTAAGTGGCCAGAGGAACAGGAAAACAAGCTGAGCAAGAAAGCACTGCTGGAGAAATACGCAGCTTACTTACACGGTGACATATGCATACTCTCCGCAAAACTGCTTCTGGACGATATTTCGAACATCTGGATTTTTCTGTTTAGACAAAGTATCTTCCAGCAGTGACATAAAGAGCTTGGAAAACTCCTGGGCATCCTAGAACACACACCAGCATTTGGTAACAATGGAGTCACTTCTGAGTTACAATCACAGCCTAGTTCTCCAATTTACTTGAAATGTTATGTTGATAACCAAAACCCACATACAGAATTATACAGACGCTAAAGTGCACACGGAATAGAAAAATGCAAGGCAACAAGACAAAGGAAAAGATAAATTGGACTCGAAGGAGTGCACGACACAGCATGAGAACAGCAGCATGAGTTTGATGGGTATAGTAGTAGTAGCTACACTGCAATTTCCAGGATTTTGTTAAAAGGGTGGTAGCTCATTAACCACATAAATCTGACTATTTTCACTTCCTAACTCCACATCGTGAATCAGGCCCACCCCCCTTCTCCCCCCCACCAAGAATACTGAAACAAACATTTCTATACCCAATATGATTATAGCATTGTGACTGACAGACTTTTAAAGAGTGTTACTTATCTTGTATAAACAGCACACATTAGTTTAGAGAGGATTAATCATCCTTTGCTAGGGAACGGTTTGTCATAATAATCACTCATGTTTCATACCGTCCCTTCTTCTGAGACCCATTCCAACACTGTGTTCCAGCGTCTCAGAAAATAACATTATTTGTGCTTACATGATAGATCTAGCCAAGTGACAGAGAAAGAGAGCAGCAAACAAGACAAAAATGATACGACTGCCATCAGTTGTTTCATCTTCTGTAGACACAGACCTTCAGATGGTGTAAAACAGTATAGCTCCACAGATGCTACTGAGCTACACTGATTTACGCTTGTTGAATACTCAACAGGCTTTTATTCATTGCCCCCTTCTGTTTTGCCATCTTCCTGGCTAAACAATTCTCCTCCTCCAACTTAAGTGAGTCCTGCAATAGCAGCTACCTGTTTGCCACCTTTCACTGAAACCTTAAGCTTTAGGCTTGTAGGAGGCCTCCCTTCTTCATCTTGCTTTCCTTATTCCTCTTGCCTCCTGTCACTCATACAGATTCTCAGCTGGTTTCCTCCCAAGTGACCCCATCCCATCTCCTGGCATCCACTAAATCTCTTTTATACCCTTCTTTATTCTTCCCATTAGCCTCACTCTCCTAACTCTTCCCTCACCATGCACACAAGCTTCGGTCTCTCCAACCCATGACCTCACCTGCCTCCCTGCTTACTGCCGCTTCTTAAACTCACTGAACATGCTGTTTACGACTGCTGTCTGGAGTGTTTTTCCAGTTTTGTTCTACAGCTTCTCCAATTCAGCACTGGCAGCTTGCTCTTGCTCTCTGCTCCCAAGTCTCCGGTGCAGTGGTGCCCCACCTTCTCTTACCCTTGGGAACACAATACGGACCATGTGCTGCAGCCACCATCATATTCTGACCTCACTGTCAATATCAACTCTAACTTTTTAACTTCCTGCAGCTGCAAGTGGGGTCCTAAGCTCAGGAGCAGGGCTCTTGGGTATGAGGAGGATATGATTAAGTAAGTTTTATGAACGTTATGGGATATTATTCCACCTTACTTAAAAAGTTGTTAGAAAAGAGAACTAGTCAATCATCAAACTCAAACCTACCTGTTGCTGTCCTGTATCCAAGCCTAGTGCTTTAACAAACCCAGAGGGATCAATGTATCGCCTTTTGCTGTTCTGTAACAATGCAAACAGGTACTGGAGATGCTCACAAATTGTCTGAGGTTCATAATCTATTGGGAGAGAGAAGCTCAAATTAATAGGAAGGGACTGACCTGGTTTGCACCAAGAGACAAATGAGCGCCAAGCCAGAGACATTTAATTTTAGTTGGTTGTGGGTGAATGAAACTTTAATGGCACTTTAAGACCCGGAAAATAATGCGGGAAGACAAAGTGCCACACACAAAGACGCTAGAGCACGCAGCACTGACACTGTTAGAAACCACTATCAAGAGGTCAGGATGGCTCAGCCATGTCAGAAGAATGGGAGGAGACTGTAGTCCCAAAAATATTTTGTATAGTGAGATTTGAGATGGCTCTAGAAAGCAAGGTTACCCTTTATGGTGGTACCAAGATGTGGGCATAAATTATATGAAGTCGCTCCACATCAACGTAGAAAGCTGGGAGGAGTGCATAGAATCCCGTCTAATCTGGGGAAAACATCTGGCACTGGGTGCAGCTCAACATGAAGTGGCTTTGATCCAGAGGATGGAAGCAAAGCGAGAAAGAGGGGAGCAGTGTGCTGTAAACTAACTCCAGCTCAGACAACACATGGACCTGCGACACTTGTAACAATCTGTGTCACTCCTGAACTGGGCTTGTCAGCCACAAGTGGATTCATCAGGCCTCTGACTAGATCTCTTGCACATACACCACAATCCAGAGGATCGAGGCTTGCTTATCAGTAAATGAAACTTTAATATAAATTTATATGATTAGAAACAAAGTCCCTGTTTACAGCTTCTATTATAAACTGTCATACCAAAGTAATTAATTCAAGCTAAGTATCTTACTTAAGGAAAACATTTTCATTTTCATACACTGTCGTATCCCCAAAAGCCAGCACTCAGTAACGGAAGCAAAATAAGGCTAGCAGCTTATTGTACATCCAGCAAAAATTACTACTGGTGTTTTACATACAATTTTGTTGCTTATTACAACTGACAACACAAGAAATAGCCAAGAATTCACTTTGTGAGAGAAATATCAGTTGCCAGTAAAAAAAAAAAAAAAAAAAAGTGTTTTTTAAAAACCCCCCAACCACCCCAAAAAAAAAAAAAAAAAAAAAGTGTTTTTTAAAAACCCCCCAACCACCCCAAAAAAAAAAAAAAAAAAAAAGCTGGTTTACGATAACCATTACCATACCTTGATCCATAACGTACAAAACAAAAGGCTTTATGCTATTAAGGTATATTAACACTGTATACTGTATAGATTGCTGTATACATAGACTCATAGATTATACTCATGAGACTAATGGCTTTTCTAGTCTATTATTCTGGCACTGACAATGGCCAATGCCAGGTGTCTTTTCTACATGCAAAAACTTGGCCATTTTTTGTGTTGCTCCAATTGTAGCTAACTGTAGCCCTTACGTGCAACCAATGCTTTCTCATTAAGATATATTTATATGAGGTAGCATCTGCCAAACTCCAGCCACTTAGTGCTAAGATAATTTCTTTACCCACACAAGAAGGATATTCTAAATGGTTAATCAGTTGAGCAAGGAAAGCAATTTTATCTGTTATGTGAACAGGCAGAGGTTAACAATGTTCTCTCGCAACAAAAAAGTGTTCAGAGAACGTTGCGACCTTTCACTGACCTTTGTCTTCTGGGATGCCCTCACCGGTCAAATATTCGCTGCAGGTGCTGGGGCACAAGTAAAGTGCCTGCCGAAGCTCCAAGTTAAGAAACCACATTTGCAAGAAAGTGTTCACGTAGCATGTGGCTCCAAGGTTTGTTAATCCTACGAATGCATTCTAGTGTAAAGAAGAAAGCACCAGTTATAATTATTCCTACACAGAATCATAGAAAAGTAGGGCTGGAAGGGATGTCAAGAGGTCATCCAATCCAGCCTCCTGCTCAACACAGGATCAACCCCATCCAAACCATCCCATACAACTGCACGTCTACTAACCTATCCCCAAAACTACATAGATTAATCCTGTCACACAAAACTGCAAGGCACATTGTCCCAAAACACCAAAAGGAACACACTGGGGGAAAAAAATCCAGCTGTCACATGCTTGTACTCTGTTCTTGGTACTGAGCAGCTGTGGCTTTATAGAGGACCTTCGCAAACTTTCTGCTCCCCAACTGCATGACAACAATGAACACAGCATACCATGCGTCTGTCATGTGGCTTCTCTACGCATTATCTGAATGGATTTCTAACCCAGCTGCCTCCTTTCAGATCTGACAAGCAAGACTGGGAAAGCAACACTTTAACTCAGCGGTTCCCAACCTGTGGTACACATACCACCAGTGGTATGCAGACAACCTGCCAGTGTCAAGGAAATTAAAAGGAGTGTTGTAGAGTATATGCTGAGCCAGTGACAGTTGGTCTCAGATGAGAAATGAGAAAAGTGCAACTCAAATCTTTGAGAAGGGAGAGTTTCAGGTCTTGTTTGTGGTGGAGAGCTGAAACTCCATAGCAGGGAATCATGCAACACTGTATCTATCCCCAGAGAGAAAACCGAACACTTCAGATCCTGTGTGTGCAGGTTAATTGCTGGATTGGGGGTTATAGCTTATACAGGAAACAAAAAATCTCTTTTACCTTTTTCCTGCGTTCTGAATTTGGGTCATCAATATTGTGAAAGCTATTCTCATCAATTTCTCCCAGCCAAACATGTTCACCAATCCCAACCAAACAGTTTGGGTTTCCTCTGCAGTTTCTTCTATAAAAAAACAAACACACTCATGAAAACAAACACCGCTGTTTTAGATCATGCAAAAACAAAAACAAAACCCCCAAACCAGGAAGCAATAGCAAACTGTATTATTTTCATTAGCAAAACACAGGAAAACAGAACACGGGACCAAAAACACGCAAGCGTAACTTGAGAGTCTTTTTGTTGGGAACAAACACTTTTTACCCTCTAGCCCATAGATTTGGTTTACTGTTGAGTAGGTTGGAGGCAGCATTTAGAGCCGTTTACCTCTGCACACTTCATCTACCACATGTATGTCACTAGAGAGGAGTATAAACTCTGCTTTCATCACTAAAAAAAAATTAAAAGTGTTTTGTTTAACAAATGACCTTATGTTTTTTAAAGGGATTTCTACAGCTCAAACCCCCTGCATGTCTGACAGAAATACACTGAGGCTGGATCTTGAATTGGTTTGATTCCCAGAGGCAGGCTTTCGTCACAAGGGAAAGGTTCGTTTTGTTTTACAAACAACTTACGCTTTTAAAGGGATGTCTACAGAGAGTAACCCCTACCCATCTGACACGGGAGTAAGTTAAGCTGGATCTTGAACAGGATCAATTCCCAGAGGCAGGTTTTCACCACACGAGGAACAGTCGCTTTGTTTTACAAAGTAAGCAAGTTTTTAAAGGGATCTCTACAGCAAATGCCCCTTCCATATCTGGCAGAAATACACTGAAGCTGGATCTTGAACCTGTCCAATTCCCAGAAGCCCCCTTCCCTTACAAGAGAAACTTTCGTTTCGCTTTACGAGCCATGTAAGTTCTCAAAGGGATTTCTCCAGCTAATGCCCCTTATGTGACTGGCACAAAGAGACCGAGGCTGGATCTTGAACCAGATCGAGCCCCACAGGCAGCTTCCATTACATGAGAAACGTTCATTCGGTTTACAAACCAAGTACGTTTTTAAGGGCATTTCTATTGATACCACCCCTTATAGGGGTACTGATGCTGGATCTTGAACCAGTTCAATAACCAGAGGTAGCTTTAATCTCTAGGGAAATTTTCATTTTGTTTTTACAAACAGCGTCAGTTTTTTAAAGGAATTTCTACAGCAAATGTCCCTTACAGGTCTGGCAGAAACAGACGGAGGCTGGATCCTGAACCGGTTTGATTCCCAGAGGCAATTTTCATCACAAGAGAAACTTTTGTTCCGTCTTACAAACCCTGCCAGTTTTAAAGAGGATTTCTATAGACAGCATCCCTCGCGCGACTGGCAGAAACGTACTGCAGCTGGATCTCGAACCGGTTCGATTCCCAGAGGCAGCCTTTCGGAACAAGGGAATCTTTCATTTTGTTTTACAAACCACGTAAGTTTTTAAGGGATTTCTACAGCGAAACAGACACAGGCTGGATCCCAAATGGGCTCGATCCCCAGAGGCAGACTTTTCACAAATGAGGTACATTTGTAGAGAGATTTCTGCAGACAGCACCCCCATCCGTTTGGCAGAAATAACCGCGGCTGGATCTTGAACCAGGTCGATTCCCAGAGGCGGCTTTCGCCACAGGAGAAACATTCGTCCTGTCTTACAAATCAGGTGCGAGTTTGAAAAGGGATTTGTATCGGCAGCACCGCTAACGCGTCTGGCAGAAGTGTCCCGACGCCGGATCTTGAACCGGTTTGGTTCCCAGAGGCGGCTTTCATCGCACGAGACGTTTCCGATTTGTTTTACACACTGCAATTGCTTTTGCGTTGGGTGCGAATGGACCGCAGCCGGTTCGATTCCCACGGGCCGCCCTTCCTCGCAGGAGGAGCGGTTGTTTCATCTCCTCAACGGGGGAAGTTTTTAAGGGGATTTCCACAGACAACACCCCCGTATCTGGCCGGACCAGATGGAGGCTGGCTCCTGAACCGACTCGGGTCCCAGCGGCAGCTTTCATCGCAGGAGAAACTTAAGGCAAGTTTAAAAAGAGATTCTGACACACAGTGACCCGATTTGATTCCCAGAGGCAGCGCGTCCCCCAAAAAAGGTCTGTTTTTTGGGGGGGTTTTAAAGCGATTTCTACAGACCCGGCAGAAACATCCCGACGCCTGGCCGTGAGCCGCTCCTCTCACTTTTGTTCCGTTTTTACAAACGAGGTAAGTTTTAAAAGGGATTTAAACATTTTAAAGACACACATCGCACCCCCCCTGCAGTCACGGCGCGGCGGCCCCAGCGCAGCCCCCCAGGCCGGGCCCGCACCTGCAGACGCCGCGGCGGCAGGGCTCCAGGCCGATGCGGTAGGCCGCCTCCACGTGCTCCTGCGCCACCTCCTCGGGCGGCACCGTCTCGGTCCAGCGCCAGGCCGCCTTCTCCAGCTGCAGCCGC
>NW_017729014.1:22836735-22856592 GCF_001723915.1 Gavialis gangeticus
CGCGGGCGGCGCCGTCGGCGCGTGACATCAACGCGCCGCGCCGAGGGGCGCGGGGCGTGACGTACATATCGCGCGCCGCCACGCAGGGCGGAGGGGCGGGGCCGAGCGAGGCAGCTCTCTCCTCCCTCCTCCCGCTCGGGAGGGGAAGGGGCGGGGCCACCGCCTATATAAAGGGACAGAGGGGGCGGGGCTTGCTGAGGGCTAATGTGGGGGTGTTCTTGTGGGGGGTCTGCCTTGTGCCCTCTGGCATAGCTGAGCCTTGATGCTGACCTCTGACCCCTGCCATAGCTGAGCCCCCTCCCAGTGCAAACCTCTGACCCCTGGCATAGCAGAGCTCCCAGTGCAAATCTCTGACCTCTGGCATATCTGAGCCCTAAGTGGAGACCTTTGACCTCTGACCCCTGGAATACCTGAGCCCTCAGTGCAAATCTCTGACCTCTGACCTAGCAGAGTCCCCAGTGCAGGCCTTTGAGGGGCTCTGAACCAGTCCCAAGGGTCATGGCCCCTCCATGGTCCCCCACACAAGCGTGGCCTCAAGGGCCATGGCAAAGCCGCAGCCGCAGGCCTTGTGTCCCACCAAAGGTCCGTTGCGTGGGTCCCTTGCCACACGGCAGCACCTGCCTTGCTGCCACGGGATGCCCCGTGCGCCCGGGCAGGCTTGAAGCTGGCCTGCCTGTTGGTGTATCTAGTCGAGCAGGGGATGAAGCAATGAGAGCAATGGCAGTGAGGTCTTTTGCACACACACCCACATGTGCGCACTCTAGACGAAACACAACTCTTGGGACACGTCAATTCCCGTTCCCACCTCCATAAGTAGAGCCAAAGTTTGTCTGTTATGTGCTGAGCTGATAGAAGCCAGGTGGACATTTTGCCGGTGTCATGGCGCTTTGTGAGTTTCGGCTGGTACGAAAGACCCCTGTGTCTTGGGGTCCGATGTGGACGACACGGAGAGAGTCCAGAGAAGGCCACCCGCATGGTCCGGGGACAACAGGGCAGATCCTACAATGAGAGACTGCGGGACCTGAACCTGTTCAGCCTTCACAAGAGAAGGCTGAGGGGGGACGTGGTGACCGTCTATAAACTCACTAGGGGGGGACCAGAAGGGTTTGGGAGAGACCTTGTTTCCCCTGGCACCGCCCTGGCGCAACAAGGAATAACGGCCACAAGTCGTTGGAGAGGAGGTTTAGATTAGACACCCGTAAGAACCACTTCACGGTCCGGGCGGCTAGGATCTGGAACCAACTTCCAAGGGAAGTGGTGCTGGTTCCTACCCTGGGGGTCTTTAAGAAGAGGCTTGATGCCTACCTGGCTGGAGTCATTTGAGCCCAGTTTTTTCTCCTGCCCAGGCGGGGGGTCGGACTTGAAGATCTACAAGGTCCCTTCTGACCCCACATCTATGATTCTATGATTTCAGCTGAGCTGCAGCGAGCATAGAGCAGTGATGATTTGCTGCTGGGCGCATGCTTCGAGCAGCAGCTGCTTGATGATGACTGTGACATATTGCCATATTACTTGGGGATGACCTGGCTGACATTTCACGTTGGAAGCTTCTTTGTATTTGCACCAGAGACTTCAGTGTGATGTGTTTTATGAGCATATCTCGGACTGCCGTTGAATGATCTGACTCGCATACAGACAGCACTGTAACACCATACGCGAGTCTGTACAGGGCGGCTGCTTTAAAACTAAGGTGTGCTTGCTACGGATGTGCAAAATCTCCATCGTGTTAAAATCAGTGCGCTGTTTCAAGTCTTAAGTGTACAGCTTTCTGATCTCCTTCATGCATCGGGATTTGCTGTTCATTCTGCATTGTGTGCACACAGCAATGCGGCGTCTTTTTAGTCACCCTGATATTGATCCATATTTTTAAAAAATTGCCTTCAGTTTGGTTATTTATTTCTTAGACACATTCTGCAAGAAGACTTCAGAGAGCTGCATTAGGCCATAATAAATAAAAATTACCCATTAAAAATGGTCTTTTCTGGTGCTGCTCTGCGGTTAATTGTCATAGATCATCGAAGTGGATCTCAGGGCAGTTTGAACTGGCTCAGTTTGCTGAATCTGAAGACTCCACTGGGTGACACGTTGGTAATGTCTTGCAATGACTGAGTTTGAGGAAAAGATGCAGGTGTCTAGCCCAAGTTGGTAGGGCAGGGCTTTTGCTTCTGGCCCAGGAAGCAAAGGGCTTCACAACACATTCCTTGGAGAGAGTTTGAGAGAGCGAGCGCTAGGCAAGCATTGCTATTTAACCTGTCCATTACAGCAGGCTCTGGAACCAGATGCCTTTACAACAGAGGTGGTAAAGGCAAGCTGCCAAGTCTGGATTTGCAAGAAAGAAGCAATTACTTGTCCAAAGAAGATGTCAGCCTGGAAAGCTTATTTCAACAAAAACTGGAAGCCAGCAAATTAACTGTAGCATCCATAAACGTCATTCTTAGAAGGCCTGACTGTATTAGTCACCTGCTGAGCCAAAGCCAAACATGACTAGCAAGGAATACGCAGAGAAAATTCAAGCTATTTAGCCCAGGGACATTATCATCTCATGTGAGGCACTGGGTGTGTGATCCACCAGGTCACTCGTTTCATGTTTACCCACTTTTAACCATTTGGGTTTTTAACACACATTGATTTAAATTGGTTTTTCCGTGCCGAGGTATGTTGTTTTTCAAATTAAAGTCGGTGCCCCCCCAGTTAAAACAACCCAGATCTTTGCTCTTTTTGGTAGGTGTTTGGAGATAAAAACCATTCTCCATTATGCCAGCTGGGCACACAGCTCAGATGTCCCAGAGACAGCAACTTGTTGCATTCAAGATTGGAAAGAAATGACTGGAGCCAAGTGTCTGGTGGCTATCAGGTGCAGGGTCCATGCTAGCATATGCATGCTGTTTTCTAGTAAACCATCGTCCCAATTCAGGGGAGCTTGAACTCAGCCGTGGGCAGTCTGGAGCACTCACAGGCTATTTCAAAGTCATCCTCCGGTGAGGGATTTGTGCCCTAATTATTATGCAGACTGCTACTGGAAGAAGAGAGGTGAATGGGCCCGAGCAATGGAGGGGGGAGAAGAGGAGGGGAAAGTGGGATGAGGCAGCAAAGACATGGTCATGCCGAAAGGTCATCCCAGGCTGAACAACCTGTTGGGCCAGGGCGGTTAAGACGTGCTCCATTCTCTGGCCAGCACCCCACATGGCTGGCATCACAGCTGCCTTTCCCTCTCCATCCTGCATCCATAGGGGAAGCCTCTGGCACCCTTTTGGAGCAGGGCTTGAACTCATGCCTCTGCAGCTTTGGCAAGATGCCTTAACAGCTCTGCCAATGCAGCCCAGCTAAGAGATGTGCAGGGGCCAAAACCTGTGACAGCAGCAAATGGCCTGCTTGCTGCAAAGCGGTCTCTCCCCCGTCTCGGCAGCCACTCCGATGGACACAAACCCCTTGTGTTTCTTGACTTCCCTTCCTCTGCTTTGTATTCAGCCAGGTGCTTTGGCGTGTGCTGCCCAGGTGCCTTAGGCGCTTGCTGAATGGGGGACCTGAGTGGTTTTCATCCGTTCCCAGTCAAACCCAAACCTCTCACTGTTGGCCTGGAGCTCACAGCTCTTGGCCTCATGCCTCTCTTGGTTAAAGCTCTGGCACTTGTCTGCCCTGCAGCTGTGCCCTCCGTACCTCCTCCTCGCTGCACGGATCTGGGCCGTGCCGGGATGCTGTCACTAGCCTTTTAGCCTTGTGGATGCAAGTCCTGGGCAGCACATTGCATTGTCCTTCCCCCCACACCCCTTCTTCCATCAAACTCCTGGAGTTTCCTTGGCAACCCCCTAACACAAATCCTGACTGTAAAAAAGCAGGATGAAGCAAGGACAAAGGGCAAGCTCTGGGAGTCCTTGTGCCCAGACAGCAGCGAGAGGAAAAAAGGCCTCTTCCCTTTAATCAACACCCAGGGCTGCTGCCTTTTGCTGTCCCCTCTGTTCCCATGGCAGACCACACTAAAGGAGCCCCCAGCCTGGTTTGCTCACGGAAAGCCGGGAGGCCGCCGCGCTCCTCAGTCTCCCAGCTGTTGCCATCCCAGACGGCGCGACTTGCTCTCACTCCGGACTTTGGGATTTGCGCTGGTGGAAAGCGATGGCGAAGAGCAGCCCGAGGCACTGCCTGCGCCTGCTGTCCGGGTGGCTGGTGCTGTTCAGCTTTGTGGTGGTGGAGGTCTCATCCATCGAGACAGGTACCGCGGGCTTTCCAGGACCCTTCCTTTGCTCTCGCATCGGGGCCAGAGTTCAAAACCTGTAGGTTGTTTCTACCAGAAGCTTCCTGGAAGTTGAGGGTACTTTTGGGTATTTTTCCAGCACCCTTCATTCATACGGGTGCCTAAAGGGGGTGAATAGGATATGGGCTGAACGGAGAAGTTACTGCTTTGCTGCACTAAAAGGTAGCATGCTTCACATGGGCAAAGAGGAGACAACATAGCTATGGGTGGCAGTGGTCACATGTACCGGCCTCGCTGTGTGCCAGCTGTGGTTTTCCAGCTCAGGATTCGCTTTAGGCACATGCTTTTCTGCTTGTGCCTTCTCTGTCCCCAAATGCATACAAGTGAAACCAAGGCTCAGGGAGAGCGTGACAGTGGGGAGCTCATGGGGGGCATTGGTCCATCAGCTCCCGTGCTGAGGCTGTTGCAGTGGCCTGGATGGGGGGAAATAAAAGGCAAGTGACTCCCATCTTTGTTCCTGCCCAAAGCCAGAAGGCAGGGCCCGGCCAGTGGAGGTGCAGGGTCTGGACTACCCAGCACTGGATAGTGATCCCCACGGGCTCTTCCTCCACAGTGAGCCTGGTGGATTTCTGTGGCCAGACGCTCCAGGACCACGGCATGATTGTCACCTCTCACCGGGACTCGCGGCGCTATTACTTCGTGGCCGTGGGCACCGATTGCCACCTGGTCATGCAGGCCGCGGCCCCCCGCGACAAGGTCCAGTTCCAGTTCCGGTTCTTCCTGGTGTACAGCCTTCTGCGCCTGCCCCTGCCTGGCGGCCCCGCACCGAGCACCACCGCCACCCTGCCACCCCTGGGCAGCCCGAGGCCACCGCAGACCCCGCCGGGGGGCGACCGGGAGCCACCCGACCCCTGCCATGCCGGCTCCTACGTGCAGTTCTACGACGGCCGGGGACGGGCGGCCGAGCCCCTGGGGCGCCCGCTGTGCGGGAAGAGCATCCCTCGGCCTGTCCTGTCCACCGGGAACTTCCTGACGCTGCGCCTGGTGACGCGGGGCCAGCAGCCACGCGTGGACTTTGTGGGCGACTTCACGTCCTTCCGGCTGGGTAAGGGGCCTCGGCTGTGTCTGGGCAGAGCTCCCCACCAGCAGCATGGGCTAGTAGTTAGGCTGCAAGTCAGGACTCCTGGGCTCTGTCCTCATCTCGGCCAAGAGGGTCCAGCAGGTTAGAACGAGGGAGCGGAGGCCAGGACACCTGGGTCTATTGTGGGGTGGGTGCCAGGACACACGGGCTCTACCTCCAAGCTTGGGAGGGGAACGAGTCCCAGCAGTTAGAGCAGAAAGCTGGAAGTTGAGATGCCTCGGATGTGCTTTTGGCTGGGGGGAAAAGGTAGTGGGGGAGAACAGTCAGGACTCCTGGGTCCCATTCCTAGCCTCACGTGTCCATGGGAGGTGGGGTCCTGCCCCGGGCGAGGGCAGCCAGGGTGCATTGCTGCCATGCCTGTTGCAGGCTTCAACATGTCGGGGTGCGGCCAGGAGCCCTATTTCCCCTGCCGCAATGGCAAGTGCATCCCCCAGAGCCTGGTGTGCGACAGCGCCGGTGTTGACAACTGCGGGGACGGCTCCGACCAGGCTGCCCGCCCCCCGGCCAGCTGCAAAGGTCTGTGCAGACTGCGGGCACTGTGGGAGGGTGCAGGGGCTGAAGTGTGGGCCTGATCCTGTGGGCGTGCTAAAGGCGGGGAGACGAGGCAATGGCTTGATGCTGGGCAGGGCTTGGCTCAGCCAGGGGAGGGTGAGCATGGCACGAGGGCACATGGTCTGTGAACCAGGGCTGCAGCTCCGGCCTTTTTCCCTCTGCCCGCCCCAGGTCCGGCCCCCACCGCAGCACCTCTCCAGACTGCCGGGGCCCTGGCAGCCAGCTCCCCTTCCAGCTGCGGGAGGCCAGAGAAGAGCCAGTCCCCACCCCGGGACACCAACCTCCAGGAGGACGCTGCTGCAGGTACCTCTCATGGGGGGCAGCCTGCCCCCGGCGCCAGGCTGCACGGGTGCAGAGCAGGGGGTAGAGGTCTGCAGAGCCCCCAGCACCCATGCAGGTGCTCAGCAGATGGTTTTTCCTGCCAGCAGCTAATTGTAGAAGCATAGACTATGAGGGTGGGAAGGGAGCTCAGGAGGGCACATCCAGTCCAACCCCTGCTCCAAGGAGGACCAGCCCCAAAACTTCCAAGGATGGAGATGCCACCACCTCTCTGGGTATCTCACTGTTCCCGTGCTTTACTACCCATCCTAATATCCAACCTGAAATTGCTGCAACTGGAGGCCGTTGCTCCTTGTTCCAGTCACGTCCAGCCTGTGCCACTCCTCTGCACTGGGTCCCTGGTGCCCTCCTTGGGTCACAGCCCCAAAATGCACTCCGGCACCTCTGGGACAATGCCCTTCTCCAGGCAGCACTTCATGCCCCCCCACCTTTAAATAACCCCAGACCTTGAGGTTAAACAGACCCAAACCAAAGCAAACCCAGCCCCGAGCTTCCTGCACAGCGCTCCCTCCTTCCTTCTGGGTCTGGCCCAATTGAGCCGTAGTGTCAGGCTGTGGCTTGTAAGGTGCTTTTTCCTCCCCTTCCCTTGCTAAGGCTGCCTGTGGGCACCTTTCTCTCTGCAAGCCATCTCCTCCAGGCCCCAGAGGCTGCTCCCTGGGGCTGGGGGTGATGGAGACCCCTGGCCTCCTGGTGACTGTGCCCCCTTCCCCTGCAGGTGGGCGGCTGGCTCTGCCGGCCCTCTCGGCGCTGCTGGGGGCTGCTGCGGGTGCTGGTCTCCTGCTCTGGTGCTGCTGCAGCCCTGGCTGGCTCGTCTGGAGACTCGGCGCCTGCCGCTTCCTGCCCGGATGCAACTCAGCCTGCGCCGCCTGCCAGCTCTGCCCGCGCAGCTGCGCCCGCCGTGGCAAGGTGGCCCCACGCCACCTGCCCGCCTGACCCCTCTGCAGCCAGGCCCTGCCCTTCAGCCCCTCTCTGCGGGGCGTGAGCCCTGCTGGGGCTGGGGACACCAGGCATTGCCCTCAGCGCTTGCCACCCTCACACCCTCTCTGGCCGGCACGTGCTCTCTTCCCATCACACTCCCGGAGCCCGTGGTTCCCTGCTCCATCCCACACTGCCCCCCGGCCACTGTACCACCGGGCTGGCAGGGCTGAGGCGCCAGTGAGGGGCTCCAGTGTGGGGTCTCGGGCGAGCTGCCTCCTGCCACAGGGCCCTGGGGAAGGAGGGAGCTGGACCCCACCCAGGACGGTCTCCCCCAGCATGCAGGATCCTTGGCCAGCAGGGGGGACATGACCAGGGCTGGGCGCCTGTGGTGAATAAAGCAGCTGTGTCCAAAGTGTGTTTGCAAAGCAGACCCCGCGGTGCAGCAGGGAAGCCGGCACCCAGCAGCCACGTTTCCAGCATGCCGGGGCAGGGACAGCGTCCGCGAGTCGTTCGGCCAAGCCTGGGGGGTCCCAAGGCAGCCAAGCAGGGCACCCTCGCCTCGTGCCCTGGGGGCAGAGCGGCCCCTGGACCGGGTCACGCAGCACCAGGGAGGGGCGAGGTCCTGAGGAGTAGTGGTAGCTCCGCACCCCCACAGGGTCCCAGCCAGCACCGGGGCAAGGGCTGAAGGGCAAGCGGCGCGGGGGGCTCGTCTCCTAGCTGGATGCCCCCAGCTGGGCCAGGGTGCAAGGAGCCCACGGGATGGGCACTCCGGGGGGCGGGGTGCTGGGCAACCCCAAAGCTGGGGGTGGGAGCTATGAGACCGACACCTGGGGCAGAAAAGTCAGTCCCCCGTCCCGGTGCCTCCAATGCTGATGGTGGAAGCAGAGGCGGTGCAGGTCTGCGAGACGACGCTCGGTTGTTACTTGTCGTTTAATAGGAAGCCAACGAGACAGCATGGCCGGGCGCGACCTGAGCAGAGCGGGCCCCCAGCCCCCAATCCCCGCGGGGCCGTTTGTGCCAGGCACGGCTCGGCTCACACGGGCGGGAGGCCAGCACCTTCCCGGCCCCTTGGCGCACCCCAAAGCTGAGGCTGTGTTGCTGGCGTCTGGTCTCCAGGTCCCCCCGCATCACATCTCTTCTGCCCAGGGGCCAGGGTCTCCCCACTGCTTCGTCGGCTGGGCCATGTCTCATCATTGCAAGTCACTTGGAGGCACGAAGGAGCCTTCCGGGGGCATGAGGTTCCCGGGCCCGGGCTGTGCTGGGAGGCTGAGCCCGCGCCACACGCTTCCGAGCGAAGGGGAGGTCTGGAGGCGGCCGGAGCCAGAGGAGGCCCCGGGGAGGAGTGGTGGGGATTGTCCTGGATCGAGGAAGGCACGAAGGTGAGTGTGCAGTGCCCTGAGCCTGGCGTGTCTTTGGGCTGCGCTGGCCGGAGTGGGGCCGAGGGATGTCGGATGTCTCTGCCCAGCGCCTGTGCCCCCGGGAGGGGTGCGCTGCAGAAGCCTCCTTTCCTGCCTGCTGCCCCTGCCCCAGGTTGACGTGGAGCTGTCCAAGTTGCCAGGATTTGGCCTTCGTCTCCTGACACTGGACAGTTCAGGGGGTCCCGTCACACTCCTGTGGCAGCCCGGTGACGGCATGCAGCAAAGCCAGCTGGCCCCGCTCCCTCCTGCGTGCCACAGAGCAAGAGGGGGCAGGGGGAGGCTTCTCCATCCATGGGGCCCAGCCGTGGCCAAGTCGGTGGCCGGAGGCTCTGCGGGGCCCAGTGCGTCTGGGACACCGGGCGCTCGAGGGCGGCGGTGACGAACGCGGCCCCCTCCCCTGCTGGGGATTTGGTTTTTTTTTTTTTTTGGTAGCAGCAAAGCACCATTTTCCTCTTTGTTTCTTTACAAAAAAAATTCATCAGCATCAAAATAACAAGAACAGACGTCTGTGGGGGGCCGTGGCCCGGGGAGTGGCAGGCCGGGCCTACGAGGGGCACTCCCGGGTGTTGGTGCCGGCCTCCACGTGGTGCTGCAAGTCGATGGGCTGCGGCGGCTGCTGGCCCGGCCTCTCGTTCATCAGCACCAGGTTCTTGATGCAGCCCGTGATGCCCGAGGTGAACTTGCCCATGGTGAGAGTCTGCACGGCCGGAGCACCTCCTGCGGGCAATGGGTCAGTCAGCCCGCAGGGCTGGGCACAGGGGGGGAAACTGAGGCACCCAGAGGGGAAGGGATAGGGACACGCACTCACACATGCACAGGCACAAGCATACACTCTCACACAAACACAAGCACATGTGCTCACGCAAACATGCATGTACATACACAAATGTGTGCATACGCACATGCCTACACACGATGATCCATTGGGTCCCTTCCGACTCTACAATCTATGAATCTATGTACACACGCTCACGCAAACGCTCATGCACACACTTACAAATGCATACATAGGCACCCACATACATACACGCACACACACACTCACACAAAGGCACATGCACAGACACACACACAAGCACACAAATATGTACACATACACATGCACATGCACACAAACAGGTGTTGTGTGCCCTGCTCCCCATGCAGCCGCTCCGGCCTCACCGATGTATACGTTGCCCTTGGTGTTCACCATGATGTTGTTGCCGGGCGACTCTCCGCCCACCGGCTCCTCTCCGTCCACCTGCAGCAAGCCCTGCCGCCCTTCCCTGCAAGGGGGGGAAAGGGGAGCCCTGAGACCCTGGGCAAAGGGGGGGAAGAGGTGGTGCCTTCCCCTGACCCTGTGCCAGGCAGCTGAGGCCTGGCACCAAGCTCTCTTGGCACCCAGCTCCTGGCACATCCCGGTGGCCTGAGCCCCGTGCCAGTCCCTTACCGCACAGCCGTCACTTTGTGCCACTCGCCATCATTGATGGGGTCATCAGAGATGATGTTGGCCTCACCGCTACCCAGCTGGTAGCTGCAGGGAGACACCGGGAGGGTTAGTGTGGCCCATGGGGCTGCCCCTGCCCAGAGCCAGGGCGGAGGGGAGCCAGGATAGGGAGTGAAGCTGGGGGCTTTGCTGGGGTAGCCTCGGGGGCTGGGGCCTGAGTGGGTCCCTGGAGATGGGCACAGAGTGGAGGTCAGGGCACTGCTCACCTGAACACCAGGTGCCCGTTTTTGAGGCCGAGGCTGATGAAGTCCTTGGCTTTGCCGCTCTCCCCTTCCTCCTGCCAGTGAGAGAAGCATGCTGAGATTGGTCTGACCCTGGCCTGGTGCCGCCTCCCCCCCACGTGTCCATGACAGTCAGGCTCAGAGCACGTGCGTGTGTATGCACACATGCATGCAGGAGCGGATCCCATGAGCGCGCATGGGAAGGAGCGACCTCGGGGCCGCCTCCATGCAGAGGAGCCACCCTCAGCCAGCAGCAGGTGCTGGATGTGCTTGTGGCATCTGGTCTGGGGGCTGAGAGAGGAGTGGGGCACCGTGCCGGGACAGTGGCACGTGGCATGGTCCCAGGAGCAGTCCTGTGCTGCCCCTTGCCTGCAGCCTGAGCCAGCCGGCCTGGCACGGCTCGGTAAATACCTCATTAGTAGCATGCAGGTCGAAAGCAGGCTCCCCGGCTACCTGGAGAAGAAACGGGCACAGGGCAGTTATGCAGCCACAGCATCAAAGCTGGAGTGGGGAGGACGGAGCGGCGCGGGGGGCATGTTAGTCCAGGTCCCAGGCCAGAGCCAGGCAGCGGAGGTAGGCTTCATGCAGGCAGAGGCCAGTGGGACACGTGGCAGCTCTCCCACCCCAGCCTGGCCATGCAATGCGGGAGGGAGCAGCCCGCGCAGGCAGTCCCATGTGTGCAGGGGCCCTGCTCACGGCCCAGCCTTGCTGCGGCAGACACCAATAGCCTGCTCCACGTGCACGATGCTGCTGCTTTTCTGTGCCAGCCGGGCTCCAGGCAAGCAGTACCCTCACCCCCTAAGCCCCTCTGAAGCCAGCTCTGCACCCCTGAGAGCCCTGTTTTAGCAGGGAAGTCCTTGCCTGCATCCACCAACCCGCCTTGCCCCCCCTGCTCGCTGGCTCCTAATGCCAGACTCATGCCCAGCTCTCCCTCAGCTCCCTTGTGCCAGCAAAGCCAGTCCCGGCTGCTGGGGCAGGCCAAGCCTTTCTGGCTCCTGTCTCGGCCCCGCTGCAGAGGGTGCTGGCTCCCAGCACCAGCACATGGCACTGAGCCTGCCCTGGCTCAGGCCATCATGGACTCACCACACCCTGCCAGAGGACCACGCCATTGGGAGAGGTGGTGCGCACTTCCAGCTCGATGGTCTCCGGTGCCTCGGGGCGGCTGCAACGAGACAAGGCTGCGATTAGATGTTGCCGGTGTGGGACAGACCCCAGGCCCCAGAGCCGTGCTCGCCACGCCTGCTGCAGAGAGCCTCACCCTCCCCAGATGCCACCCGCTCCTGGGCTGGGACCCCGCAGCCTGGCTCTGCCTAGGGCTCCCTGGCCTCTGCTCACTGCACGGGGGGAACCCTTCCTGCACCCGCGCCCGTCGTGGCTGGCCAAGGAAGCCAGACTGCAATGCAGTGAGCACCTCTCCTCCTCCCCAGGCTCCTGGTGCCCACTCACCTCCTGGGGAACAGGTGTCTGGGAAGCGCAAGGTAGCCGCCATCATAGAAATAGGCTCCATATTGGCCCGGGGCATCTGCAGGAGGAGAGGAGGCGGTCAGGGGGTACAGGGCAGGTGGCGTGGGAGGGCACAGCAGTAGGTGTGGGATGGCAGGCCAGGGGAATCCAGGGGAGTGGGATGGGGGCTGCTGCTGCTGGGGCCAGGCACGTGGGTGGGATCCGCAGGATGCTGGCTCCAGGAGCTTGACCATGGGGCTCAGAGAAGGGGGAGGCCAGGCTCTGTGCCATGGGAAAGCGGGTACTGTACCGTTGCCCCCACTGCCCTCGGGGAGCCACTCCCGGTCCAGCTTCTGCAGCGCCAGGCCTGCATGGGCAAGAGATGGAGACGTGTGTTAGGGGTGGTGTGGGCCATCCTGGGGGGGCCCGTGGGCACAGTGTGGGGTGGCGGAGCAGGGGCCCTTGCCTGCGGGTGCCCTTCCTCATGGGGCTCACTGCTAGCTGACAGGCCGCCCCCCAGCCCCAGCCTGTAAGACATGGTCCCCTCAGCCACACCTCCCCTGACAGTCCCTACCCAGGTGCCTACTGCACCCAACGCCCCAGACACCCTCTCCCACCTACTCCAGCTCCTGCAGTCCTCTGGGGCTGAATCCGCCCCAGCGAACACCCACGGGCACTGCCCCCCACCTCACTGCCCACAGCCCTTGTGCCCTGGCACCTACTCTGCTCGCAGTACGTCCCCACGAAGCCAGCTGGGCATAGGCACCGGCTTGCCTTGCACGTCCCACCGTTCAGGCAGGGGTTGCCCAGCAGGCACGGGTCGTCGGCCAGCTCGCAGCGGTCACCTGTGAGGAGAGGCTGGCTGAGCCCCGGGCCACTGCGCCGGCTCGCGAAACATGTGGGCAGATGTACACGCACGCACAGGTATATGCACAAACCACACGTGCACACACATATAGGCACATGCACACCTGGACACGCATGCATACACGTATGCACAAGTGTATGCACACAGACACACACATGCACACACACAGGCACATGCGCACAGACACACCCACACACATACATGTATGAACAAAATATGCATACATGCATGCACACCCATGCGCGCACACACACAAATGTGTGTATACGGACACATACATACATGCACCCCCCCGACCCACATACGCACAAGTCTATGCATACAGGCAAGCACACACCCACGCACAAATATATGCATACAGGCATGCACACATACGTACATACATGCACGCACAGGCACATACAGATGCATGCACACATACACATAACGTGCACACACACACACACACACGCACAGGCACACGCTTAGGTACACACTGCCTCTGCAGCACGCCCCCAGCCTGGGTTGCATCCAGCCCTCCTGGCACCAAGCCCCTGCCATGGGGCAGTCGCACCCTGACCAGGTCTCAGAGCAGTGGTCTACAAGGGGGGCCCCAACCCAGCCCCCGCAGCCAGGAGGGCCCCAAGCTGCTCTGGTGATGCCGGCACAGCCTGCCGCGCGCACCCGGGTCCCATGCTCACCGTGAAAGCCGTCCTGGCACAGGCACTGGAACTCGTACTCGCCGGTGGGCAGGCACTTGGCACCGTGCAGACAGGGCCGGCGGTCGCAGGGCGAGCTGTCGTAGCACTGCGCCACGCTCCGGCTCTCCTGGAAGCTGTACGAGATGTCCACCCTCTTCCCGTTGATGGACACCTGTGGGGCAGGGGTGCCACGTCACCCACACCTGGGCCTCAGCCAGACAGACCGCGAGTCCCTTGGCCTGTCCGGGGCCAGGGCCCAGGACTGGGGCAAGAACCCACGTACCAGGCTCCCAGCCCCAGCCGGGAGGAGAGGGACCTGCCCCATCGGGCACCAAATGCCCACGTCCACGCTGGAAGTGGAACCCGGGAGTCTGTGCTCCCCACAGTCACCCCACTCCCCTCCCAGAGCCGGGGGCCGAACCCAAGAGTCTGGGGCCCTCACTGTCCCCGCAGAGTGCCTGTCCCTCGGAGGGCAGGGGCCAGCCTCACCTCGCCCACGCAGCCGTGGAAGTGGGCGCTGACATTGGCGGCCACAGGCAGCACCACAGACGGGTCCACCCCACCCAGGAACATGGGCGTGCGCAGGTTGAGGCCTTGGCTCTTGCCCGGTGATGACCGCTTCACCGGCCGGCCGCTGTCCACCACGAGGGTGCCGTCCTTACTGCTGCGCTCTGCCGAGACCCGGTGCCAGCGGCCCAGGGCGAGGGGCTCCGTGCTCTGCAGCACGGCCATGCCTACGAGAGAGAGTGCAGGGGGAGACGTGCCCGGCTCAGGCCTGCCTGAGCCCTGGCACCCCTCACGGCAGCTGGCACGCTCAGGGCCATGTGCTGTGCCCGGTCAGCTCCCTGCACTGTGGCCACAGCAGCCAGGGCACCAAGGAGAGACCTGTGAGCGGGCATCCAGGGGCACTGTGTGCCAGGGAGAAATGGAGCCGGATCCATGCCAGAGGGCATGGAGGGCTAGCTCCCTCTGCCTTCTGCCCCCATCTGCCGCAGGACACTGGACCTCACGGACCTGGGGTCTGACCCATCTGGGGCAGTTTTTATGAGGGTGGTACCGAGCTACAGAGCATTCCCTGCTCCAGACAGCAGGTGCGATGGGCACGCTGGGTCTGGGCATCTGGGGCGCGAAGCTCTTGTTGGCTGGCATGCACCGTCCCGGCTGTGCAGGCTGCGCCCTACCTGAGCCCAGCTCGTAGAGAAACTGCAGGTGCCCGGCAGCCATGGCAAGCGAGACGAAGTCTTCCACGGGGCCGCCCTTGCCCGCGCTGAAGAAGATGAGGCCGTCGGGCGACAGTGGCTTGAACTCGGCATCCACCCGCAGCTCGTAGTGGATGTTGGTGAGGGGCGGGTACGAGATGAAGGCGTCGCGCCCGTTGAAGAAGGGGGTGGTCACCATGACCCCTGTGGGCACGGGGAAGGAGGGTGGTTACCTGAGCGGCCCCGCTCCGCCCCGGCTGCCCGCACCGGCCCTGCACTCACCTTCCATGCACTTCTCGCCTGTCTTGCCCAGGTGGCAGCGGCAGGTGTAGCCCTGCCCATCCGCTCGGTTAATGCAGGTGGCGTCCGGTCCGCAGGCCTCTGCGGGGGGAGACGGTGCCATTTATTATCAAGCTGCTGCTCTGGGCGTGGGGTTGACTTTGGGCTGTCCCATGGGAGGGGATCCTGCAGCCCAGGGTGGAGGCAATTCTCCACCCAGCCCCAAGCCTAGGCCGGAGACCTGGCCCCCCGGCAGGGCTCGGTACAGCGGTGGAGCAGGGGTCGCCCGGTGGGGGTACCTGGGTGGCAGTGCAGGGCCTGCGAGTGCTCGCAGTTGCTGCCAGTGAAGCCCTGCGGGCAGTGGCAGACGTAGCTGCTGCTCTCCGAGTCCCTGCAGACACCGCCGTTCTGGGAAGGGCCGAGCAGAGGGTTAGAGGGTCTGTCTGGGGGGCACAGCCCCCACCGCCCCCGTGCCGGCGCATGTTACCTGGCATGGCTGGTCCTTGCAGGTGGGGCAGCTGGCGACACCGTGAGCTGGCAGGTCCAGGTCCTTGAAGATCACCTCTTCGCCCTGGATCAGCAGCTGGCGCACGCAGCCTGCGATGAGGGCAAACGGGGCTGGTGAGAGGCCCGGGAGCACCCCAAATGCATGCAGGTAGCGGGGCAGGGAGCGCGGGGGCCATGAACATGCGAGCGGTGCTGGGCAGGGCAATGCACAACCTCTCCCAGAGACATGCTGCCCTCACACGCATGCAGGCACACACAGGCTCGGCTGGGCCCTAGCATGTGGGCACCAGGGCTGGGCTGCACGGGGAATGCTCACCGATGAAACCGCTGCTGAGGCCGGTCTTGGCGATGGCGGCGTAGCTGGGATACCCGCCCAGGTACAGCTCCTCGTTCAGATCCAGCCCCTGGAACTTGCCCTGCATGCACAAAGAGGGTCAGGGCGGTGGCCTGAGGACCCTCCACGTCCCACTCGAGTTGCAGCAACAATGCCAGCCCGCCCCTGGGTCCCTGCTTCCCTGCAGGGCTCGGCTCCAGGCCTGCTGGGCGTCTTGGGGCAGTGCCAGGCCCCCTGCTCACCTGCGAGGTGCCGTTGACGGGTGGGTGGTCGTCCAGCACGAGGGAGCCCTGGGTGAGGTTGCGGTACAGCCGCACCGTGTGGAACTCCCCCAGCCGGATCGGCGTCGGGTGCCGGATCGTGGCCATGCCCGAGCCGGCATCGAACCTGCAATTTCAAGCCTGTCAGAGCTGCGGAGGGCAGCGGGGATGTTCTCCCTCCATCGCCTCGCCCCCACGCTCGGAGCCCAGCCCTGCGTGCACCGGGACCCCCCAGACAGCACCAGGAAGCAGGGTTTGGAGAGGCCTCGTGCTGGTTGGGGGGCTCCCCGGGCCCAGACCTTGCCCGTGGTGTGGGGACACGGCCAGGTCTCACCTGAATTCTGGCCGGCCGCCCACCAGGCCGAAGGACACGAAGTCGGCACCGGTGCTCTTCTTCTGCCCATTGTACAGCAGCATCCCTGCAAGAGCAGAGGGGTGAGCGTGGCGGCAGTGCCACGGCCAGGCACGGGGCCTGGGGGCAGGTGGCAGCTAGAAGCACCCTGGTCCCGGGGACCTGCAGGAGCCCTGGCTCGTGGGACCAGCTAGCAGAGGCTCCTGGGCCAGCCTGGGACCCACGCAGGGGTCTCTGCAGCTGGGGCCAGAGGAGCTGCTCCACCCGTGCAGCAGTAGTAGGCTTTTATCTTCTACCAGCGCAGGCAGACACACACCACACTCAGCCAGGTCTCCCCAAGCAGACCCAGCCCCACTGCTGATTAGGAGGCGACCCCCAGGCCAGCAGCCCGACGGCACGGCCCGGGCACCCCGTGCCTCGGTGTGATGTCACTGCCCGTGACATCGCCGGACGGAGGTTAAGCACAGCAAGACAGGGATGGCCCCAGCTGCAAGGAGTTAGGCACACAGGCATCCTGGCCCGTGCTGAGGCCTCGCTGGTCCTGGGCACTCGGTTAGTCTGGGCTGGGCTGGTGGATTTAACATGACCCCATGGGGTGCATGGGGCGTGGGCACACCCCTCCCCAAGCCAGGCCCCCGGGCAGCGGGGAAGAGGCGGCAGGCAGAGCTTACCTGAGTACAGAATGAGAGCTGGAGGGGAGAGGGGTATGGACAGAACAGATGGAGAAGGACAGACAGGTGGAGAGAGACAGAGCGGGGGGCCAAGACGGAGAGAAAGGAGGAAAATCAGAATGGGTGAGTGAGAAACACGGGCTCGATCCGCCTGCCTCTGAGAGGGGACGCTGCCACGGGCGGGGGGAGCTTGTGAGATGGGGGCTCAGAGGAGCCGGGGTCTCTCCCTCCCTCCTGGGGCACAGGCTGGTGGCCTGGATCCGTGCTGGGCAGAGGGTCTCCGCTTACCATCGGCGATGTCCGGCCGGAAGGTGATTTGGATCTCAAACTTCTTGTAGGCGTCCTTGATGGTGGGCAGGGGCAGGTAGGACTGGGGGCTCTGCGTGAAGTAGGGCACCACCCGCTCTGCAATTGGGGAGAGACAGTGAGCTGCAGCTAGGGCTGGTGCCCGTCGGGTTTGGGGCCCCGTTGCACGGGGCCGCTCTGTGCCCGGGGACCACGAGGTTACTTCCATGCCGACCTCCCCTGCCCCTGCCCCTGCCCCTGCCACGCAGACCAACGCGCTGGCCTGGCCACGACTGCACTAGCAGGGGCAGGATGGAGACGGACCCGGCTGCGAGCAGTTCCCCGGGAACAGCCATGCTGCAGCCGGCGGGGAGGGGAGAGCACGGCCATAGCTGCCAGCACCACGCTGGGTCCTGAGCACCTCCTAGAGTAGCTCCCTTGGCTGCACCCCACGGGCCTCAGCCGGCTTGGCAGCGACCTTGCTGCCCTTGGCTGGGAGGGCGGTATCCATTGCGTGTGTGGGAGCACGGCTGGGGAGGGGTGCGGAGGAGGGGGCGAGGGCCGTGTCCCAGTCGGCTCCAGGGGCTCACGCATCGCCCCAGTGCGCTCACCTTGGACCTTGAGCATGGAGATGGCCGTCACCTTCCCCTGCCGGTTGGAGGCCGAGCAGATGTAGACCCCCGCGTCTTCCGGCTTGACGGAGGGGATGGTCAAGATATTGCTCTCCAGCCGGACGCCTTTGGGGAGGTCTCCCTGCAGCTGAAACCCAACACCGGAGCAGGACATTGTCACCACCCCAGAATGACTGACCGCGGTCCCCGCGGACAAGGCGAAGGCTGCCACCGTGTCTCTACAAACCCAACTCCTTCTACCCTCCATCTCTCCCCTACCCCGCTGCCCCTGTGCCCAGCCCGTGCCATCTGGCCTGGGGACAAACCTTGCTGGCACCTTCTCTGGGAGGTTGTGCACTTACCTTGGTCCACTTGATATCTGGGATGGGGAAGCCAGTAGCCAGGCAGGGGAACACGACTGTGGACCCCACGGCCACCTCCTTCATCTCCGGCTGGGCGGCAATCTGGGGGACAGCTGCAGGGAGGGAATGGCGCTCTTCAGGCCTTGTGGGGCGAGCAACCGTGCACCCCCCTCACCACATCACCAGGGCCTCTCTGCTTACACTGGACGTGGAGGATGACGTGAGACTGCACGGTGCCCACGTCGTTGGTGGCAGTGCAGCGGTACTGCCCTGCGTCCGACTGCTCCACCCGCTCGATCTTCACCGTCCCGCCACTGACGGCGATGTCGGGGCGCAGGCGGCCGCCCACCTTGCTCCAGGTGACGTGTGGCTTGGGGTCCCCAATGGCCAGGCACTCGAACTCCACCGCGCTGCCCATCAGCACCGTCTGCACCAAGGTGCGGATGTTGATCATCACCTTGGGCAGCGCTGCGGGGGAGAAGGCAGAGCGGTGAGCGGGCGGCCGAATCTCCACGCGGCCCCAGGGAGCAGGGTCAGCCTCCTGGGGCCGGGCCCGGGCCCCCACTTACCCTGGATCACCAGCTTGGCACTGTGTTGGGCCTCCCCGGAGGGGCTGGTGGCCCGGCAGGTGTACACACCCTGGCAACTGCGGTCCAAATTCGGGATCCTGCAGAGAAACAGCAAGGGAACGGGCTGGGTCCTGTGCACCTAGCTGCCGGCCCTTCACCCCATGGCCATGCCACGCTGCCAGATCACTGGCGTTGCAAAGAGTGGTGACCCCCCATTGCTCAGTGCCCCTGCCAAGCCTCTGCCAGCCCCCGTCATGAACACAAGCCCACGGGACATCCCACCCCGAGGCAGCAGTCTTGCAGCTCCTTACCGTAGCACCCCGTTCGTCACGCTGTGGCTGGCCGGCAGCTCCCCGTCCTCCTTGAACCACTCGATCTGCGCCTGCGGGTCCCCAGTGATGGTGCAGGTGAACTCGGCCGTGCCCCCCACGCCCTTCGTGTCCACGCGTGGGGTCACGTGCACGGATGGGGGGCCCCTGGATACTGGTGGGGCAGCACCTCCTGTGGGGTAGAGACTCCAAAGCATCAGCCACGGACACCCACCCTGGGTGAGGGGATCTGCCCCAGGGCCGGTGTGCATTGCACTTGGCCATGGAGGTGCTCCCCACGAACACTCCTGCAGCACACAGCTTCTGCTCTGGGGCTGCTGCCATCCCTCAGGAGCCCAGGGCCCGGCTTGTTCCCCCAGGGCCTGGAAAGCGGCTCTCAGCTCTTGACTGCCAGCATGCAGCGTGACCCCCCCCAGCACCAGCATCCCCGCCCCTGCCTTGCTCTGCGTGTGTAGGCGTGTGCATGCATACGCACGTTTTTGCACATACAGGAGTGTGTGCGCATGTGCGCACGCATGAATTCATGCTTGCATGTGTGCATAAATGCACGTGTGCACCACGTGCCCACATAGGGATGTGAGTGCATATGTGCACGTGTGTCTATGTGCACGTGGGTATGTACATGTGTGTGAGGGGGCCGCAGGGGGAAAGCCGGAGGCAGCAGTGTCCTTCCAGCCCACCTCATGCCTGGGACAAGCAGGACATTTCCCTGGGGTCTGCTCATGTCTTGTGGGGGCTGGGCCTGGGAACGCCATCACTGCTGCTGCCTGGGGCTGCTGTTACGGTACGCTCACCCCCACTCTGGGGGTCCTGCCCCCCTGCCCCCTTCCCCATCCATTCTCCA
>NW_017729014.1:22861592-22921318 GCF_001723915.1 Gavialis gangeticus
CTGAGGGGGATCTAGTGGCCTGTTAAAAACTAGTCAGAGGGGGCCGCAGGGGGAAAGCCGGAGGCAGCAGTGTCCTTCCAGCCCACCTCATGCCTGGGACAAGCAGGACATTTCCCTGGGGTCTGCTCATGTCTTGTGGGGGCTGGGCCTGGGAACGCCATCACTGCTGCTGCCTGGGGCTGCTGTTACGGTACGCTCACCCCCACTCTGGGGGTCCTGCCCCCCTGCCCCCTTCCCCATCCATTCTCCAAGACTGTCGGTACCAAGGCCTGGAGCCGCCCTCTCCTTGAGGCTCGGACCCCAAGAGCCTCTCCAGGGGCCTGACCATGTCCGAGCCCCTTCCCCAGGACAGAGGAGCAGGCGGAGGCCCCAGCTCAGGTGCTCACCCTGGACGCTGACCCTGGCGATGGTCTCTGCGGAGCCCACCCTGTTGCTGACGACGCAGCGGTAGGTGCCCGTGTCCTCGGCCTGGGCCGGGCTGATGCGCAGGATGCTGTCCCGCAGCGTGGCGCGGTCAGAGAGGAGGCCGTTGACTTTGCCCCACTGGTAGCGCAGGGGTGGCGTGCCGTGGGCCAGGCACTTCAGCTGCACCGTCTCGCCCGCTCGCACCGAACTCTCGTCGGGCAGGCTGGTGGCGTAGGGCGGCACTGGGGAAGGCAGGCACCATGAGGGGTCCCTTTGGGGTATGGGACCTGCCTCCCCCTACATTACACCACCAGGCATGGGGACAGCATGAGGTTAAAGGTCAAGTGCACTCAGCCCCCCCGCCTTTCACTGGCAGACCCTGGCCGCATCTCACTTTCCACGTCCAGCGTGACGAAGGCCTCGGAGAAGCCGGCCGCGTTGCTGGCGTTGCAGATGTACTGCCCGGAGTCCTGCTGCGCCGCTCGTGGGATGACCAGGGTGTTGTTCATCACTTTGTGCTGCCAGGGCAGCGGTGCCCGCAGCTTGGACCAATGGATGCTGGGGGCTGGGTCACCTGCAGGGACAGAGGCAGGTCAGAGTCGCCCGCTAGCCAGGCTGTGGTGGCCAGCAGCACGGCACGGCACGGCACCCCCAAGATGGGCAGCCATGCACGTCTCCAACACACCAGGTCTCTGCAAGGTGCAGGGATGGAGATGGATAGACAGAGGGGGCAGGGATGGGGACAAATGTACAGACAGACCCACTGCAGAGGGGCATGCACGGGGACACGCAGGTGGATCAAGGGCTGGGATCTGACCCGGCCCACACTCACATACCCGTGGCAGAGCAGTGCAGCGTGGCTGTCTCTCCGGCCACCACCGTCAGCGTGGGCTCCACCGTGACCTCAGGGGCACCCGGGGTCCTGTGGGCAGCTTGCACGGTCACCTCCACCTGCACCTGGGCAGAGCCCACGGGGTTCTGGGCCACGCACACGTATGTGCCGGCGTCCTCAGGCTTCACAGGTGAGATCTGGGGGTGCAGAGATGTGAGGGAGTGATGGCTCCTGCCAGGCTGGGGCTGGGGTGCTCCCCTCCTCCCTGGAGACTCAGCCCCTTCCTGCTCAGCAGGGTTGATACAGGCTGGGGCACTGGCCTAGGAGCCAGGACTGCAGCAGGGATAGCCACCCTGGCTCCTCTGCTGCTGGCCCCTCCATGCCCCCAGGGAGCAGGGCAGGACGGGGGTGCTCTGTGGCTGCGGCCATGTGTCCTGCTGCCCCAGGGACCCCCGGACCGTGGGTGCGTGGGGGGTGAAGATCCATGGGGCCCAGCTCACCTGCAGCACGGCTTGGCTCTCCAGGGGCAGCAGCATCTGGTGCTCGATCTTCTGCCGCACGCCCAGCCGGCTCCAGCGGACCAGGGGGCGGGGGTCGCCCCGGCCGAGGCACTCCAGGCTGAGGGACTTGCCCACCTTCACCGTCACGGGGCCCTCGGGCATCACGGAAACCGTGGGGGACTCTGCAGGGGCGGAGGTGTCAGGGAGTCTGCAGGCGGCAGCAGCAGGGGCCGGCTGGCCCCGACTGTGGTGTCTCCGGGGCTGCGAGCTGGGCCCCGGGCTTCCTCAGCCACTGCTCACCTTGCACCATGAGGTTGACCACGCTGCTGGCTATCCCAAAGCGGTTGGAGGCCACGCAGTGATAGGTGCCCTGGTTGCTGGCGCGAGCCTGGGAGATGGTGATCACCGAGCCGTTGGGGCTGATCTTCACGTTGTCTGGGGAGGCAGAGACGCCGCTGAGCCAACCCCTGCCCTGGCCACAGAGCGCCTCTGGGGGAGGCTTAAAACCCCCTGACACATGGAGCAGAAAGCAGGGCAGGGGACAACCAACAGAGCCCAGAAACCTGGAAAACCCGGTAGCAGAGCACAGGCATCGCTCCACCTAGATCATCCCTGAGCAGGGCCTGAACACCCCCAGTGATGGCGGGTCCCCCCTTTCCTGGGAATAAACTTTTCTAACGGCCCGGCTGGAGGGGGAAGCCGGGGCTGGGGTAACTCGGAGCTCCCCGGCAGCCAGTGCTCCTGGAAAATGCCCCGCAGAGGTCCCTTGTGCGAAGCCAACCCTGTCCCCTGGGGCGCTGGCGCTGAGCGGCTGTGGGGCTGGCAGGGACAGCCCCAGGGCATGCCGTACCTTGCAGCTGCAGGCCGGGGGCCATCCTCCAGGTGATGTTGATGGGCCGCGCGCCGTTATGGATGCGGCACTTGAAGGATGCATCCTCGCCCTGGCGCACGGTGGTGCTGTGCGGGTCGATGGAGATGATGGGGCTCTGCAGGCCTGCGGGAGGGGGGGAGGCACAGGTCAGGAGTCCCTGGAGCCCACGTCCCCACTCTCCTGCCCACCACCCACTGGACTCACGGTAGCCGGAGCCATCACCAGAGGAGACGGTGATGGTGATGGAGGCCTCCTGGGAAGCGGGACCGCTGCTGACCCGGCAGACGTATTCGCCCGAGTCGGCCACGGAGACCTGGGCCAGCCGCAGCCGGGAGCCGGAGACCTGCGGGGAGTCGGTGAAGGCTCAGTCCGGGGACAGTCGCGGCAAGGAGTCCTCCCCCCGTGACACCAGAGCTGCGGACGTGACCTCCTGCCCATGGCTCCTGCGTCTGGGCGGCCACGAGGAGCCCTGCCCTGCTCAGGCCCAGGGACACGCCGGTGCTGGGAGCACCCTGTCAGTGGGAAAAGGAGGGGTGGACGGCGCGGCCCCTACCTGGTGTTTTGCCGGGAGGGAGCCATCGCGCTTGTACCACGTGACGTGGGGCTGGGACTGGCTGGCCACCACGCAGCTCAGGTCCACGGTCTGTCCTTCGACAACGGAGGATGACGAAGCCTCAACCCGGACGGGCGGCGCGAAGCCTGAGGCTGGGGGCGGAAGCGGGAGGGTTAGACCTGGGGCAGGGTCTGCGCACGCAGCTGAGAAATGAGGGGGAAGCGGTTTCTAAAGGGGCAGGTGCAACCCATACAGAGCCCACGGGGCCCCTGAGACGACCCAGACAGTGGGATGGGGTCCCTCAGCACCACGAGCATGGCCCCTATCTTGCTGGGAGAGTTGCACCCACCCCCCAACAAGACTCCGGGAGCCCCCGACACCGTCCCTGCCGGGCTGTTTGCAGAGGAGCTGGCGGTCCTGGAGGGATGCACCCCTGGGCCCTGCCACGGAGCACAACCGACTCCCAGGCAAGGGACTTGCCCAAGGCCACACCCCGAGGCTGTAGCAGAGCAGACCGACAGAGAGGTGGGCCAAAGATCTCCCCCCCCACCACCGGGACCACACGCTGAGCCGACTTACGGCGGGAAGGGCTGGCGTCGTCCTCGATGGTGACAATGAGAGCGGCCTCCCGCGTGACTCCGCCAGCACTGGCGCGGCACACGTACTCGCCCGAATCGGCCGAGGAGACCTGGGGGATGCGCAGGTGGGAGCCGGAGACCTGAGGGGAGCAGCAGTGGTCGGGAGAGAGCCGTGGACCGGGAGCTGAGAGTCCTGTTCACCCTCCGGACCGGGGGCTGTCTCCTCTTGCCTCCGGAGACCCCAGCTGGCTGATTTCTGCTGGCTGCCATCCACCTCCGGGCTCCCCTCCCACCTGCCCCGGAGACCCCCACCCCGGGGCCAGCAGGGCTGGAGACTCCCGCCTGCAGCTCTGCCCCGGCCTCCGTACCTGGTGGTTGTCCGGGAGGGAGCCCCCGCGCTTGTGCCACGTGATCTGGGGCTGCCCGGCCACCACGCAGTTGAGGTCCAAGGTCTGCCCCTCAGCGAGGGAGGATGACGAGGACTCGATGCGGATGGGGTGAGTGGTGCTGGAGGCTGGGGGAGGAGAGGGGTGATTATATGCTGGTCAGATCCCCGCCGGCTCCTGGCCTCCGAGGAAGGAGGCAGCCACTATGCCTCACTGCCCAAGCGGAGGGGCACAACGATCACTGCTCGGACCCCGTCTCCGGGGATCCCGTGCCCGCGGGCAGCTCTCGTGCCCGCACGCTGCCCGCACTCACAGTAGTAGGAGCCAGCGCTGCTGGGGACGGTGACGATGACAGAGGCCTCCAGGGAGCCGGCACCGTTGAGGACGCGGCACACGTACTCCCCCGAGTCGGCCGGCGAGACCTGCAGAAGGCGCAGCCGGGAGCCCAGCACCTGACAGGGAGAGGAGAGGTGAGGGCCAGGCGCTCGCGGGGTGGGGAGCGCAGCCCCGGAGAGCTCCTCCAGCCCTCGCCGAGTCCCAGCCGCTGCCCCGGTGCCTGCCCTGGCGCGAGAGTCTGCTAAGGCCTCGGATTTCCAGAGCACGAGGCTGCTCCTGGAAGTCTCCCCCGCCCCACGGCACCAGCCGCCTGCGGGTGCTGTCTCCATGCCACGGCCCGGCTGCAACAGACCTGATGGAGCCTGGACCTCCCCCAGCCCCGCCGAACCCCTGTACCTGGTGGCTAGCTGGCAGGGAGCCCCCGCGCTTGTGCCATGAGACTCTGGGGTGCGAGTGGCCGGCCACCATGCAGTTCAGGTCCAGGGTCTGTCCCTCGATGACGGAGGACGAAGAGGTCTCGATCCTCGCTGGCGGCGTGACGCCCACAGCTGCAGGAGGACAGAGGAGAAGGATGGAGGTGTCTCAGCACGCTGCGCCGGGCCCGCGGCTGGATCCCGCCACGGGAAGGCTCCCCGGCCCGATCCATTACTACTGGAGTTTCCCAGGTATCTGGGCCTTGCTGGTGGGCTCGTGGGGCTGGGAGGGAGCTTCCCTCTTCTCCCATCACTCGCTCCACGTGTCAGGGGGTTTCTGAGCCTCCGCCAGAGGTGCTGGGTCCTGCTGCAGCCCAGGCCGGCGATGGGCACTGGGCTGTGGCAATGCTGCTGCTCGCACCAACCCTGCAGGGTCCTGGCTGGAGGGGCTTGCCCCTGCGCTCAGGCTCAGATCGACGCTGCACTGGGGCAGGAAGGGATTTCCCCCCTGCACAGACTGGTCCAGACTGAGGGGGCTTGCCTTCCTCTGCTGGGGTCTCTTGAGCATCTATTAACCCCCTTGGACAGCAGTGGGACGTTGACCGCCATCGTCCCTCTGCTTTCCCTGGTGCAGGGCTGGGCGTGATGCCTGGTGCTGTGCCAGGGGCGACTGTGGTTTTGCTAAGAGGTTAGATACAGGTTTGTCTGGGCTGGTTTGCATTGGGCTGATCCTGCCTCAGGCCAGGGCTGGACCAGAGGCGACCTTTGGAGGTCCCCTCCAGCCTCACTTCTCCAGGATGTTACGACCCCAAGATAAGGAATCAGCCAGGGCCCCCTGCACGTATCCTCCGGGCACGTGCCCCGCTGAGCCCGGGAGAGGGCACTGCTGGCGCAGCCCAGGTTCACGGTACTCACAATAGGAGCCGGCACTGCCCTCGATGGTGACGATGAGAGAGCTCTCGTGCGGGATGCCGCTGGTGACGACGCGGCACACGTACTCGCCCGAGTCGGCCGCGGATACCTGGGGGAGGCGCAGCCGGGAGCCCGAGACCTGAGGCAGGGAGAGGAGGGAGCACGGAGGCCGGGCGCGTGAGCGGGGACAGCAAAGGGGTGGCGAGGAAGAGCCACCCTCTGCAAGGCCGCGACCACCACCAGAAAGTCCTCCCAGGCCTGCCTGCCCCGCGTACCTGGTGGTTGGCCGGGAGGGAGCCCCCACGCTTGTACCACGTAACCTGGGCCGGCGACGGCCCTGCCACGATGCAGTTCAGCTCCAGAGTCTGTCCTTCGGCCACGGAGGACGATGAAGACTCGATCACCACCGGCTGGGTGACACCCGAAGCTGGGAGGGCGAGGGCGAGAGCGGGGAGGGTCATGGCAGGGAACCACATCTGCTGCCTTGCAGTGCCGTGGGAGACGGACAGAGGACCCGAAACTCAGATTCAGCCCATCCTTTCTCGTGCCCCAGGAGGTGGGATCACTCCTCAGAGAAGGGGCTTGGAGACCCAGCAAGCAGAGGCCAGGCAGCATGTACCCCCCAAACCCCAATGGGCTCCTCGCGAGGCCCTCTGCACGCAGCAGCCCGGCACGGCCCCGACTCACAGTGGGGCACGGCACCGCTGTGCTGGATGGTGACGAGGACGGACGTCTCCTTGGTGGCGCTGCCGGTGCTGACGCGGCACACGTACTCGCCCGAGTCGGCCGGCGTGACCTGCACCAGCCGCAGGCGGGAGCCGGAGACCTGGGGAGAGCCACGGGGAGGCAGGAGGTGGGAGACGGGAAGCCGGGACAGCGCTGGATACACCCCCTGCGGTGTCCCCTTCACGAAGGACTGACCGGGCTCTGGCGATTCCTCCCTCCCTCCACCCTGCAGCTCTCCCTAGGCTCCCTCGCAGGCCTGGTGCTGCTGTCTACCCCAGGTCTGACAGCGAGGACGCCTGATGGGTCCCCCGAGGGAAATCCTAGCCCCCAGCTCGGGCTCCACAGCTCCCCAGAACCCCACCGCGGCCTGAGCACCGCAGGACGCGCTCTCCAGTGCATTCGCTCTCTCCAGCTCCAGACTCTTCTGCTCCTTGGACCTCTTGCAGGACGGGAACCCAACCCTCAGGCCAAGGCAAGCCAAGACCTGCCCTGGTTTCCCTACCTGGTGCCTGGCGGGCAGGGAGTCCCCGCGCTTGTACCACGTGACCTGGGCCGAGGACTGCCCGGCCACCACGCAGTTCAGGTCCAAGCTCTGCCCTTCGGCCACGGAGGACGACGACGACTCGATCCTCACGGGAGGCGTGATGCTTGTGGCTGCGGGGCCCAAAGGGGCAGGTTACAGCGGGTGGCCCAGGCTGCAGCTTCGCAGCACCACGGGCATTGCACACGTTGCTGGCTGTCTCCCGGAGTCTAGCACAATCCCATCGTTTCAGGCCGCTCCCAGCACCTCGGCCGTGGCTTGTCCAGGCTCGGATACCCCCCGAGCCCCTCACCCTCACTCTCCGGGAGCCTTCCCTGGGTTTGTGCTCACATCCTGCCCATGCCTCCCAGTAACTCCCAGCACGGTCTCTGCGCACCCTGGGACGGGAGCCCCAGGCAGCGACACGGCTGTCGTGTCCCACCACCGACCCCTGAGCATCAGACAAGCCCCGTGTGGCCCCGACTCACGGTGGGACACGGCACCGCTGTGCTGGATGGTGACGAGGACGGACGTCTCCTTGGTGGCGCTGCCGGTGCTGACGCGGCACACGTACTCGCCCGAGTCGGCCGGCGTGACCTGCACCAGCCGCAGGCGGGAGCCGGAGACCTGGGGGAGAGGCGTGGAGAGAGGAGTGATGGTACAATGGGCAGAGTGGCAACTCCTCCACCGCCTGCTCCTTACCCTCAGCCCTTCCCCTACACCTCACATACAATGAGGAATCCCCCGTGCTGCCTCTGAGCACAACACAACCCCCTCATGCCCACGGCAATGCAGGGAGACCCCCCCAGCCCTGCCCTGGCGTCCCTACCTGGTGCCTGGCGGGCAGGGAGTCCCCGCGCTTGTACCACGTGACCTGGGCCGAGGACTGCCCGGCCACCACGCAGTTCAGGTCCAAGCTCTGCCCTTCGGCCACGGAGGACGACGACGATTCGATCCTCACAGGCGGCGTGACGGCCACGGCTGGGGATGTTGCGAGAGAGGAGGTTACGATGGGGGCATGTTCTGCTGCTTTACGGCACCACGATGGATGGAGCAGTGCTGTCCCTGGAGCCGCTTGTCCCGCTGGGGTCGGGGCCAGACCAAGAGCTCCGGGTACCTCCCATGCTTTGCCTGAGCTCATTCAGAGCCTCAGCCGGTCCCCGAGAGCTCCTCGCCCCCTCCACAGGCTCCCTTTCAGTGGTCCCTGTCCCAGGAGCACTGATCTCCCCTTGGGCAGAGGCTTCAAGACCTCCAAGAGCCAGCACGTCCCGTCGCGAACCCCAGCGCAGAGCTGCTATAGGCCCCTCCGGAGGGGCTCCGAACTTGCAAAGGCGAAGCACGCCAGCCCCCAGACTCACGGTAGGAGGAGATGTCCTTTGGCTGGATGGTGACGAGGACGGACGTCTCCTTGGTGGCGCTGCCGGTGCTGACGCGGCACACGTACTCGCCCGAGTCGGCCGGCGTGACCTGCACCAGCCGCAAGCGGGAGCCGGAGACCTGGGGAGAGCCACGGGGAGACAGGAGGTGGGAGACGGGAAGCTGGGACAGTGCTGGATACACCCCCCATAGCATCCCGGGCTCTGGGGATTCCTCCTTTCCTCCACCCCGCAGCTCCCCCTGAGCTCCCTCGCTCACAGCTCGGGCTCCACAGCTGCCCGGGACCCCACCGCGGCCTGAGCACCGCAGGACGCGCTCTCCAGAGCTCTCGCTATCTCCAGCCCCAGACTCTTCTGCTCCTTGGACCTCTTGCAGGATGGGAAATCAGCTCCCTGCACTGTTCTGGGACTGGCAAAGGGGGAGCTGTACCTTATAGACTAACTGAAGCAGAGAGGCACAAGCTCTGGCTCCCCAAAGCTCGTGCATTGCTGATTTGGTTAGTGCCTTGTGCCTGGCTCCTGAATGACACAGCTAAGGACCTCTCTGCTTTTTGGCTGTGGATGCTGCCCTGGGGACTTGGCCCCCCTGCCCAGCCCACCCCCACCAGAGCAGAGCCTGCCCTGGCCCCGGACACACACCAGCTCTCCCAGAAACGAGTGCGAACAGGAGAGCAGGATTCAAACTCCAGCAGAATAGCAGAGCTCCCTCCAGGCCCACAGCAACGCAGGGAGACCCCCCCCCAGCCCTGCCCTGGCGTCCCTACCTGGTGCCTGGCGGGCAGGGAGTCCCCGCGCTTGTACCACGTGACCTGGGCCGAGGACTGCCCGGCCACCACGCAGTTCAGGTCCAAGCTCTGCCCTTCGGCCACGGAGGACGACGACGACTCGATCCTCACGGGAGGGGTGACACTGGAGGCTGTGGAGCCAAAAGGGGCAGGTTACGGCAGGTGGCCCAGGCTGCAGGTCTGCAGCATCACAGGCATCGCCAGCGCTTTGCTGGTGGTCAACCTGCCCCTCTCCCGGAGACTTGCACAGACCGATCATTTCCGGATGCTCCCAGGACCTTGGCTGTGGCTTGTTCAGCCCCTCACTGTGCGGGAGCCTTCCCTGGGTTTGCGCTCGCATCCCGCCCATCCCTCCCGGTAGCTCCCGCCACGGGCTCCGCGCACCCTGGGACGGGAGCCCCAGGCAGCGACACGGCTGTCACGTCCCACCACGGGCCCCTGAGCACCAGACAGCGCGGCAGCCCCGCGTGGCCCCGACTCACGGTGGGACACAACACCGCTGTGCTGGATGGTGACGAGGACGGACGTCTCCTTGGTGGCGCTGCCGGTGCTGACGCGGCACACGTACTCGCCCGAGTCGGCCGGCGTGACCTGCACCAGCCGCAGGCGGGAGCCGGAGATCTGGGGGCAGAGGCGTACGGTGGGTGGGGGAAGATGGCCTGGGCAGTGCCGGCGCGTGTGATCCCACAGCGTCCCCTCTGAGCAGGACGGGGCGGCTCCGGGCTCCCTCAACCCAGAGCTGCCCGGTGCTCCCGCCCGGGGCTGTGGTTTCAGTGTCTAACCTGGGTCTGACCCACACCGCTCCCTGAGATGACTTGGGGGATGCCTGGCTCTGGGCTCAGCCTGCACCCAGCAGGCATGCTGATCCTGTCTGCCCCTTGCCACCCACCACAGCTGCCTCCCAGGGGCAGGGGAATCACCGTGGCTCCTGCCATGAGGACTCTCCATCACAGATCATGCCACGCCAGTCGAAGGAGGCTGCCCAACTTCTGTGGCTGCAGCAGCTCATCCCCATGGGAGCAGGCGCAGGCCCTTGGCAGCCGTTTCCAGAGTATAGGCATGTGTCTGAGCTGCTGTCAGGGCCCAGGCAATGCAAGGAGAGCCTCCCCCTTCCCTTCTTGCCACCCCCGGGGCCCTGCCCTGGTTTCCCTACCTGGTGCCTGGTGGGCAGGGAGTCCCCGCGCTTGTACCACGTGACCTGGGCCGAGGACTGCCCGGCCACCACGCAGTTCAGGTCCAAGCTCTGCCCTTCGGCCACGGAGGATGACGACGACTCGATCCTCACGGGAGGCGTGATGCTCGAGGCTGCAGAGCCCAAAGGGGCAGGTTACAGCAGGCGGCCCAGGCTGCAGCTTCGCAGCACCCCGGGCGTTTTATGGAGGGCAGTTTTGCCAGCTGCCGGCCCACCCACCCCTCTCCTGGAGACTAGTGCAGACCCATCGTTTCAGGCCACTCCCGGGACCTCGGCCGTGACTTGTTCAGTCTCGGATACCCCCCGAACCCCTCACCCTCCAGAAGCCTTCCTAGGGTTTGCGTTCACATCCCGCCCATCCCTCCCAGTAACTCCCGCCACGGGCTCCGCGCACCCTGGGACAGGAGCCCCAGGCAGCGACACGGCTGTGGCGTCCCACCACGGACCCCTGAGCACCAGACAGCGCAGCAGCCCCGCGTGGCCCCAACTCACGGTGGGACACGACACCGCTGTGCTGGATGGTGACGAGGACGGACGTCTCCTTGGTGGCGCTGCCGGTGCTGACGCGGCACACGTACTCGCCCGAGTCGGCCGGCGTGACCTGCACCAGCCGCAGGCGGGAGCCGGAGATCTGGGGGCAGAGGCGTACGGTGGGTGGGGGAAGGTGGCCTGGGCAGTGCCGGCGCGTGTGATCCCACAGCGTCCCCTCTGAGCAGGACGGGGCGGCTCCGGGCTTCCCCCTCAGCCCTGGCTCTTGCCCGCATGTCACGGGGTGGCTTCACACCAGCACCTCGTGGCCAGGCTTCCTTCGAGCCCACGGCAAGTGGAAAACCTCCCGCTCCCTGCTGGGGCTACTGTACCTGGTGCTTGGCTGGGAGGGGACCCCCCCGCTTGTACCACGTGACCTGGGCTGACAACTGGCCGTCCACAGCGCAGTTCAGGTCCAAGGTCTGTCCTTCGGTGACGTGGGAGGACGAAGACTCGATCCTGATGGGGTGCGTGATGCCTGGGGCTGGGAGAAATGAGGGGGAGTCAGGTGCCAGATGCAGCCGCAGCGGGGTCTCGGCGCACATCGCACACAAGGCCAGGAGGAGATGGAGACGGCCCACGAGATCCCGCTGTGCCCTGCCCCAGCTCTGCGTTGGCTTAGTCTTTACCCTCCCAAGCAATGGGCTTTCCACCACGTCCTGCAGGATTTTATCCACAGGCTGATTCTGCCCCAGTCAGGAGATATTTCCAACCCCCATCCATTTCTGAAAGCTGCTGGGGGGCTGTCACAGCAGCTCACCCTGACCAGATCCCAGGGACCATGTCCCCGACTGCAGGCAAGGGGAGCTGTCATGGGGAGCAGCCATCACTGGGCAGCAGGGGAGGACCGGGGAGATGGACTTCGCCTTCCCACCTGCCTGAAAGCCCTTGTTCTGGGGTCCACGTGTCTGCCCTGGAGCGTGAGCCTCAGCTGCTCGTACAAGAGGGAGGCTGTGCCCCAGGCCACTCACCAGAGCCCATTGCCCCTGGTAGGTGGGTGCAGCTTGGGGGTATGGGACAGCATACCCCGTGGAGGGTAGGAAACATGGGACCCTGGGTGCACTGTGGCCCCGAGCCAAAGCCCTGGACCTTGGAAGCCCGTCAGCTGGTTTCTGCACGCTGCACGTACAAGAGGGGCTGGTGATGGCCTGTATAGTGACGATGACGGAGGCCTCCAGGACCTGGGTGCCGGTGCTGCTGCGGCAGACGTACTCGCCCGAGTCGGCCTCGGTGACCCGTGGGATGAGCAGGCGGGAGCCGAAGACCTGCAGGGAAAGGAGCCGGGGGCCGGTTACAGGCGAGGACTGTCCCACCACGTCCACGCCAGGCTCTGCTGACGCTCCTCGAAGCAGCCACCCTGCTCAGACCTGCTGCTCTCCCCAGCCATCCCGTCACCGGTGGGGTGGCAGACCTGCCCCGAGGGGCCACCACTGCCGAAGGGAAAGATGCCTTGCCAGGGCCCAAAGGGAAGCACTGCGCTGGCTGGGGCCGGCCGTGGTGACCGGTGTGACTTTTCTGCATGAGCAGCACCGCGGCAACACTGTGAGCAGTTGGGCACGGCCCCTTTAGCTGTGCACTGACTCCCCACTTATAACGGCTGCAGATACCCAGGGGAGAGTGAAAGCGCCAGCCACGCTGCAGCCCGTGTCCCCTCTCCAGGCACGCTCTCCACACCACCTCGTACCTGGTGCTTGGCTGGGAGGGAGCCCCCGCGCTTGTACCACTTGACCGGGGCTTGCGAGTGCTGTGCAACGACACAGTTCAGGTCCAAGGTCTGTCCTTCGGTGACGGGAGATGAGGAAGACTCGATCCGAATGGGGGGTGTGATGCTCGAGGCTAGGACACACGACAGGGGAAGATGCTCAGAGCTGGGGGCCTCTCCTGGACTGTGAGGACTGGTGAGGACCGCGCTGCCCAGGGAGGGCTTTGGGTCTGGTGCTGTCCCGGGCCAGACCCTCCCAGGCAGCGCTGGCACTTACGGTGGGAGACGTCAGTGGCACGGGCCACGGTGACGAAGATGGAGGCCTCTTGAATGGTGTCCCCAGTCCTGAGGCTGCAGACGTACTCGCCCGAGTCACCCGCGGAGACCTGGACTAGCCGCAGGCGAGAGCCGGAGACCTGCGTGGGAAACGGGGGAGAGACCAGAGGAACGGGTGAGGGGGGAGGCTGGGACTTCCCAGCGGAGCTCCTCAGTGATGTCCCGATGGGGCTGAGGGAGGCCAGCAGCACTCAGCCAGGCCGGGAGGCCGTGTCCCCAGCGCATGGGGCGAAGACCCAGAGGGGGAGGCCGGGGTGGCACAGCCCGGCCTCTCGACAGCTCTCCAGCATCACTGTCATAGTCAAGTGGCAAAGAAACCCTTGAAAGAGCGATTTGAGTGTCAGAGACGAAGAGCCGCCTGCCTGAGTCTGCAGAGAGCCTGGCACAAGAGCCTCCCACCTCGCTTCTCCCTCGGGTACGGCAGACGGGACTCTGCGCCCCGACACTTCGCTCGCCCCATGCGTGACGGCCCACGATGAGGTGAGGGGGCGATCTGGACCGAGCACAGAGGGAGGGGAGGGGGCTCGGGCTGCATTCACCCAGGGTCAGGGGAGCCGAGTGCTGGAATGTCACCCCGCTCCTCCCGGGCCACGGCTGCGTCCCGCGTACCTGGTGTCGGGCGGGCAGAGAGCCCCCGCGCCTGTGCCACGTGACGCTGGGGTGCGACTGGCCTGGCACGAGGCAGTTCAGGTCCAGGGTCTGTCCCTCCACCACGGCAGGCGACGAAGACTCAATGCTCACGGAAGAAGCTGGAAGGGCCGAGGGACGTGTCATGGCTCAGCGCACGCCCACCCCGACGAGCCCAGTGCGTGGAGGGGCCTCTCGGGGCGTTCGCAAAGCAGCAGCGATGCCTTGCCCCGAGGGCAGCGCCAGCGGGGCTGGCTCGTGGCTGGCACAGGCTGTGGAGGGGAAAGCTGCTCCCCAGCTCCTCGGGGCCAGCCTTGTTCCTTGCAAGCATGTCCCCCCCTGGGGTGTCCCGAGCTCCTGCTTACCCCCCTGCACGGCTCCAGCGCCTTGCACCGTGACGATGACGGAGGCCTCCTTGGGCCCAGCGCCGTTGCTGACGCGGCAGACGTATTCGCCCGAGTCAGCCGCCGAGATCTGGGGGATGTGCAGGCGGGAGCCGAAGACCTGTTGGGGGCCGTGAGCCGGGAGAGAGAGATCGTGAGGGATGGGGAGAAACGGGATGGGTCCCCACAGGCCCACTGGGCCCCTGTGCTGCATGGCCGGAGACGTCTACCTGGCATCCGCTGACCAGCAGGATCCCTCTGGCCTGCAGGGATGGACGTGGCCTCCTCACCCTCCCCTGGGCAGCCTGGGGAACTAGAGCCCCCAAGGCAACCCCCCCGGTGCCCTGGGCTGGCTCCCCGACATCCCCGCGGCCCTGTGGGCCTCCGTACCTGGTGCCTGGCTGGGAGGGCGCCTCCCCGCTTGTACCAGAGGACCGTGCCTTGCGAGTGCCCAGCCACGACGCAGTCCAGATCCAAGGTCTGTCCTACGACCACGGACGACGGCGATGCCGATGCCTCGATGCGGAGGGGGGGCACAGCCGCTGAGGCTGGAAGGGCCGAGAGAGAGGGGCATGGCACAGCGTGGCTCTGGGACTGGGTGCAAACCAGCACAGTCACTGCCCCAGAGAGCTTGTGGCTTTGTAGCAAGGGGTCTTCTCAGCGTGCAGCGTGCCCTGCCGCTCCGACAGCCCCCGAGGAGCATGGTCACATGCTGGCGTGTGGCACGCTGACGACCGGAGCAGCCTGGCCTGCACATTCAGACCCTGACATCTGTCCGAGGCGCGGCCGGACTGGACGTGCCTCTCATGCCGCTGGGTTTTACTCGTGCAGGGGCAGATGCCCAGATCGCCTGCTGAACGTGTGTATGCAGCCCCTACAGACCGGGCTGCGCTCAACCCATCAGGGCCCCCAAAGCCAATGACTTGGGTCTCAGCAGACCCATCCGGAGGCACCGCAAAGCCGCTGTATGGGTACTTTTGGGCTTCGCTCGATCCAGCACTGAGGTCAGCATGGCTCGGGGAGCCGGGACAGGAAACATCTGGGCACCCCGTGCTCTGACAGAGCAGGGGGACCAGCCATGGCCAAGGATGCTCAGGCATAGGGGGAACGGTGGTTAATGCCACAGGCACTGACAGGGGCAAGGCCTTGCTACAGCCCCATTTAGGCAGGGTCTGGAGGGGGCAACACGGCACAGTGCGGGGTGTCTTGCAGGGGGCACCCGCCTGGCTGCTAGCAAGGAAGGCCTCCTTGCACCCCTTACCTCGTACGACCACCTCGATCCTGGCCCGGGCCACGCCGGCCGCACTGGTCCCGACACACAGGTACACGCCGCCGTCAGCGACCGTGATGGAGGGGATGACCAGGGTGGCGATGTCGGTCCTCTCCGAGCGTGACTGCGGACACAGGAAAGGGCCGTGAGGGTCAGAGGTCCCAGGGCCACACGCAGACACGCAGTAAGCGGGGGGCACTGCGGGGTGCCATCAACACAGGGGCATGGGACACCACGAAGGAGAAGGAAGGAGAGCTGGGGCTGCCGCCTTGGTGACTACTGACCGGTCTGTGCGAGCTGAGAGTCTCCGGGAAGAGAGGCCGTGCACCCCAGCCTGGTCCCCTGGGACCTGGGTTGCACAGATTTGGATGGGGTCACCCAGAGAGGGCCGGCACGCGCCCAGGGCTGTGCCCGCGAGATCCTGGCTAGGGAGCCCTGTGCTGTATCCTAGAGCTCGGCTGCACCCCCAGATCTCCCAGCACGGGGCTACACCGTGACCCGCACAGCCCCGGAGCTGAGCAGGATGGAGACACCAGACAGAGACAGCAGGAGGGAGCAGGGCTGCCGTGCCAGCCCAGCCAGGCGAGGCAGCAGGTAGGGCACGCGAGCTACCTGCCGGAGCTCCAGGATCCGCTGGTAGATTTCCTCCAGGCTGGAGCTTTTGAAGTGGAGGAAATCGTAGGCAGAGAGAGCCTGGCAGCAGAGAGAGGCCGGCGGAGAGACAGGAGAGGAGAGGAGAGGAGAGGAGAGGAGAGGAGGAGTGTGGGAAGGAAGAGACGGACCGAGAGGGACAGCAGTCAGAGAGAGAAAGGGACAGCGATCGTGCATGTGCGTGCACGGCAGTGTTCGTGCGTGCGCGCCTGTTCGTGTGCATGCATACCCCTGTACGTTCCCACGGGGGATGTGTGCTAGGGATCGCGGGCCGGGGAAAAGACACCCGGGGCACCGCACTGGTCTCTCACTCCCGGACTGAGAACCAAACCAGCCTGGGCTGTGCCAGCGCAGCGGCCCCAGCGCAGGGAGAAGGCCCTGCCCAGCTGGGCCCAGGTCCTGGTGGAGGGACCCCTGAACACCGCTGGTGCCTGCCCATGCGCAGGGGCATGTGGGCTCTGGATTGGCAAGGGCTGAGCTGACCCTTTCCACAGGTGTCCGTCAGGGCACCAGCCTGGGCCTGGGGACCCTGCTCTCAGGGCATCCCCTGGGCCTGATACCCCCAAACCCCACAGCTGTCCAGACCGAATGCATCTCTGGGGTCTCCCCAGCTCGCGCCTGGCCAAGGCCTTGGGACTCCAGCCAGCGACGGCACAGGCGAAAGCGGAGCATGGGCATGCCCCCTTCCTGCAGGGCACCGGCCACGGGACACGCAGCACCTACAAGCTGTTCTGTCCTCTTGCTGTAGCTGTCCCGAGCCTTCCCTGGGATGGAGTCAGATATTATGTGCATGCACAGCTTCACGGGGAGGAACTACTGGCTTAAGGGAAACTAGCTCCCTGCCCCTATTAGCCAGGCTTGGAGGTACCAACTGTGTCCCCTGCTTGTGAAAGAGGAACGTTATCCTGGATTTTACTCCAGGTCAGCCTGCTTAGTCCCAGGGCAGCACCCACGGGCTCTTGGAGAGGCAGCTCTGGGGCTCCACAGCACTTCCAGCCCCTCTCCCACACCCACCCCGTCTATGGCTGCCCCCCCCCCGCGCAATTGCCCCAGCACGGAGACCCCGGCGCCTTACCCGGGGTGGCAGGCTACCCCCTTGCTTCTCCCAGGAGATGGTGGCGGTGGGGGAGCCGGCAGCCCTGCAGTAGAGTCGCACAGTGCTGCCCTCCTGCACCTCCGTCCGCTCCGGGCTCACCTGCACCTGCGGGACGCTGGCACCTGCCAAAGCCGCGGCCGGCGGGTCAGAGCCGAGGTCCCGCTCAGCCCAGGCCCCGACACGGGGCGCAAAGCGGGACAGGAGGTGAGGGGCCCTGGCTGAGAGGCCTCGCTCCAGCCCTGGCCCCCCTGGCAGGGCTCACAGCTCCTCTGCTCCCCCCAAGACTGTCCAAGAGCCAGCCCCCTTCCCTGCAGGAAGACCCGTTTCTGCTCCCCTGCAAAACCAGGGGCCTGTTGTAGGCGATCAAGCATCATTTCAGACCGAGCCATGGGCTCTGCTAGATGCTCATCCCAAGGGCATGCTCCTGGGATCCGGCTCCGGCTTCTACGGTCGGGTGGTGCCTCCAGCACCAGGCTTGGCCCACCCCCACCTTGCCCCCACTGCCGGCCCGGGACGTACTGTGCACTTGGAGGATGGCACGGGCCACGTGCTGCCCGGCGCTGTTGCGCACGCGGCACAGATAGTGCGACTCGTCGGAGGGCTCCACGGCCAGGAAGCGCAGCACCCCGCCCCGCACCACGGCTCGGGGGGACAGGACCCCGTTCTGCCCGCCTGCAGGAGGGAGGGACAGCGCCGCGGTCAGGAGGCCTCGCTGCCACGGGCACTGTGCCACCCCTAGGGTCTCCGAGGAGCCGGAGGGACCGGGACGGACTGGGAAGGCGCCCCCCGGCCCCCCCCATCCCTCCCAACGGGCACCGGCCACGTACCGATCCACTCCAGGGTGGGCGGGGGGCTCCCGGTCGCCACGCAGCGAAACTCGGCCGGCTGGCCCGGCTGCACGGTGAGCTGTGCCGGCTCGATGGTGGCCGTGGGCGCGCTGGCATGCGTGGCTAGGGCGGGATGGAGAGCGGTTAGGTCAGGCCATGGGGCAGCAGGGTCAGGAGGTGCCCTCTGGAGCAGCGACTTCCCTCCAGAGCCAAATGGGCCCCGAGCCTTGGAGCAGCGGGGTCCCGGCCCCACTGCAGGGAGGGCAGGGGAACCTCAGACCCCGTTCACCAGAGATGCTCCTCGCCCGGGGCTGGTGGCCAAGGAGCCCCTGAAGGCAGCAGGACCCCCTGCCTGGTCCAAGAGCCCTGGGCAGGCACGGGGACGACCCCTGTTTGGGTGGGAGGGATCCCCACGAGTGGGGTTTGGAGCGGGGATGGGAGAGGGCAGCTCCAGGCGCTGCTCCACAGCGTCACGGCCCTCCCAGGATAGGGACGCGGGATGCCACTAGCCGCCTTCCCGCTCCCAGATGGAAGAGATGGGCCTGGCCCCGGCTGGGGTGAGAAGCAAGGCCAGAGCCCTCCAGCGGGCAGAGAAATGTTTGGGACCCACATAAATACCCACTCCGCGCTGCCCTGGCTGCTCCTGGGGTGGACGTGAGTGTGGCCACGTCCCCGTATATCGCCCATGCCCCAGGAAGGGGCACACGGACATGCATACACAATCATGCACGGTGATGGCTGCTACAGCAGGAAGACCAGGGTGCTGGCAATGACCCCTCCCTCGATGGGGCTAGCCCCAGCCCCGACAGCCATGGGGTGGGCATGCTTGCCCTGTGGGGATCCCTCCTGCTAGAAGCGGGTGAGATGGAGAGGAGCAGCTACTGCACATGATCTGTAGGGCTGTGGCTGTCAGGTGAAGGATCGGGGGTACAGTCCACACCCCGACGGCTCTCTGTCCCGTGGCAGAGCCCGGTGGGAAGGAGGTGCAGGGAGGGTCTCAGACCCCGTGGCTGGTGAGAAGCCACTGCTCTGGGGGGCTGGCAGGGGGCAGGAATGAACCCCACCAGAGACAGGGCAAGGGGCAAGGACAGGACACAGCATCGCTTCCACATGGCACGCAGAGACACAGAGCAAAGACACCGCTCAGAGCACCGGGCAGGACCGTGCCAGTGGTCAGAGCCCAGGACATCTCAGCGCTCCCACCTGCTCCCTGCCCAGGGGCTCAGGCCCTCCAGTGCTGTCCTGGCGGGGCGAGAGCAGCGATGCCCCCCTGCCATGCTGGAAGGCACCCGAGAGCAAGAGCGAGACCGTGAGAGTGCTCCGGGCCGGGGCTGGCATGCATGCAGTGGTGATGGAGACTGGCACACAGCATGCCAACTTACAGGGTCTGTGGCCTTCCACAACTTCGACGGGTCCAAAAAACATCTGGGTCTTAGAAGGGGCTGCGAACAAGTCGTCGTGTTCAATGGCAGGCCGCGTGGGCGCCGCCTTCGGCCTCCACCCGGGCCCCGTGCCTCCCTGCTCTGAGGCTGCCTTCCCTGCCTGCCTGCTAGCGAGGAGGGGGCTCGAGACCGCCAGCTGCAACCCAGCCCCTCTGCTCCACCCGCGTGCCTGGCTGAGGCAGCCGGTGCCCGGGCCCAGGTGTTGTGGTGGGAGAAGCTGGAGGACTCGTGCATCCACGTCCACCACGGGGCCACGAGAAAGGACAAAGGCATCGCCCCTTTTGTGCCTTTCTCGCAAAGCAGCTCGGGGAGCAGAGAGGTGACTGAGTTTGAGCGTGGACTGTCCTGCGTGGCCTGGGCTGCTTACAAGCACTGCTGAGCGCACGGAGGGTGGGAAGAAGTGTTCTCCTGATGGGGAAGTGGAGGCACCGCGGGGGAGCAACTTGACCACGGCTACCCGCAGCCTGTGGCAGAGCCAGCAGTCGAAGCCAGCTCCGCTGAGTCCCTGCCCCTCTGCCATGACTGCCAAGGGCACTTGTCCGGGACCCTTGTCAGACCTCATCCCTGCCTAACACCGCCTGGTTTGACTTGTCTGGACGGAGAGGGGGGTCTCAGGAGGCACGAGGAGCAGCTCCCTGACCGCTGCCTCCTCCACACGGCACCCCCAGACCCGGCCAGCCCTGCAGCTTTCCTGTTACAAGCCAAGCCAGCAAGGGCAGAGCTGGCACGTCATGTCCTGCCCATCCTGGGTACCAGACCAAACATTAGGGGCATGGCTCCTATGCTACTGCAGGGTAGAGGGGAGGCTGGCTGGAGCTGGAAGGGAGCAGGGATTTCAGGATGTGAGCGGCAGAGCTTTTTCTGCCTTCCAACGTCTCCTGTGTAGAAAAGGGCACCCCTCTGGCAGAAGCAGGACCCCAAGAGCCAGCTCCCCGTGGTGCCCAAGGGCACGTGTGCCCGGAGGGCCCGGGGCCATGGACGCCGCACACACCTTGCACGTAGAGGGTGGCCGTGCCCTCATCCATGTCGAGCATGTTGGAGCCGGTGCAGACGTAGATGCCGGCGTCCTCGGGCTGCACGTTGCGGATGGTGAGGATGCCGTTGAAGTCCATGGCACGGCTGGGCAGCTTGCCGTTGTTCTGGCGTGTCCACACCAGCGTGTAGGCCGGGGACTGCAGAGGCACCGCAGCGAGGGGGATCAGCCGTGCCTACCCCACCCTCGGGTGGCCCATCGCCAGCACGCCAGGGCGCCTTCCTCTGACGGGCACCCACACGTGCAGCCGGTGAGTCAGGGTAGTGAGCCCACACCAAGGCACGGAGGAGCTGGCAATGCCCAGCCATGGGGGACTGCTCTCCTGGGCCCTGCTTGCAGCTGGGGACCCTCAGGATGGCAGCTAATGCCATCCTAGACTTGGCCCCCTGTCACCCCCTCGCATTGCACCGCAACCCCGTGCTCCCGCAGTGTGGCCCAGCCCTCACCTTGCTCTTGGCCGTGCAGATGAAGGTGACGTCGGCTCCAGGCTTCACCCTTTGGACCCTCTTCTCCTCCACGGTCACAGTGATGGGTTTGCTCGGGGCCTCTTGGGGGGGGGACAAGGACACATTAAAGCTTTCTGCTTGGTTTTTCCCTGCCTGCTCTCTGGACCATGCCCACCGGAGCCCGTCTCATGGCTCAGGACCCGAAGGGTGGGTGAAGGGGATGGGGCTTGACTCTAACACCGTCACTGCTCTCCACCGGCTCCTTCCGTCTTTGGAGACCCTCCGTCCTGCTCCAGGGACCCTCCCAGATGCTCCTCCCTGTGTGCCAGGGTAGGAGGGGGGCACTGCCAGCCTGAGTCCTGGGCACTGGCCCATTCTTGGCGCTGCGACCTGTCCTCATGCTCTGACGGGTCCCGGACTGCTTACCCGTGACAACGACCTCTGCCCGGCTGGTGTTGCTGTGCTGCGAGTTGCGGCAGGTGCAGAGGTAGACGCCGGCCTCGGAGGGCTGGATGCTGGGGAAGTGGAGCTCCTCGCCTGGGAAGAGGATGAAGGGCATGGCCCTGGGTCACGTCAGGCTGGCTCAGCCTGGGTCAGGGCCTGGAGAGGGACCCCTGAGGCCCCCCCAGGGAAGGACCGGGTGCCCGGGGCTGCTGTGGCGCAGGTGACGCAGTAGGAAGCTGCAGCTGGGTGCTCCTGGCCTTGCCAAACCCCGCGGCTGCTACATGCCCCTTCCCAGCAGCACCGGGCCAGCATGTCCCCAGGCCAGTGGGGAGGGAGGTGAACGGGTCCATCCGCACTCAGCCCCAGAGACTGGCACTGCGGGCGACGCTGGTACAAGCCGCCGGCAGCCCCCGCCCCAGAGCAGCTGCCAGGTGCTGGAAGCAGGATGCGCGGGGGCCGTGGAGCCCCACGGGACCGTCGTGCCGCCTGTGTTGAGCCATTACCTTGCCGCCTGCTCTGGGTGGAGCTGGGAAGGGGTTGCCCGTCCTCACGAGACCAGTGGTAGTTGTAGGGTGGGTTCCCGCTGGCCTGGCAGCGCAGGATCACCTCGCTGCCTTGTGCTACCGTGGTCTTGGTGGGGTGGACGCGGACCACGAGAGGGGCTCGGGCTGTGGGGAGAGAGGGGGGCATTGCTGTGGGAGAGCACCGCCACGCCCGAGTCCACCTGCCCGGCTGCCCTCCTGGGTGCGAGGGGCCGGAGCCCACCGCTGTCCCTGGTGGGGCTGCCCTCTCGTCCCCAGGCAGGGCAGGAGGGCGGCAGGGGCCTGGACCTCCCTCCTGGCCTCCTTCTAGCCTCACTCGTGGCTCCTGGCTGGGGCCTGAGGTAGCCCACGGTGCCAGCTCAGCGGCATGCACTTACCCACAGGCAGGCACTTCTGCCCGCGCACATTGGGGTTCCCCACGTAGCCTGGCGCGCACCTATTGGGGAGCAAAGCACGGGTGAGGGCAGGACACGGAAAAGAGCCCCAGCGAGCCGTGATTTCTCCAGGGAGCATGTGCCCATGTCCCCTGGGGGCTGCCAGGCCGGGGGAGGGAGCCAAGGGAGGCACTTACTGCTCGCAGTACTGGCCGGTGTAGCCGGGCTCACAGGCCGTGCAGCGGTAGCCCCCGGCCCCCAGGCTCTCGCACGTCCGCGAGAACCTGCCGGGCAGAGAGACGTGAGCGCTGGACGGAAACACCGCCCGGGCTCGCTCGCGCCCACCCCAGGGCACCGGGAACTCTGGGCCCGCTGAGCTCCCCCAGCAGGGTGTAGAGGCGACCTGGCCCCCAGCCCCCCGAGTGGGGAAGCCTCCAGCACGTCCCAGCACTGGCTCTGCCCCGAGCTGTGCAGAACGGGAGCTCCACGGGGCCTCCGAGTGCCGGCACGGGGGCAGGGGCACGCCGACAGAGCCCGTTTCTCGGGACCCCGGGCACTTCCTGCGCTCGGGAAAAGCAGCTGGAGGCAGGACCACCGATTCCTAACCCCTGCAGCTGCTTGAAAAACCTTCCCCATGGCACCGGGGTGGGCTGGCACAGGGGAAGCCAGTGGGTGTCGGAGGACTGAGAGGCCTTCTGCCTGCGCTGCCCTGGGGCTCAGGGGCACGAGCCCCGTCCCCACTAGCCCCACGCGCACCACGGGGTCTCCTCTGAGCAGCCGGATACCTACTGGTTCTCGGGGTCGGGCAGCGGGCAGGCGCAGGGCTGGCAGTCCTCGGGGGTGCCGGCCGTGGCGTCGCCGTAGAAGCCGGGGGCGCACTGGTCGCAGAACTCCCCAGCCGTGCTGTGCAGGCAGCTCTGCAGAGAGGGCACACGGGGCTAGCCACGGGCCACACGTGGGAGCAGCGTGCCATGGCACAGGACACGTGCCTCACCCCGGACACGGGGAGGGGGACCCTCCTCCAGCATCAGTGGGCAGAGAGGAGGGTCAGGCCCCAAAGACAGTGCCTTGAGAAGCAAGGGGGCAGGCAGTGTCCGCTCTCAGCCCTGGCCTCGGGGCCCGAGGCCGCAGGGTGACTTACCGAGCAGGCTCCGGTCTCGGGGTGGCAGGAGTCGGAGTGGCCGTTGCACTCGCACAGCTCGCAGTGCCCCAGGTATAGGCCGGCTCCCGTCCGGGTGTAACCGGGGGCACAGTCCTGTGAGGGACAGACATGGCATCAGCCCCTCGCGCTGCCAGCAAGGGGAGCGCGTCTAGACACGCGCCTAATGTACAGCAGCTTATTTTACTGCGCATTAAAGCGGCATGTCAAAAAACGTGCTAACATACTAATGTGCAGTAAAAATAGGCTACTGCACATTCAGCGTCACTAAAAAAGCGTGCACTTCCACTACTGTGCATTAAGGCAGCCTAATGTGCATTTATTTAGTGCCTCACCTTAGAGGTACTACATTTAATGCACAGTAGCAAAAGGGCATTAATGAACACGTAGACGCGCCCAGTGGTGGGCCCTGAGGGGCCCCGTCTCACCTGGCAGGAGAGGCCCTGGTACCCCGGCGGGCAGCGGCACTCCTCCACCTCTGGTGCCCGCGGCAGGGCGGTGTAGGTGGGCACGGCGGTCTCCATGCTGACGCCGGAGAGGCTGGCCGACACCATGTCCGTGGAGTAGGTGGCGCGGATGAGGATTTCGTCCAGGTCGGCCAGCACCATCATGAGGTGCTCCCGCGTGGCCGGCTGCCCGTCGGGCCGCTTCCAGTATTGCTGTGGGGAGAGGGGCAGGTTCATGCTGGCTGCAAGCTGGGGACTGGCTGGACTGGGGATCTCCACAGGGCAGTGGGGAGTCGTGCCGTGCCTGCCCGGACTGCAGGAGCCCCTGGAAGCAGGGGGCATAACCCCCCTCCCTGCACAGGGTCTGCACGGGGAGCCGTGAGCCCATCCCAGGCACCCAGGGGCCCCGCTGGGATCTGTCCTGGGGAGGCCGAGAGCCACGGGCACCCAGCCCCAAGCTGCACCCTGCGCTCGCCTCTTACCTCCCGGAAGACGATCTCAAAGCTCTTCTGGTCCTGCGGTGCCAGGTCGGGCTGGTAGGCCACCAGTGTGATGTCGTTGCCCTGCGCACACCCCGGGAGAAGGGGCCAGTCAGAGCCCGGCCCCTGCTCTGGGACCCCAGGCTCCCCTCTCCTCCCCTCCAGGTTCCCCCTGCATCCCGGGTGCCAGCCCCTCCACCCCTCCCTCCAACGCCCTTCCCAGGGATTAGAGACATCCAGCAGTCACAGCAGAGACCCTGGCCATGGCTCCGGCAGCGGTCCAGGCACACGGGCTATCGAGACACTTGGTGTCAAAGGAGTTTGGAGAACTCCGGCTTCAGTACCCAGCCCGGCTTACCGTGATCTGGACATCGGCATCGGGCAGCGGGGTGCCCCTGCCCCCGGAGCTGTAGGAGAGGGTGTAGCGCAGCCGTCCGCCATAGGAGCCAACCTGCAACCCGACGGGAAGCACTGTGAGACGTGCCAGGTGTGCCGGGCCCTGTCACCGCTGGCCCAGTACCCGGCCGCCAGCTTTGTGCTGCACGTGGCTCTGGATTCCCGTGCTCCTTCAGTGCATCCGTGCCCACGAGGGGAAATGCAAGAGGGGCTGGGATGGAGAGGGGGCACGACAGGGAGGCTGCCCAGCCAGAGATCCAGGACTCTGCCACCACAGAGACCCCAAACGGAGGCCGTCGTGCCCCCCAGGTGGGCACAGGCAGATCCCAGGCCTCAGAGCCCAGACCCTGATGCTCTTGCTCCAGAGGACGTGGGATCGGCCCCAACCCAGCCCGCCCCCCCAGCACCAAGGGCCGTTACCTTATCCCCCAGGAAGGGCTCGGGAAGCTGCCAGTAGAAAATGCTTTCAGGGAGCAGAGAGAAACCCTTGTAGATGAGAGAGAACTGAGACAGGAGAGGCAAAAAGGAGAGAAAGCCAAGGGGTGAGAAGACTCGGTCGCTCCGGTAGAAGGGGAAGGAGCCGAGCTTAGCACCCCCTCCCCACCCGTGGACGAGCCTGGGGAGCTGGTGGGAGAGCATCCAGCAACATGCGCACGGCGCCGGCCCAGCAGGGAGGTGCACGCCGTGCGACACTGCCCCGGGGGCTTCGACACACGCCCGAGGACAGCCCAGCTGGGCACCTCCCGGACATCTCGCTCCCGGGCTGGCACGGTGATCCGTGCGGAAGAGGGGTGCCTTTCTCCAGGGAGGAAGCAGTGAGAGCCGTGGGCAGGTTTGTCCCTGGCCCACAGCTGCCCCACCTCGCTGGTGACAAGCTAAGCATCGCGCCAACCCGCACGGGGGCACGTCTGCGAGTGACCGCAGCAAGTCACAGCATCACACCAACCCATGCAGGGGGATGTCCACGAGTGACCACAGCAAGTCACGCCAACCCGTGCAGGGGGACATCCGTCTGAGTGACCACAGCAGGGCCCAGCATCATGCTAACTTGTGCAGGAGGACATCCGTGAGTGACCACGGCAAGGCCCAGCATCACACCAACCCGTGCGGGGGACGTCCACGAGCGACCACAGCAAGTCACGTCAATCCATGCCAGGGGACGGCCACGAATGACCACGGCAAGGCCCAGCATCATGCCAACCCGTGCAGGGGGATGTCCGTGAGTGACTCCGGCAAGGCCCAGAAGACAAGGAAGTCTTGACTGGGAAATCCAGAGAGAACCACATCTTGCTCCTTGGGAGAGGGCCTCCAGATGGAGCCGCCTGGGTCAGACGCTCCACGTCAACCCGACCGGGGGAGGCTTAGTCTGACCACGAGAGATGTGCTAGCTGGCACAGCTCAGGGAGCTCTCTGGCCAGGGTGATTCACAGGACATCAGGTGCATTTCTAGAGAGTGAGCCATGGCCTGGGAAACTCCTCTCCTCCTGTGGGGCCCTTTGTGGGCAGACGGCAAAGGAAACCTCTGAGCCGCTCCAGGCAGAGGGGAAACCAAGGACCACGCCGGGTGCGCATGTAGCCAGGCACTTCAGCAAACCAGACACGCTCCAGATGGCTCCTTCAGCTCCCAGGGCCAAGGCAACCCCGGTCCCCCTCCCTGGGGCGGGCAGCTGGGGGGTTAGTAAGGGCGCTGGGTTGCTGCAGGCTCACATGCTCTCAGACCGCTCCGTTTGGCCCTCCGCCACCAGCCCCAGAAGCATGCATCCCTCTGGGACACTGGGGACCTCACAGCATGCTCCCGTGCAGGGTCTCTGCTTATATGGGACCACCGGCCACGCAGTGCCAGCCGTCCTGCACCCTGCGGACCTGCACCCTGCTTCCTTGCAGCATAGAGCAGTCAGGCTGGAAGGGACCTCCATCTAGCGCAACTTCTATCCGTCCCGCTCCAAATCATCCCAGGCACATCCATCATCTGGAGGCAGCCGTCGGTCCTCCGGATACATGAGAGAGGCCTCGTCAGAGGCCCGATGACTCCACTGGTGGCTGACAAGGCCAGTTTGAGTGTGACACAGTGTGTTACACGTCTCAGATCCAGGTGTTGTCTGAGCTGGAGTCCAAGTTTACAGCTCGCCGCTTCCTTTTCTTGCTTGGCTCCCATCCCCTGCATCCAAACCAGTTTATGTTGAGCTGCCGCCAGTGCCAGATGTTCCCTCCGGATCAGCCGGGATTCTGCGCGCTCTTCCTACATTGATGGTGAAAGACTTCACATCATTTTTGCCCACGTCGTGGCACCACCATGGAGGGCAACTCCACTTCTGGGGCTGCCTTCAATCTCCCTGCACGAAATATGCTTGGCGATACGGTCTGCTCCCATTCTGCCGGCACAGCTGACCCATCTTCCTGCCAGCGGCTCCTAAGTGCGTCAGTCCTACACGCTGCAGCACCTCTGGGCTTGGCATTTTGTCTTCCCACTTTATTTTCAGGATCTTAGGCAGACATCTCACATGAAAGCTGTTTAGTCTCTGGATTCATCCTCGCACCTCTTCGTAAAACTACCGTCACCCCTGACGCAACACAAGAACCTGCCACGGGTCGAGGAGGGGGACTACGGCAGTCCTGCTTCTATTCAAGGAAGGTCTTGCTTCCACTTCCTTCAGTTTTTATACTGGGGGTCACCCCCCCAGGTGACTCCCAGCTCAACGGGGATGAAGAGGTTGGCACCCACAGCCTCCACGTTCCTCAGCATCGTGGGCTTTACTTTTAGTTCATTTAAAGAGAAAGCCCAGGGTGATCTGAGAACAGCCTTCCAAGACCAACAGGGCTGCTGCAAGAGGACGATCCACTGGTCTGCGTCCACAATTCGGGTTAGATGTTAGGAAGAGGCTGCTGGAGCCCTGCGATGTATTGCCCGGCGAGGCCTGGGGACTCACGTACGTGGCTGGGATGGTCCAAACTGGGATGGTCTGGGCTGGGAGGTGACCCGAGGGCCCTACCAGCCTGCCTTTGCTATGATCCTGGCTTGGCCTCTACACAGCATCTGTGCTTACCCGCTGCCCTGACCGAGCCGATGCGTTCAGGTGGATGGCAGGCTGCCCGTGCTGCACCTGGGCTGCCTGGCCTCTGGCCTGACCCCCTGTGCCCAGGAGCGTGGGTTTAGGAAGAGATCCACTCTGCAGCCTTGAAGGCAAGCCCTGCTTTTCTGAGCCCAGGGCACAGACGGCCCTGGAGCAGCGGCCGTCAGGGTCGGGAGCTGGGGGGCCGGACAGCCCAGGGCCACCAGCATCCCCGTGGGAGGGTTCAGGTCCTCCAAAGAGCCTCCCCAGCACCCCCCGAAAGGTCTCTGCCGCCTCCCTGCTCTGCAGGCATGCACCCAGCAGGCAGACCAAGGCTCTGTACCTTGCCAGCATCGCCAGCCCCATGGTCTCGCGGGGACAGGAGGTTGCCGGACTCCAGGGAGTGAGGTCTGGGCGATCCTTTGCGCTGGGGCTTTGGCAAGAGAAGACAGCAAGGGAGGGCTTAGCAGCCAGGGCAGGGCCGGAGGTCAAAGCCACAAGCAGGAGGGCAGGTGCGGGCGATCCAAGGTTGGGGAGCACAGATCCCGCGGGCAGGGGACGGGGAGCTGGGGGGCTCTAGGAGCCTGTCTCCTGGGAAGGGCACGGGTGGGATGTTGGGAGCGAGCGGCTGATGGCACCGGCGCCAACCAAGATGCCCAGGCACCGATGCTGTGCTGCAGCCAGGCCTGGGGATGCCGAGGGCGTGCCGCAGCCAGACGAGGGGTCTGGGCAGGGCTGGGGGAACGGCTGGGGAGTCAGGGGAGGGGGTCTGTCCCCTGAGAGCCGGGCGGCGGGGAGCAGCAATGTCGCGCCCACAGCTGGAGCGGTACCTGCAGGCCAGACCTGAGCAGAGCCGCTAAAGGGAATGAAGAAGCCCTCGAGGAAGAGGAGGGGTGAGGCAGAGCAGCTAGGAGGGCGCGAGGGCGGGCATGTGGAGGGGGTGGGAGCGTGCCGCGTGGGGAGGCGAAGCTGGACAGCAGCTCCCAGATGGCGGCATCCTGTCGGCGCTGCGCTTCGTCAGCCTGAGGGAGCAGAGGGGAGACGTGGCGAGGGGCAGCGCAGGAAGCTGCCGTGCCAACCCCACGCCCGGGCAGGAGGCACCAGCCCCACAGATGCCCACCCGCGTACCGCATGCCAGGACGGCACGGCATCGGCGTCATACGCCAGCGTGCCCATGCCACACACCATGCTGCCCCCGTTCCCAGAGATGACCCGTGCCCAGCCAGGCGAGGACCCCCCAGCCCCACACGTGTGATGTCAGGAGGGGCCCAGGCAGAGTCTGTGCCAAGTCTGCACGCCGGCACCGGTCAGCATCGACCCCACGCACTACACCAAGCCAGAACTGCCCCGGCATGGATAAGCCCAGGCATGTGCTGACACACCAGCACCAGGCCAAATCCAGCCCTGCGCCCTGGTACCTTCACGGCACGCCTGGCCCTGCTGCCACCAACAGCACCCGGGATCCTGCCCGCGGCCACGGCCTTCCTCAGTTCTTCCTCCGTGAGGGACGTGCTGTTCTGGGGGCGGCACGAGAGGGCTGTGACTCGGCCGTGGGGATAACAACTCCCCTGGCATGACCCGGGGGCTGCCACACAAGGGAACATGCTCAGGGCCCCCTGGCACGGCTCCGGGGGGACGGGGGTCTTTTCCGAGCTGCACCCTCTGCTGCGAGACGTGCAGCCGCAATGCTGTCCGAGGCGATTGTGACCACGAGGCCAGGCACGGACACCGCAGCCCTCCTGTATTACGGGCGGGCTGGCGCCAGGCGATGGGGCTCGGCCCCGTCTCCCCACCTCGGGCACAGCTGGATGCGCCTCTCCTCTCTGTGACACCGGGGCCACCCCGAGTCCCACGTGAGCATCGCGAGACCAGCCTGGTCAGAGCAGGGCTCCCACGGTCGCGTGCCCCGGGCGCGGGCGAGAGATCGCAATGCCCTGTCCCGCCCCGGCTCACGCGCATCACACCACGGCACACAGCGTGCTCGGTACCTTGTGCGCACGGCGCATCCGGGCAAAGTAGGTTTCCCTTTGCTTAGAGGGGAAGGGAGAGCGAAGGAGAAAGACAGAGAAGGAGAGAACGGGGTTAGCGAGGACACGCGAGCAGAGCCAGGAGCCCACCTGCGGCCGGCACGTCCCGGCCCAACCGCCGGCACAGGGAGGAAATCTCTTCCAGCTGGAGCCGAGGCAGCCCCCGCCCCCGCAGCAGATGTCGGCCCGAAGGGTCCCGGGGAGCCCACGCCCCAGACGCGCCGCGCTGCCCCGCTGCACAGCGAGGAGGGGAAGGGGCTGCAGCAGAGACCCCCAGTCCTGGGACCAAGTCTCACAGCCTCCCCCGGCGCCTGCCCGTTGCTTGGCTGCTCCCCAGAGCTCCCTGCAGCGCCCAACCTGCTGCCTCTGCACGTCCCATCTCCCTCTGGCCTGCGTGACCCCAAGTCCCCGCTCCCCGGCTGCTGCCATGCTCAGGGGCTAAAGGCGGAGGCAGCTCCAGGGGGGAGGCGCGGAGCAGCAGGCGGCTGAGGATGAAATGGGCCCCCAGGAGCCGACGGGTCCCAGTCCCCGAGGAGCTCCAGGCAGATCATGGAGGTCCCTGTGGCTGGGCATTCAGGCCCCTGCCACCCGTTACATGTATTACGCAATGCACCGGTGAATCGCGCAATAAATGTAGACCACCCGCACGTGCAAAGTAATTATCACACAATTCCTGGGTGAATTGTGCAATAAATTTAGACTGGCCACATGTACAAAGTAAGACCAGCCACACGTGCAAAGTTATTGTCACACAGCTCCCGGGTGAATTGCGCAACAAACGTAGGCCGGCCACACGTGCCAAGTAATTGTCACACAGTTCACGGGTCAATCGCACAATAAATGCAGATTGGCCACACGCGCCTAATAATTGTTACACAATTCACAGGTCAATCATGCAATAAATGTGGACTGGCCACACGCGCAAAGTAATTGTTACACAATTAATGGGTGAATTGTGCAATAAATGTAGACCAGCCACACGGTGTGCCATAAAAAGGTCTACCCAGCTATAAAAAGAGCCAACCAGCTGCAAAGCTAGTGCTTGAACATGTGTAATGACTTTATAGCTGGTTTCGATTCAGCTTTCATTTGAATATGGGGCCGGGACCTCACTGCCCACCCAGGAGTCAGAGCTGGGCACACGGGGCCAGGCACGCAGAGCCGGGTCTCACCGCAGTCTGGGGTGGGGGGTCCCTCGGATGGGGACTCAGGGACCGCAGGGTGAAGGGAGGCTGAGGATGGGTGTGGGGGCGGGGGTCCCTGGTCACCCAGCCCAGGTGCTCTGCGCTGTATCCTAGCTGGCTTGGAGTTGCCAGGCTGGCTGGGGGGGTGGCCTGGGTGGCTTCACCTCTGCTGGCTGCCCACGTCCCTCTGAGGGCTGGTCCTAAGACCCCTTGCCCTCTCCCAGGGAAGGGTCACTGCACCCCACAGACACTGCGGCAGGGCTTGGACCAACCCAGGAGCCCCAGACCAGCCCCCGGAGGGGCAGCAGAGGGGGCAGAGGGCAGCCCCTGTCTCCTGCGAGGAAGAGGGCAGCCCCACTTCCTTCGCCAGAGGATCACAAGGAGGGCCCCGGGCACAGGCTTGGAGAGGAGGGGGAGGTGAGAGGGGATGTGCACGTGTTGCCCATGCTGGGTGTCCTCACACAGCACGTGGCCTGACACCACGCTGCACCCGGGCACTGCCAGAAGCCACCGAGAGGGGCACGGGGACGGGGGAGCCCCCAGCCCGGGCCTGCACCCAGCCATACCTTGTCCCCCTGGTAGATCTCAGGCAGATGCCAGTAGTAGGCCTCCTGGCCCATCTCCCCGAAGCGCCCGTAGGAGAGCCGGGCCCCCTCGCCGGATGCCTCCACCGTGAAGCCGGTGGAGATGCGAGCGCTGTGCTGGCGGTTGACCAGCGCGAAGCCCTGGAAGTTCCCGGGGGCGAAGGGCGTGCTGACCTATGGGGAGAGATGCCCAAGCAGCCGTGAGTCCTGCTCGGGGCCCGGCTGTCAGGCTCCGACGGGCAGCGGGACGCGGCGTCTTACCAGGTCTCTGTAGGAGGAGGAGCTGGCGCATTGCTGCGTGACGCCCATGCAGAAGCAGGGCAGGCAGCCCTCGTGGCTCTCGGCGCTCAGGTGGAAGTGGCCGGCCCGGCAGCTGCTGCACGAGGGTCCCTCCGCGTTGGGCTGCGGGGAAAGGGGACAGCAGGGGTGAGCGCCTGGGCAGACGGGGCCAAGGGGAGCTCCTGGGAGAGCTGCAGAGGGGTCCCCCCACGCAGGGCTCTTCTCCACCCCCAGCACAGAGGATGCAGGGGTGGGGAGCCTGGGGTCTCTCGGTGCATGTCACCCCTCCCCGCCTTACCTTGCACCGGCACTGCCCTCTGGCATCGCACTGCCCACTCATGCTGCCCCGCGGGTCGCAGTGGCAGTCGCCGTTGCGGTCATCTGGCTCTGCAGCAGTGGGGCAGAAGGGCATCCGGGTGGGCAAGACAGAGGGGCTCCGCTCACCGCCTCCCACGACACTTGCCGGGCGCAGGCCCCGAGCCGGGCTCCCCCCAGCCCACTGCCCGCTGCCCCCACTCACCTCGGCAGGGCTGTTCACGGCTGGGGTCCCCCACATAGCCAGGAGCACATCTGGGGGCAAGGGTCATACTCAGAGCTGCCCACTCGGGCGTCTGCCCCTCCTGCCCCCATGTGCTCCACTCTCCTTCTCTTCCTCCCGGACCCCGCCAGGGGTTGGGCATGGGGGAAGGGGATCAGGTCAGCCCCAGGTACTCATCATTGCCCCCCCACCCCAAACTGACCACGGAGGCCCTTCAACACCAACAGAGGCAGCCCCAGTGCTATCGCTGAGACACCCCGTTCAGCCTCACCAGAGACCCCAGACCCGCCGTGAAAGAGCAGAAACCTTGCAACAGGGACCCGAGTGCCCCTGGGCACGGGGACGGCCGAGCGGGGACTCCCCCGGGCAGGTGCAAGGCCGGCGCAGAACCCAGCCCCCATGTTACCTCTCGCACTGGCGCCCGACATAGCCGGCGGCGCACGTGGTGCACGTGGGCTGCCCGTCCGTGTCCAGGAAGCAGACCTTCGTGGCCCTGAGGAAGGAGAAGAGAGTCATTCGGTGCCTGGCTGCCCCCCCCAGCCGGTGCAGTGAGGGCAGAGGATGCCACGAGGACAGAGGCTGCTGGGGGCACATACTGGCTGGCAGAATAGGGCCCGTGGCACGGGCAGGGCTGGCAGTCTCTGGGCGTCCCCCGACGGGCATCGCCGTAGTAGCCCGGCTGGCAGCGCTCGCAGCGGGGCCCCTCGGTGTTGTGCTGGCAGCTCTGGGGGGAAGAGGAGGTGTCGGGTACAGACAGGTTCCCTGACCCCCTGCTGCCCTCTGCAGAGTCCCTAATGGCCCCAGGGGCCGGCTCCGTGCTGGGACAGGCCCCACGCCCCCATGCCCCCACAGCACGTCCCGGCTAGGTGCAGGCGACGTCCCCCGTAGCTCACCTGGCAGTCCCCGGTCTCAGTGTCGCAGTCACTCGAGTGACCGCTACAGTCGCAGGGCTCGCAGGTACCCAGGTAGAGGCCACTGGTGGTGCGCGTGTAGCCCACGTCGCAGTCCTGGGGTTAACGGCACACGGCTCATCCCGTGCCCCACGGATAGGCAGGGTCTCAGCTGCCCCCAGGGCCAGGCAGGGACCCGGTGGCCTCTGAGCAGGAACCCCTTGGCCTCTGCCAGCCATGGGCGTGCTGCTTCTGGGCATGGAGGGGACTTCCCTCCAGCCAGGGCTGAGCACGGACCATGCCTTGCGGCCATGGGGCTTGACCTCCGCTGGCTCAGGCCAGTGACTCCCAGGGCAAGGGGGTAAGAGCTGGGGAGCTGCAGGCATCCTGCTGCCTCCTGACCCTCCAGCACCTGGGTGCAGACTGACCCAGCAGGACTCGGGCACCTCCGTTGCACCGGGGGCTGAATGGGCTCAGGGCAGGCCCCGATGGAGAGGTCAGCTGCAGCTCTAGCCATGCCAGTGTGACTGATAGCTCAGTCCCTCCGCCCCAGCATGTTTGGTGCGGAAAGGGGAGACGGTGCCCACTGACCTGGCAGGATGGGCCCCGGTAGCCAGTGGGGCAGGTGCACTCCTCCACCTCCAGCGCCTGCTCCAGGCCCGTGGAGTGGGGTACAGCCACATCCATGTGGATGTTGGAGATCCTGCGAGAGGGGAAACAGTGGGGCAGGTCAGCACCCCCTGGACCTGGTTGCCGCCAAGCCCATCCCATCACCTGCAGACTCCACGGGGGTCTGGGCAGGTGCAACGTGCTCCCCTGCACATGGCCAGTGGGCTCAGACCAGCCTGCGCCGTGCAAGGGAGCACCCACATTCCCTGGAGCTGCGGCAGGTCTCAGGGGGGTGCGAGAAGCCCAGCGCCTGGCAGACCCAGACCCTGGGGGTGCCAGATGCAAGCTTGGTTTTGCCCACAGCACCAGCCATCAGCCCTTCGCTCCTCCCTGTCAGCATCTCGGCCCCAGCTACCACCCAGGACAGCCCTCAACCTGCTCTGGCAGGACTAAAGAACAAAGTGCAGGGGAAAGAGAGGGGCCATTAGTAGCTTTCAAGCTCTCAGATCCCACCCCGAGGACAGCAGAGGGGCTGGGGGGCTGGCTGTGAAGCATGTCTAGGCATGCGTTGGTGTGTGTGCACAGACACACATTCGCGGATGCATGCAAATGTGCATGCGTACGTGTGCATGCCTGCGAGCCGGCATGCCTGCGTGCATGTGCCTGCCCGTGCCTTTGTATACGCATGTGCCTGGGTGCAGCTGTGTGCATGCCCACACCGGCATGCGTGCATGCACCGTGTGAGGCTGCTGCAGGACACCGACTCTCAGCCAGGTGGGCCGGACCTCTTGGCCCGTGGAAGCAGGCCTGGCTCCCACACACCCCGAGCGCCCCCAGGTCAGAGCCGAGTGCCGCGTGGGTGCCCACGGTACCTGCTGTCCGACGGCCGGTCGGTGTACGATGCCCGGATCATGAAGACGTTGATGTCGGCCAGTGCCATCAGCAGGTGTTCTCTCGTGGCATCCTGCCCGTCTGCCCGCTGCCAGGCTCGCTACAGGAGGGCAGGCAGACACCTGTGTCAGCCTTGCTCCCCCAAATCTGCACCCACCCAGGCCGGGCCTGAGCCACATGGGGCTGGAAGCAGCTGCACCCCCGGCTGGCAGGGGTTGTGCCTATTTCCAGCCCCAGGGGTGCACGGGGGCAGCCGGGCTCTCACCTCGCGGAAGGGCACGGTGATGGTGGTGGGGGTGCCCGGCGCGGGGCTGGCCTCAGCGAAGTGCTCCAGGAAGATGCCGTTGCCTTGCAAGAGCACGTCGGGCTGGCGGGGCAGCGGCTGGGAGCCCGGGAAGACGCTATGCGTGACCGTGTAGCGCAGCTCCCCACCGTACGAGGTCACCTGCCGGCGCAGCGCGGGGTTCAGGCGGGCGGACGGATGGATGGACACAGCTCGGCCAGGACAAGGACTCACAGGGCCCAGCCCAGCCTCTCCCACAGCCCACCTACCTCTAATGCACCCACTGCACCTCCCAAGGCAGTTCAGCCCCTTCCCCTGATCTCTGAAGCCCTCTCCCAGCACTGCTCAATGCCTGCCATGCCCCCGGCCAGAGTCTCCTCCGTGCACCCGGTGCAGGGGGCTCTGGAGAAGGCCGTGCTCGCCCCAGAGGCCCCAGGACGGGGTGCACCTTGTCTCCCTTGAAGCGCTCAGGCAGGACCCAGTAGTAGACGTCATGGGGCAGGGCGTGGAAGTCGGAGAAGGCCAGCTCGGACGGGCCGGAGAAGCGCAGGCCCTCGCTGACCGTGCGTGTGGTGGCCAGGTTGGAGAGGCTGAGCGGTGCCCGCTCGCTGTCCTCGTACACGGCTCGCACCTGGCACAGAGACCCGGCGGTCAGCCTGCAGTGGTGCCCCACACCCTGGTCCGAGCTCGCTCGGAGACAGACCCGGGGTGCTGGGAGCCACGAGGCCTGGCACTGACCTGGTCCCTGCTCCAGGAGGAGCTGGCGCACTGCCGCGAGACGCCCATGCAGAAGCACTTCAGGCAGCCGTCGGGGTTGGCGTTGCTCAGGTGGAAGGCCCCCGCCGCGCACTCGTTACAGAGACGGCCCCTCACGTTGGGCTGCGGAAGAGATGCCCACGGGCCGCGGCCAGTCAGGGACCCCCAGACAGCTGCCAGCCCTGGCCCCAGTGCCCTCCACGCTGCTTGGGAGTTTCATAGGGCAAAGCATGGACTGGCACCCCAGCTACCCTGGCCCTGGGGTCCTCTGCGCTGCTTGGGAGGGCAGGGCATGGCCCAGCACCCCAGCCAGGGGCCGCAGCAACCGGTGCCCGCCTCACCGTGCCCGTCCTGGGTTCATCTGGGGCAACAGGACCGTACCTTGCAGAGGCAGGTGCCGCCGGAGGAGTCGCTGCTGCCCCGCTCATCGCACTTCACGATCTCCTGGCCTGTGCGGGGGGAGGAGAGAGGCGTGCTTCAGTGCACAGATGGACAGATGGATGGACACCCCTCCCAGCGGGGACCCCTTGCCTTGCCTGGCAGGCGGACACCCCCGTTCACCGCGGCACTCACCGACTCTGGTGCACTTCCCGCCTGGCTGGATGGGGTTGCCTTCATAGCCCGGCGCGCACCTGCGGGGAGCGGACGAGGCGCGGATGGGTCAGATGCGACCCCGTGAGCTCCCCTGCCCGTCGCTGGGACTGACCCACCCCATGGCCGGCGCCCCCAGCACTCACTTCTCGCAGCGCCGCCCCGTGTAGCCGGGGGCGCAGGCGTCGCAGGTGGCCTGCCCGTCCGTGTCCAGGAAGCACGAGTCCGAGAACCTGCAGAGCACGTGGCGGACACGGTCACCCCAGCCCTAGCCGTGCCGAGGGGAAGCCCGGTGCCAAGAGGATGCCGGGGAAGGGGCTCACCTGCGTCCAGGCTCAGTGTAGGGGCAGGGGCAGGGCCGGCAGGCCGTGGATGTGCCCCGGGTGGCATCTCCAAAGAAGCCAGGTTTGCACTTGTTGCATTGGGGCCCCTCCGTGTTGTGCTGGCAGCTCTGGGCAAGAGCAGAGGCATTGGCATGGCCGTGGCAGAGAGGCAGGATGGGGCATTGAGACATCCCAGCAGGTGCTGGGCGGGGGGAGAGCAAGGCTGGGGTGCGGCACCCGCCCAGTCCGAAGACCCGAGCAATGCCCAAGCTCTTGTACAACTCCTCCCAACACCACCCTGCCCCCCTCCAACCCCACTGGGGTCCGAAGCCACGGGGTCCTTACCAGGCAGTAGCCGAAGACCTGGTCGCAGGAGCTGGAGTGCCCGTGGCAGTTGCAGCCAGAGCAGGTGCCCAGGTAGGGGCCCTCGGCCACCCGCTTGAACTGGGCATCGCACCGCTCGCAGGACAGGCCCAAGTAGCCGGTGGGGCACCTGCGGGAGAGCGCGGACAGCTGACAGCGGTGCAGGGGGCACCGGGGCCGGCTCCAGGATCAGCGCACGGCTGGCCCTGATCCTGCCATCCAGGTGCTGCACAAATCCGCCCCGGATGGGAGCAGTGAATGGCAGGGGAGTGGGCTCCTCTCTATAGGATCCCCCCAGAGCACCCTCCCTGGTGCCCCCCAAAGCAGCTCCCATCCCGGGAGGCACCTGCACTCCTCGACACCGCGCGCCGGGCCCAGGCTGGTGACCTCGGTCGTGGTGGTGTCCATGACTATGTCACTCAGCCCCACGCTGGCCATCCTGTTGTCGTAGACGGTCTGCAGCAGCACGCTCTCCAGGCGCTGCAGGACGACCAGCAGCTCTTCCCGGCTCACCGGCGCCCCCGACTCATGCACCCAGTTCTCCTGCAAAGGGCCGGCCGGGCCGGGGGTCATCGGCTCCGTGGACCCTGGCACAGGCTGGGATGCTCCCCTCGGGCACTCGGCACGGCGCAGAGAGCACCGAGGCAGCCCCAGCCTGTCCTACAAGGGTGCTGGGGGCAGCTGCCATGCTAAGGAGCTCATCAGGGCAGATGCACTTTCACCCCCAGCAGCAGAGCAAGCCGCAGGGGAGGTGACAGCAGCGTTGGGCGAGCAACAGGAGGGCACCCACGCTCCCCAACCCCCCGGTGCCCCAGGGAGGAAAGGGAGATGATGCCCCCCCGGGCAGGCTTTCCCAGGCGCAGGGCACTGCTGAACCCACCTCCGTGAACTGCACGCGGCGCTGGTTGATGGCGGATGGCTGGGTGGGCACTCGCGCCCGGTAGATGAGCTTCTGCCCGTTGCCCACGATGATCACGTCGGGTTTCTGCACGGGCTCTGGCTGCCCGCGTGCCACCCCGTAGCGCACTTTGAAGGTCAGGAAGCCACCATAGGAGTCCACCTGCCACGGCACCGGCTGAGATCAGAGCACCGCACACAGCCTGGGGCATCCTTCCCCCCCACACACCTCGCTGCCGGGCACTCTGGAAACCAGGCTCCTCAGCCTGGTGCAGCACGTCATTAAAAGCCGGCACACGTGGCTACCAGAGATGCTGGGAGCTCGGCCAGATCCACCAAGGGACCGGAGCCGTGCGTGGAGGAAGGGGGCATTGGTTGCTATTAAGCATGGGAGAGAGAAGCACGGCTTCTGAATCAGGGTTTCCCAGACCTTAAATACTGGAGCAGGAGGGAAAACCCTGGCCTGGCCAGACCCAGACGTGCTGCATGACACCAGAGCCTGGACAAGATGGACCGGGTCTGACCCAGTCCAGGGCAGCTCTTCCATTCTTGTCATGTTCCAAAGCAGGCTCCACGCCGGCGGCCCCCCACCCCGCCTGGCCCATCACCTTGTTGCCCAGGAACTGGGCAGGCAGCGCCCAGAAGGATTCGTGCACTAGGAACCGGCGGGACAGGTCGACCAGCTGGAACTCCTGCAGCGCGGGGTCGATCTGCAGCTGCGTGGAGGACAGGGGCAGCATCCCGGGCAGCGCCGGGGTCGTCACGTTCACACCTGGCCGGGGAAGCCATGCGGGAGGAGAGGCTCAGGTGCCCAGTGCGGTGCCTCAGCTCCCGTCAGGTCTCCTGCCCCTCCCTCCAGTCCTGCCCCAGGGTTTCAGACTCCGAGCGCAGCTGGAGGTGACGAGACCCCCGGCCACCTCCCAACGGCCAGTGTCACGGTCCCGGCTGCATCTGGCTTGCCTGGCTCTTGCACACTGGCCTCTCCCAGGGCTCGGGCAGCTGCCCAGCCCCATCTGCCAGGACTGGACCCCATGCCACCTATCCCCGCTCACCCTTGAAGTCCTCGGGCCTGTCGAAGCGGAGGCGGATCTGGTGGCGGTGGCGGCCGGTGCTCCGGCACGCCTTGGTGATGCCGAAGCAGAAGCAGGGCAGGCACTTGGATGTGCCCTCAATGTGGAAGTGGCCCTCGGAGCAGGGGCCTGTGGGTGGAGTGGAGACGTCAGCCGTGGGCAGCGCCGGCACCGTCCCAGCCGGGCAGGGGGTGCCCCGGGTGGGCACAAGCAGGGAACCCGCCACAGGCTGGGAACACCGCCCTTGGGCTCGGAGCCGCGCCGGACTCACCGCGCTGGGGCGTGAGGCTGAGCACGCCGTCAGGGATGCCGAACACCATGCCGCGGGCGTTGATGGCCTCGCAGGTGTAGGCGCCCTGGTCAGCCTCCTTCACATCCCGGATGATCAGTGTCCCGCGCCCCTTCTCGCTCGAGATGGACACTCTGGGGAGGTTGGAGGGTGGTCTGAGTGCCGGGGGGCCCTGCCGATGGCCCCGGGCACGGGCCCAGCCCGGCCACCGCACTGCAACCCTGCTGCAGATCTGCTCCCACACTGCAAGCCCACCACAGAGCCCCTCCTGCACTGCGACACTCCCTAGCACCGAAACGTCGCTGCAGAGCCTCTCTGGCACTGCAATGCCAACTCCACTGCAGAGCCCCTCCCAGCAACGGGAAAGGTGCACCACCTCCGCATGCTGCACAGCTTCCCATCCTACCCCCACTGGCTGGGAGCACTGGACCCACCTCCTGCCAGCGGGGATGTGCCCCCAGTTGAGCCTCCAGGTGATGATGGGCGTGGGGACGCCGATGGCCACGCAGGTGAAGCGCACCGTCTGGCCGGGGAAGGCCTGGATGGACTCCTCAGGGGGCGTGATCACCTGGGGGGGTGCTGGGGGTGGACCGAGGGGTGAGGAGGGCTCCCCTATGGCACCCCCAAACCAAGGAAGCAGACATGGCTTCCCCCAGCCCCTCATGGAGGGCAAGGGTCTGCCACCCTCCACCCACACCCCACAGCCAGGACCCCCACTCACTGCAGCCAAACTCGTCGGAGCGATCGGGGCAGTCGACCTCCTCGTCGCAGTGGTAGCTGGCAGGGATGCACGTGCGGTTGGACACGCAAGTGAACTGGTTGGGGCCGCAGGTGTCACCGGGGGCCTTGGTGGCTGCAGGGACAGAAGCGTTAGCGGGCAGGGGCAGCACCGCACAGCATTGCCGCCAGGTCCCCAACACCCCCTGCCCTTGCGCACGCAGCAGCACGGTGCCACCTCCTCCAGCGTTGGCAGGAAAGAGGCCAATCTGGCCAGCACAGGTCTGAGACCAGCTGTAGTGCAGTGGGGCTGCAGTCCTGGAGCAGCTCTGCAGCAGGGCTACAGTACAGTGGGTTGCAGCGTGGAACGGGCTCTGCATTGCAGCGGGGCTGCAGTGCAGCAGGGTGGCACCCTCGGGTCACGCCACTCCCTTGGGCATCCCGTGACCCACCCCGCTGCCCGGAGCCAATGGGCAGGTGCACTCACGGCAGCCCATCTCGTCAGAGCCGTCCCCGCAGTCGTTGTCGCCATCGCACAGCCACAGCTGGAGGGCGCAGTACCCGTTCCGGCACTTGAACTCGTTGGGCTCGCACGGGCTGGGGGTGCCTGTGCACGAGACGGGAGGGGGGTCGACAAAGAGTTTAGATGATGGCTTTAGGGTTTGATCCTGCTTCAGGCAGGGGTTGCACTAGACGTGCCCTCTGCAGCTCCTTCCAGCCCTGCTTCTCTCTGCTTTTTCCAGCTGCCCCTCCTGCCAGGACCCTCCAGGCCCCATTCCTGCCTGCCCCGTGGTCTGTGCCCTCCTGCCCCACACCCCGCGGCCTCACCGCATCTCCGCTCATCGCTCCCGTCGGCGCAATCCTCTTCGCCATCGCACAGGTAGTCGTGGGGGATGCACTGCTTGTTGGCGCACACGGCCTCGTCCCGGCGGCAGGGGCGTTGCTCCAGGGGGTGCTGCCCCGAGGGATCGGTGGGGCGGAAGGGGCCAGGAAAGGGGGTCAGTGGCCGCCGCGTGGTGACTGTGGGTGTGGTGGGGGTGGCGGTGGTGGCTGGCATCCGAGTGGTGACGGGCCGGGCCATGGTGGTGATCGGCAGGGGCAGCGTCACGGGCTCCCATTCTGCGGGCAGACGGACCCCAGGAGCATTAGGAGCCGCGGCCCAGCCCCGGAAACCCAAGCAGCTTTGCTGGGCGTGCCAAGAGCTCGGGCACACAGGGCACCAGCTCAGCCTCTGGGCCCTGGGGGCACGGTGCCCTGGCAAAGGGATCTGGGGGACTTTGCTAACACCAGGGTGCATGCGCTCTGTTCCCGCAGGGACCCCCACCCTGGAGCCCCCAGTCCAGCATGTGCCCGGCTGGGAGCCCCCAAGACCTCCCAGAGATGGGCCTTGGCGGGTTCTGCTCCCAGCTCTTGCCTGGGCCTCCCCCTGCCTGTTTCCCCATCTCGGTGGGGTGCAGGAGCCACCCGTGGCTCCCGTGGGAGCTGTGGTCTCGGGGAGGGAAGGCGCACCCCCAAGGCGCTCACCGCAGTCCTCCTCGTCTGACATGTCGCGGCAGTCGGGGCGGCGGTCGCAGAGGAAGTCGCGGTCCACACACTCCCCGCTGCGGCAGGTGAACTCCTCGCTCGTGCAGGCTCGCACAGCCGGCGGCATCACTGCAACGGGGCCCGAGTCAGAGCCAGGCCTGGCCCCTTCCTGCCCGGCTCCCGGAGCCTGCTGCACACCCCTCACCTGTGGCTGCAGCCCACCCCCAGGGCTGCGTGCGCCCCGTGCCCTGCCCCTCGGTCCCAAGTCACAGCACGGTCAGAAAACACACACTGCACACACTCAGGCAGCAGGGACACGTGACACGGCACGCCAGCCTGGCCACATGCATGCCACGGGACTTGCCAGGGGCATGCATCAGACAGCATGAGGCACACGCGTGCGGGCGCACATGCAGAGCACATATGCCAGGCGGCAGAGAGGCCATCCGTCTGCCGCGGCGAGAGTCCAGCACAAAGGACCCTGGTGCCAAGCACTCTCCGGCTGCAGGGCCAAAATCTTCACGGTGCAAGGCAACCACCCCGCAGACGCTCACGGCACAGCATGGCGCAGGCAGACCGGGGGGAACCTGGAGCCTGCTGCTCGCCCGTGGGGGCCGGGACAGAGGGGAGCTGGCCTGCACATCTGGAGCTGGCTGAAAGCAGCTGGCAGCACAGCTGGCACGGGCAGGGCCCAGGGGAATGTCACTCTGCAGACACTGCTCTCTCTGGCAGCTTGTACCAGGATCGGGGCCCGAGGCGCTCTCAGGCTGGCAGGGGCACGCCCTGAGCTGCAGCCTGGAGGGAGCAGGGTCCCGGCCAAGCCCAGGCTCCAGCTTCCCCCGCACGTGGTCCGCTCTCACCCCGACTCACCCGGGGGCTCCACGGACACGGGGGGAGGAGGCCTTTCGGCTGCAAGTGAACAGAGGGGGCTCAGGCCGGCGGGACTCCCTGGCTCAGCCCAGCACTAGCCAGAAAGCAGCTCCCCAGAACGACACGTGCCCTTCGCTCTGCGCCTGACTACCAGCCGGGCTGCTGCAGCGATGCCGTCCTGCATTGCATCTCCACCCTGCGGGCTGGTGAGAGCCTGATGCTGCGACGCAGCTGCTAGGGACAGGCCCACACGCCGCCAGGAGCCGACCTCAGCTCGGTGCCCTCCGGGTATCCTGACAGGGCCACTACCCTGGGCACCCTCCGCTCACCTGCCCCGAGGCGTCGAAACTGGAAGCCCTCAGTGGAGGTGACGTAGGAGGCGATGGAGCCGGCCTGGATGACCGAGTAGAGCACCTGGCGGATCTCCTCGTCATCCATGTTGCCCTCTGAGCCCACGTCCAGCTCCACGAAGATGTAGCCGTCCATCTCCCTGGCAGAGGGGGGTGGGAGTGAAGGGGCGTGCATGCACCCACGTACACGCCCTGCCCCCATGCCGGAGCTAAAATGCCCCGATTCCTGCCGGGGCTGGATGCCCTCTGGGCAGAGTGGGCCTGTCCCAGCTCTGGTGCAGGGGCTTGTTGGAGGGGTTGCATGCCAAAGGCTGTTGGAGATGCATGCCCCCCATCTAGGGAGAAGTGGGGGGCTTCCCCAGTCCCCAAGCCCTGGCCCCGACTCACTTGATGAACACCACGCTGACCACCTGCTCCCCGGAGATCTTGTAGTACTCGGACTCCAGCTGGGAGAGAGGGAGGCAGCGTCAGGGGTCTGTGCCCACCATGCCCCAGATGGCCCCGAGGCCATTAAGTGCAGCCACGGCCTCCCCCATCCCACCTGGCCGCGGAAAGCTGAGCCCTGCGTGCCCCGACAGGCTCCTGCCGCAGGTCTGGGGGCTCCGGGAAAGGCCGCCACAAACCCCCTTAGCAAGGGCGGCCCTGGGGCGGGCACCCCGCGGCTCCTCAAACAAGAGGGCAGACAAACCCGGTGGGGGGCCGGGGCTCACCGTGTCCACCACCGCCTCCGAGACCTCCCGGAAGGTGCTCGAGTTGGCATCATCCAGCGCCGGGCTGTAGTCGATGCTGCGGGTGAAGTTCACCAGCGCACGGTAGTAGACTGGCGAGGAGGGGGAGAGATGCTGTCAGTGCAACTGCAGGGCGCTGGGTGCCCACGTCTGGGGCTCACACCCGCCAGCCCCGACGCGGCGCGGCTGCCACACTGCAGCCGCTTAGGGCAGGAAGCGAGGGGCCGACGGGGCCCGCTGGGAAGCTGGGTTAGTGCCGGCCGAGACAACAGCCGCTCTTATAGTCTGTAATGACCCAGGGACGTGCAGGGTGTTCACGGGCATCCCCCACAGATCAGTGCCCGTGGGGATCGTGGCTGTGCGGCCCAGCAGCAGTGGCGTGGCGTGCCCACTGCCCACCCACGGCCAATGCAAGGGGATGAGAGGGGTCATTCCCTGCCCCCAGATGCAATGCCCAGTTCGGGTCTCACCAGGCTGCAGGGGCAGCCGGCACCCAGTGCCCACAGCTGGAAGCAGCCTGGGGGCAGCCGGTGGACCCCACCCCCGACTTTCACATGCGCCCAGTGCCAGGACAGCCCCAGCTGGGAGCCGCTGCCCCGCGCGGCCCCCTCCGGCAGCTGCTGCGCTGCAAGGGAGGAGCAGCATGGACAGCGCTTGGCTCCGCGCCCCCGTCTCCCGGCGGACGGAGCCAGCACCTGGGCTGGGAACGGCGCCGGAGCAGACCCCGTCAGCGCAAGAACCGCAAACGCACTGCGACCCACCTCCCCAGCCCGCGCGGACGCCCCGGCCCGGGGAGCTGCGGCCGGGGGCTCGTCCCCGGGGCCTCATGCGGCTGCTGGCACGTGGCCCCCGCCTCGTGCATTCCCGAAATTCCTCCCCGCTCACAGCCGAGCCCTTCCCGGGGTGGGTGCAGCGAGCTGCCCGTGGGGAGGCCGAGGCGGTGCCAGGCTCCCCTCTCACAGAGCCGGGGCTTGCGTCCCGGGGTGCCCTGGCGGCACCCCCGCTCCGGGGACCCGGGGAACACAGGGGCACTTGTGAGGCTGGACAAAGGGCCCCTTGAGAGCAGCATCCCAGGGCTTGGCCCTGCGACCTCGGGGCAGGGCTGTGCGGCTCACCCCCGAAGAATGCGGCCCGGCGGCCCCCGTGAAACGGGCTCTTTTAGACACCAGCTCCTGCTACAAAGCCTCTTTCTTGCTCCCGAGCTGCGGTGCGCCTGGATGGGGGTGGCCGCTTGGAAGTGGTGACCCCCAAGCCAGAGCTCTGCCCTCCAGCCCCTCACTCTGGACTCGGGCCAGCATGACCTCTCCTGTTGGGGAGCACGTTCCCCACAGGTCCCGGGGCTGGCGGATGGGGAGAAGGTGGCACCGGGGCACGAGGACACTCTGCCCTGCTTGGGTGCCAGCAGGAGCTGGTTGCCCGGACCTTGCCCTCTGTGCACACGCATCCCTCGTCCCAGCTGACCAGCACCCAGGCCCAAGGGACCTGCAGAAGGCTGCTTGCAGTTGCCATGGCCTGGCCCCCACCCCGTGCATATGTGCACACGTGGGATGAGGGTTCATGCGCCAAAGTAGGCGTGTGCATTTTTGTGCAAGGTAATGATGCAACACAGCTTGTGCCTGCCCCGTGCCACATCCCCCGCATTGCACATGCAATGTCCCGTGCCTGCCATGGTTACAAGCCGTGGCCCTGAGCTCCATCCCTGCTCAGAGCTGGGCCCGGCTGCAGGAAGCCCAGCCTGTTCCAGGACGTCCCAAGCAGCCACTCTGCCTCCTTTTAAGGAGCCCTTGGGGCTCGGTCTTGTTTTGTTTGCAACTGCCTGGGGAAGGAGATGGAAAAACACTCCAGGCTACAGAACAATTGCACAGAGCGTTGGACTTTCCGCCACGCATCCGGCCAGCTGAGTCACCTCTCCGGCACGCTCGCTGCAGGACAGGCCGGAGACCCCTGGATCCCGGTCACCTGGCAAACACCCCGGGGAATCACCCTGAACGCAGCACCTGAGCACGGGCCCCTCAGCAAAAGTACACCTGCCGCAGCTCCAGACCCGCTCGCTGCTCGGGGCCGCGACAGGCTCAGCAGCTCTCGACCCGGCTAGACTCTCGTCCGCCTCGGAAAGGGCCAGCGCTTGGCTTTCGCTCGTGTTTGGACTATGCAAAAAAGACTACTGGTTGCAAAGGACTCAGGGAGCCCCTGCGGTGGCGATCCTCTGGATCCCTGGTTGAAATCCCTGCATTTCCCATGGAAATTGCCTAACGCTGCACACCTCGTGAGTCCCTGGGTGAGGACAGCTGGTCCAGAGACAGCCCGGTTCGCAGCAGAGGGGCGAAGGCCCACGAGGCACAACAGCGAGCTCCTCGCTCTCTAGCTCCCTGGACTCAAAGTTCCCTTCCCCAGCTGGTTCCCAAACCCGACCTTGCAGGAGAAGCACCAGGGGCCGGAGAGCGGGAGGGTCTGGCTGCCTCGCAGCCCTGCAGGAGAGCACCCTGAGCCACGCTGCAGCCACGGGACAGTGCCGTGCGGTCCACGCGTGCCTTTCCGAGTCACGAGACGTGGCTGTGGCCCAGTGCCCAGCGCCCGTTTCCTTCCTGCCTGGACAAGCATGGGGAAGACACGGGCCTAAGAAGGGGACTTTTATGGGCCTGGCTTGGCTGCCGTCCCTGGGCGATGGCGCTGCCTCTGCCTGCGTCAGGTCTCAGCGCGTCCTGGGGACTCGCGCAGCATCCGCGGAGCCCACCAAGCGCTCCCCCCTCCCCTGCGCGGTGCCAGACCTTGCAAATCTGAGTCTCTTCCAGAGCTGCCCGCCCTGCACCTGCAGGAGCCTGTGACGGGGAGGAGGGCACTGCCAGGATGGGGGATCACGACAGGGGCTACAACCCCCCGAAGACGCCCTGGGGCCGGTGAGGCAGCAGCATGGGGGTGCAGGGCTCCTCTGCACATGGCCCCGGGCCCAGGCTGACATCAGTGAGCTGGAGGGAGTTCAGGGATGAGCCATAAAACTGAGGAAAGTGCTGGAGGCAACGACTTATAAGGAGAGAGGAGAGGAGAGGAGCGGAGCCCGCCCATGCTCAGGGAGCCCCCGTGCCAGCCAGGCTGCCCGGGGCCACGATGGCACCAGTGCAGGACCCGGGCGGCAGCGAGGGACACTCCCTGCCTTGACCCTCGTGCCCTGCTCTTCTGTGGGGCTGGGCTCCCCTGGAGGACTGCTTATCCCATGATGCACCATGGCCAGCCCCCCCGGGGTGTACCAGTCGCTTTGTGCAGTGGATCATGAAGGAGAGGAGAAGGGGTGCACAAGGCACCACACAGTGACTCCCCGAACCCGTGCGGCACCTTCGACAAGCGGGTGATGTTAGCAAGCAAACTTTTGTCCAAAAAGTGGAAGTTTTGCATGGAAAAGAACCACGTCTTCCACCCAGCTGCAGCACAGCCCACGTCTACCCCCATCTGCTCCAGGACAGCCCACTTCTGCCCCTGCCCGTAGCCTCCACGCCCACGCCACTGCCACAGGCACCGCAGAGCTTCTCCCTTCACTTACTGAGCGGGGCATCGTCGTCCGGTTCAGACACGGTCATCCCTGCTAGGGGGGGCAGCCCCGCGGGAGCGGGGACCGCCGCTGATGGGGAGGAAGACGAGGGGACAGAGAGGGACAGGACAGGAAAGGAAAGAGAAAGGTTTGCAGTTACCAAGAGAGAAACAGCAGCAATGGCCGCGGGAGCTCAGAGCTGGAGTTGCCAGCCCCACAAAGGCGGCATGCAGAAAGAGAGGAGACAGCTAAGAGGAAAGGGGTCCCGACCCCACAAGAGCACCCCCCGGGCAGTGCCATACCGCCCCCCACACCACCGCAGTAGCTGCCCCTGACTGCCCAGCACAAAGCTGAGCTCCCCCTGGACAGGGCGGCATGTCGGCCACGGGAGACGCGGGCACAGAGCCAACCTAGGGACGGGCTTTCACGGGGCTTGGTGCAGGGATGGGTGCAGCAAGGTCCCCTGACCCCACGCCCAGAGTCTCACACACCTGCCCCCCACGTTACCCCGACCCTGCACACAGCGTCCCCAGCCCTCTGCTGCTGCACCCTGACCCCACCTCCCCGTTGCTCCCAGGCCCTAGAGAAGATGTGGACACGGTTGGGGACTCTAATGTGTGCAGCCTCTTGCCCTGGTCCAGCTCCATGGCTTGCAGGAAGCGTCGGCGGCTGGAGCAGCTCCCGCTGCCTGCACTGCGTGGGGGCAGCTGGCATGGGAATCTGTCCCTGGCACAGCCTCACCCACCGCCTTTCCCAAACTGCTGCCCTGGCTAGCTCCCATGGACGGGGCTAGGACACGCTGAACGCTCAAGTTCAAGGCCAGGCAATGCACTTCCAGACACCATCCCAGCAGCTGGCGTCTAAGTCCTACTCTGCTGGGTGCTGAGTAGGGCAGAGATGCCCGCCCCGTGGCCCGGTCCCGGGTGCAGCCACGAGCATGTGCACTGCGTACATAGGTGCAGCCCCGGCCCCATAAGAGGCACTCCCCGAAGCTGGTGTGTGCCCGGGCAGGTGCGCGTGCCCCAGCCAGCTCTCCAGAGGACACGGCTGCTCCCGCCCAGTCCGAGATGTTCTCTGCAGACGGCCGCAGGCACCGGGCGCTGGTCCCAGGCTGGCAGGGCCCCGCCGGGAGCCTCAGGAATGCTGGCCACAGCAATGCTGCCTCTTGCCGTGGCCAGACCGGACGGGCTTGGCCTCGCCAGGATCCCAGGACACTCGGTGGAGGCCATGGCTCAGGCTGGGCACGCTTTGGGAAGTCAGAACCAGCCCCCAGACTCTCACTGTCTGCCCCATTGCCTCCGTAAGTGGCTCTGGGCTCAGGTTCACAGCTGGCCCCTTACCTGTGGGGAAGACCATGACTTCGGGCTGCGCGGTGGCGTGGGGCAGCACGCCCGGCAAGGGAGTCCCACTGCCATTCTCCCCGCTACCGTTGCCGTCTGAAAGGGAAGCAGATGGGCCGTGTGAGCAGGGGCTGGGGCCAGCGGGTGCAGTGCGAGTATAAGAGCTGCCGTGGAGGGGGTCAAAGCACAGAGCGGTCTCTGGTATCGCACAGTGGGGGCTGCGAGGGAGTGGGACTGGGTCTGACCAGGGTTTTTTCCTCTCTCCCTTGCAGCCTCCAGCATTCAAGGCCTGATGCAGAGGCCGTGCCCCTCACTCCCCTACTCCACGGCTCCCGATGCCCCTTTCCTCCAAGCCCGTGTCCAAGCCCTTGGTGAATCGGGTGGCACGCTCAGCTTCCTGCGCGCCTGGTGCCCACGAGCTCTACCCTGAATCCAACTCCCCACTGGGTGACAAATGAGTTTCCTTGTGCTTAGTTTAAACTGCCCGCCTGCTGTTTCCACGCACTGACCCCTCGCCCTGGTCTGGGGACGGAGAGCTCATCATGAACCCCGAGGGACTTCTCTTTGCCATTTAGTACGTCGTAAACCCTGATCCTGTCCCTCCTGAACAGGCCCCTTCCATGTCTCCTCGCATGGAGGCCCCCCCATGCCTTGTTGCCTGTCTCTGGATCATCTCTAGTTCCCCTACTCCCTTTGGGATGTGCGGGGACCAGAGCTGGGCATGGTACTCAAGGTGCGGATGTGCCATGGATGTATAAAGGGGCACAATGATGCTTCCTGGGACGGGGATGTGTGCTACTGTTCCCGCTTGCTGACGGGCTGGGCCAGGTTCCTGGAGGTCTTGGGGAACATCTCTGCCCAGAGCTGGGTGGCCAATGCATCCCATATTCCTGCTGCTATCTCCATCAGCAACAGGGCCGCTGGCCTCTCCCCGGGCAGGCGGTGCCCTGGTGTAGAGGGCTCTCCGCTGCTGAGCGTCCCCGTGGGGGCATTACCTCCCGAGGCCTCGTCCGCCAGCAGGTCCTCGTCGTCGGAGAGGTCGGTGTAGCTCCACCTGCGCCTGCCCGCGTGGTCGGACTCTGTGTCCTCAGGGAAGGAGGCATCGTCCAGCGTCCTGGCTGTGTGGGCCACCTGCCGGAGAGACGTCCGGAGAGTGTCAACCTTTCTCCTCGCCACCCAGGTCAGAGCAGCGTCAAGGGGGCAACTCGGCCGCCATGACCCCAGCACGTCCGGACAAGGGAAACCCTCCCTCAAGCCACAGTGAGGCCTCCCCTTCCTGCACCAGTCAGTGCCTCTGCACCGGGTACTGGCTGCACTGGTCCTATAACCCTGCAGCGCAGGGGCAGGTTGGGGCCAGGGTCAGTGGTAGCAGCTGCTAAGCTGGTCTCAGCCCTGAAGCACGGCGGACGCATGGCCCCTTGCAATGAAGCATGTGTGTATCTGGCTCCAGGGCAGCAGCTGCCGTTTTATAGCCTGGCTCCGTGTGGGGAGAGCCCCGATGTTGGGCCCTATGTCTTTGGAGCAGGGCACGGCAAGCAGGAGGCGGCAGGAATCGCCCATCTCTCCCTTGCATGTGATGGAGGCACCGGTGCTAAGAGGCATCCAGCGGGGAAAGCAGCCAGGGAGAGACAGGGGTGGTTGCATGGGGCTGGGGGCAGCTAGCCTGGGCCCTGGCGTTGCAGGAGCCCATTTGGAAAGCACAGCTACTGTGTGGCTGGGCTCAGGGGACGAGCGTGCGAGCCCGGCTGAGACCGTCCCGCCAGCCTGGGGGTCTGGCACTGGGTGCACTGCTTACTGCACGGGCACAGGCTGGCGAGGGGACTGGGCCCAGCCGTCACAACCACGGCCCCCTGCCCCAGGGCTGGAGCTCCAGCTGCTGGGACAGGGCATGGCTGCAGTGGGACACCACAGAGGAGAGGGGGAAACAACTCGTGGCAGGGGAGGATGGGATGGGGGTCTTTTCCAGCCAGGCTGGACGAGCTAGAGGAGAGCCGGGGACAACAGAGCTTCCTCAGTGCTGTGACGTGACCAGCTCCACCACATCCACGGTGCTTAGCATTGGTCTGTGTGTGCCGCCTGCCCGGCTGGCGACACCAGAGCTGGTCCCGTCCCCTCCCTGGCCTGCCTCCCTCCTGCCAGCGCAGCCTGGCGCTCGCAGCACGGCTCCTGGCCAGGGCCTGCCCCGCATAACTCAGCCGTCAAGTCATCCCCGGCTGGGCTGGGCTGGCCTGGGAGAGACGGGCAGCGGCAGTGAGCTCATCTCCCCGCAGCCACCCACCTCGCATTCTTGGGAACCGGGGCGATGGGGTCAGCGCAGCCATGAGCCGCCAGCACAGACAGGAAGGAGGAGGTAGCTTCCCCGCAATCCTCCGGAGCTGGAGCTGTACACTCGCAGCTGACCCGTGCACTGGGGCCAGCTCGTGGAGCAAGCCAAGGACAGGGGGACCAACACCCCCAGCCACAGCTGGACGATGCACAGCTGGTCATACCCAGGAATGGAGCATCTTCAGCCCCAGCCCCGGGCACCCCAGCACCTCTGAGCTCCCCCGGCCTGGGTACAGCTGCTGGGCTGGGCTGGGCGTTGAGGCGGGCAGCAGGGGGCAAATCCCTTCCCGATGCAGGGTTTGTTCCCAGCCCTTTGGGAGCCAGACGATCCATGCGGATGGCTGCGCTGAGCCCAGAGGGAGTGGCTTGGCGTGGATGCACACGCACATGCATACATGCATGCAAACACACGGACATGCTGCACAGTTCCTGGTGCTGGCATGGCCTCCCTCTCCCAAGCTGCTTGGAGAGGACATGGGGCTCTCTCCGCTCCCACCCCTACCCCCATGTCAGAGGAAACCCAGCCCCTTCCCACCCTATCAGGGGGTTGCATGCAGGAGGCCTTGGAGCTGGTCCACTTTCCCGCTTGTTTCTCTGGCCGGTGATGGAGGGGCTACTTTGCGCCTCCACCTTTCACAGAGACTGCTTTTCTCCCAAGCGTTCGTTGGACACGGGCGTTACACAGTAGGGTTAGGAGCCCACTCCCCTCTGCCACACAAGCAGCCACGGGCTGGGGGAAATGCCCAGCTCCCGCAGCACAAGGGGCACGAGTCAGCTGCTTTTCCCCCTTTGGACCCTTCTGTGTCAATGCACCAAGAGCACCCGTGCATCAGGCCTCCAGGGCATGTGACCAGCCCCGTCTGCGCCGGGTACCCAGCTCCAGCCACTTCGCAAGATAAACTTTGCCCCGAGCTCCAAGGTATCTGCAGCTATCCAGACCCCAGCAGGGCTTCCCCCAGCCATCCAGGTGTGCCCCGACACTCTGGATTCCCTGCACTGCAATGAGCCAGGCCCCTGCGCCTGCCTGGGGTCCCAAGTGGCCCCTGGGTGCCAGCTCCACCCCAGAGGTGGCTGCATTTCCAGGCGTGCGTCCATGCACAGAGCAACTCTGCTGGCCCCGGGGGAGGGATGGCAATGGCCCGATCTGGACAGCCTCAGTGCTGCTCCCTTTGCTGGCTGTGGGGGAGATCCAGAAGGTATCAGCAGGAAGGGCAAAGGGGTCTGGCTCCCATGCACAGACAGGGCCATGCCCCTCTGGCTCCTCTGCTCTGAGGGGCAAGGAAGGGGTGCCTCCTGTCCTCTCCCCAGGGCTCACGGCCCCCTTCCTTTCCTGCTTTCCCTCAGTTAGAGCCTCCCTGCACCCTATTCCCACCCAGCTGCCCCGGGGCCCATGTGGGGCTCCCCTCCCGGCACTGGCTGGGAGCTGGCCCCGCGCCCCGTCCCCACGGGCAGCGCAGGGGCTGGTGCATCAGACCGCGACGAGGCAGGAATTCGTCAGAGCAGCACTTTCCTGTGCAAACACATCGAGCTTATTATGGCAGGGTGATCAGCGCCGGGACAAAGGGAGAGGACAGAAACATAAAAGGTATTTAATCAACCCGGGCTGCCTGAATGGGCGTGAAAAGCCCGAGGGGAAACTGGAGCTGGCAAGCTTTGCAGTCTGCAAATGCCAGCGTGGCACCGTGCCAGGCTCCACGCACCCTCGGCCCCCGGCACGGCTACGCTGCGCACACGCCGGGAGCCAGGGGCCCAGATCCACCCCCGAGGCTGCCCCCCACCAGCTGGGCACCGCTCCTGGGGCGAAACGATGCTGCCCATGGAAAGGCACCGGTGAGCCCAGCCACCAGCCTGCCGCAGATAGCACGCCGGCACGAGCGCAGCCACGGCCAGGGAGCTGGTCTGGAGACAGCATCAGAGCAGGGGGGATGCTCTGCCTAGGCCTGGCCCAGGCTCCAGGACCCCAGCCAAAGCTCTGGGGCTCACAGTCTTCAGGCAGGTCAGGATAGGGCTCGTGGACCCCAACCAGGCAGTGGGCACGCGGTACGATACCCGTACGGTAGTTCGCGAGGGACCACAGCCCTGACCGCACCAAAGCAACTGTGCTGCAGGGCACTGGCAGCTCCTCGTCTAGCTAAACGTCTGACGGGGGCTGCCGGAGTCCCCAAGCCTGTGCTAGGGTGCCTCACACCCCTGACTAGTCCTGAGCACCGCAGCATCCCTGCGGGGTCTGGGCGCAGCCAGCTCTGCCGGGTGCGAGGCCGAATGTCCTCAGCTAGACAGGACCGCCCGGGACTGCCCAGCCAGGACGCCCCGCTCCCTCCTGCAAACTGGTCCAGGATGAAGGCCGTGGCCTTGAATCAGCCACAGGCATAATGCCGCCCTTTGCATCAAGCGGGGGTCACGGCTGTGAGGGCCAAGAGCATGTTTCGCATCTCCAGAGCCAAGCGCAGCATGAAGTGGAGGGCCGTGCAGCCCACGCTGGCCATACCCCCAGCCCGGGCGCCGAGGGGGCAGTCAGGGACACAGCTCTGCCACGAGGCGCCACCAAGGCCCAGAGCCGAGCAGGATGGTCGTATGGGCTGGCTGTCCAGAGCCAGCCACGAATAACCCCCACGAGACCAGGTTTCCCCCAGCTGGGTTGCTCCACGCCCCTCCCCAAAGGCCCCTATTTGGCTGGCTGGCAGGGATGCACTTGAGCTGGTCCACGCGGGACAGAGGGCTCGTGACACGAGACCTCGCTCCCAGCCCCAGTTGGCGTCAGACACAGGCGCGTTCATCCCCGAAGAGCAGAAAGAGCAAAACTCCTCGTGACCTCGCCCGCCGGAGGTGACGGAGCCGCACGGAGGGAACGCATCCAAGGCTTCGGCTTCTCCCTGGTGCCGTGGAGCCTTCCCCGCCAGCTGCAGCCAGCAGCACCTCCAGCCCCGGCCTCTCCTCCCCCTCGTGCAATCTGTGGGCAAGCAGCTGGAGCCCCCGAGCCCTGGCACAGCCCGCTCTGGAGCCCCCCGGCCCACTGCCCCGAGGGGGAGCATCTGAATAGCGGCCCTGCCCTGCCGGCTATGTCACCGCCCGGCGCTTCGAGGCATTCGGCCCCGGCCAGCCCAATACGCGCCCGGCCCGCTGGGTCGTCCGCAGTGAGGCCTGGCGTTTAAAGCGATGAGGCATGGGGTCGGGTCCAGCCCCACCTCCCACCGAACGGGGCATCTGCCCCATTGCAGCAGGCCCCAGGTAAGAGGCTGGCAGCAGCAGTGACCCCTGGTAGAGAGATCCCAGTGCTGGCACCGGGCCCGGCCTGGTCACCCCACACTTCCTAGGGGCTCGCATATGGGTCCCAGGGGTCAGATGCTACTTGGGGCCCGGGAGAGCCGGATTCGAATCCTGCTCCTCCGCAGGCACTGGGCGAGCGACGCAGCTTGGCTATGGCAGCTCACCACTGACATAACCCGTCAAAGCCGCTGAGCAGCGAGGGCACAGGAAGGAGAAGGCTAATTAGCTACCCCGACCCAGGAGGAGGGCCGGCTGGGGTCTTCAGGCATGATCAGCGGGGACAGCGTGACCCCCTCCGACACGACGGGCTGGGGTCTGGCTGTGTTTGGGGGTAGCCCCCGAGGAGCTGGTGGCTGGGAGAGGGGTGTCTTAGGTGCCATTGGGTGGGGGTGGGGGTCCTTCAGATGCTATTGATTGGTGACATAACCTCTAGAGTGCTATTGGCTGGGGGTGTGGGTCCCTCAGACACTATTGGTTGGTGCTGTTACCTCTACGGTGCTATTGGTTGGTGGTGCAGGTTCCTTAGATGCTATTGGCTGGTGACAACTTCTAGGGTGCTATTGGTTGGGGGTATAGGTCCCTCAAATGTTATTGGTTGGTGACAAACTCTTGGGTGCTATTGGTTGGGGTTGTGAGTCCCTCGCGTGCTACCGGTCGGTGAAGGTCCCTCGGGTGCCACGGACTGGATACCCCCTTAGTGTTACCGGCTCAGGCAAGGCCCCCAGAGCACGGTGAGCTGCAAGACGCCGTGCCGCGGCCCCTCGGGCACCGTGCAGCGCCCAGGGGTGGCGGCACGCCTCGTCTGCCCCATGCCCCCGCCTGCCCTTTCCCAGACGGTTAGGAGCCGAGGTGCCGCGCAGCCCGGCTGGGGTGCGACTAGGGTCAGGCCCCGGCGCCTCCCCCACTGCCCCCGACAGCGAGGAGATGTGGGGCGGAGGGAAGGGGCTCCATCTCGTGGCCCCGCATGGGCAGCCGGAGGCCCCTCTCCCCACAGCGCCTCGCACCTGCGCACCAGAGTGGGGGAAAAACTAGGAGCCACTCGAGACAAAGAGTGAGATCATGCAGCCACCGGCGGCCGGAAAATACAGCTCCGCTCCAGCCGTCCGGAGGTACCAGCCAGCCGGGCTGGGCCAGGCCGCGCTCCCACCCCAGGGGCCCTATCAGTCCCGGCTCCTTCCCCTGTCTGCACCGGGCGCTGACTCACACGCTAACGAGCCCGGCTGAGTTTGCAATCAGGGATGCCGTCTGCCTAGCACCCCCTCCGCCACGGCAGGGCCTGGCTGGGTGGACGTCATTCCTCCTAGGCTTCAAAGAGCAGCAAAATAACAGAGGCCTCTTGCTTCTCCTGCTGCAGTTTGGGCCGGGGGGATCTGGGGGAAGCCGTGCAGTACGTCAGGGCTGATGGGAGCCCTGGTGCAGAGCCTGGCGTGCCACGGGGCCGAGATGCAGCGGGGGGCAAGAGGGTTGATAGCAACAGGGCCCTGAAGAAGGGACAGCTAACAGCGATAAGGATCCCAGAGAAGGGCCTAAGCGGAGGCGGCTCGTGGCTGGAAAACGCCTCCCAGCACGAGCTGGACCCTCCTGCCCCAGCACTGCGCCGCTCCCCAGGCAGCAGCCGCCGAAGGAGCTGTACGGGCTGGGGCGTGGGCTGGCCCGCAGCCACGGGCAGACACGCACAGGTACAGCACGCCCGCGGGAGCCCACGTTGCTGGCGGTGCGCGTGCACACACACGCCCCAGTGTGCGGCTCGGTCCTGCCCTGCAGCCAGGAAATATTTACGGCACGGGACATTCCTGGGCTGTGTTTAACCGGCTGGTGGGGGGGCGGATGAAAGAGCCGGCTCTGGAGCCCCAGCCCGGGGCGAGACTGGAGCAGAGGTAGCCAGGCCGCTGGGTCAGCCCAGGGCAGAGTATTGCTAGATGACCTATGCAAGCGCCTTCCAGCCTGACCTCCCTGCGGTGGGGTAGAGAGGATGGGCCGCTCCCTGGGGAGACCCCCCCCAGCAATCAGGGGGAACAACGGCAGCTCCTCCCAACCCCAGGAGGCTGCTGGGGCTATTCAGAGCTCAGGGCAGGGCCAGGCCCCTGGGAGCTCCCAGCCGGGGCAAGAATGAGACACTGGCTCCAGGCTGCCCCAGAGGCAGCCCAGGCACAGCCTCGCACGGGCACGCAGCCTCGGAGCATGCCCCGCTGGGCGCACGCCCCGTGCATGCAGCCTCGGAGCGCGCCCTGCTGCATGCGGCTACACGCGCAGACCCCAGTACGTGCAGCCCTGGAGAACACCCTGCTAGGCACACCGATGCACACCCCCTAGTACACGCAGGCCCAGAGCGCACCCGCACCGTGCACACGCTCCCCAGATCAGACCTGTTCCCCATCACACACATTTCTTCTGCAAAATGCCCCCTTCCCCTCACCCCAGAAGGCCCCGTATCTGGGCGTGAGGCAGGGGTGCTGAGCAGCGCAGCTATGTGCTGCCCTCAGCTGTGCCCTGAGCCCGGGCAGGATTCCCAGAGGGTCTCCCCGGTCAGTGGGACCTCACCCCCTGTGCCCAGCTGGTCAGCCAGGCCCCCTGCCCTGCAGTCACCCCCTGGCACCTCCTCACAGGCCAAGGGAGGATGCCGTCACCCTATGGGGCTGGGGCTTGATTTGCACTGGCAGTTCAGCCACGTCTTCCCAGGCACCTTGCACCTTTGCACAGGACCAGCAAGGATCAGCAGACGCAGCAGCCCATGGTCCACCTCTATTCTTCCTGGCCACGTGTGGCGGCACATGCCAACCCTGCGATGCCTCTGCCTTGCAAGGGCAGCCCGCTCTGGCCAAGCTGCCCATCGGCTGGAAGAGCGTCCTGCTGCCCGACTGCTCCAGAGACCCGAGCGGAGCCTCGTTACTGCTGCCGCGTGACAACGAGCCCCCTTATCTGCCCTGCACACACCCGGAGCGCAGGAAAGCAGGGAAATGCTTTGCTTGGGGCACCATAGATCTCGCGCTGTCCATGCAACACGCGATTCTTATCGAGCAGAAAACAAGGTGTATTTCAGCCCCCGCCTGTCCCGTTAGCTCGGAGGAGATTCCCACACTGGAGGCAGCCATACAAGAGCTCCGTACCCCCAGCTCTTAAGCCCATCCAAGCTGCCCTTTGAGAAGGATCTTTCTGTGCTCCCCAAGCCGTGAGCAAGGTGCGTTTCATGCACGACTGTCCCAGCTGGCTTGAACCGAAGTCTGTGGCACCGCTTGTCTTTGGCAATGGCAAGTGCAGATTGCAAATATTCCCCAATGAAGACCGTGACTAATGCTGCCAAACGGCGCTAGCCCCCTGGGACAGCACCTGCTGAAGTGAGCTCGGGGCCACCAAAGCTTGTGCTCTCTTTATATCTGATTCAGTTAGTCTATAAGGTGCATCTCTACCCCGTCTTCTGACTGACTTGAACTAACACACCCAACTCCCTCTCCCTGGGAGCAACAGCCGCACAACAGGCGACCAGCTACAAACGGCTTCACGTTAACAGCCTGTAGCTCAAACTCTCCTCCAGCCTGTGCGGGACCAGGACGCCCGCCCGTCGCTCCCGCCATCCTTCAGCCCAAATGCACGTCCCAGCCAAGGGCCGAGGGCTGCCGTTACAGAGCTCCCAAGAGCAGCAACAGGCCACCCCTGCGCTATCTCCGCCAGTGCCAGCCTGCAACCCACTCTTGCTAACGCAGTCCTGGGCTGCCCATCTCTGCCGGTGCCCCCTGGTCTCGGTCTGCAGCCCGTCCCTGATATTCCAGACCTGGGACGCCCATGCCCTAGCTTCGCTGATGGCCTCGTTCCCTGCCTGCAGCTCCAGGCTCAGGTTGCCTAGGCATAACCTGACAGTGCCCCTCAGTCCAGGCCTGCAGCTGCGTGCCACGCTGCACCTGCCCCCTGCACCCCAAGCTCTGCTGGCGCATCAGACCGCTTTACCACCATGGGTGGACTTCTCGTGCCCCCGCGACTCGTGTCTCCTGCCTTAGTGGGCTCTCTCTCACCAGCTTCCCCAGAGCTGGGAGACCAGCTGCCAGGCTGGGGCACGTGCCCATCCCCCACGAACTTCAGGCTTGCTGAAGGGAGGGCATCCCCTTGTGACAGCACTGGCACCACAGGGTCCAGGCCAGGACTGATGCACCTAGGGGCTACAGCCTCTCTCCTGCCCCACAGCCCTTTGCTAATCCAGCCTGGACCGATGGGATCGACTGCCCCGGGGGAAGGGGAACAGGATGGGGATGCCGCTATCCTGCCAGGAGATGATGCTCCAGACCCTGTGCCATGGGCACGGCCACCTTCACTGCTGTGGGCTCTGGCCCGTGCCAGCCGCTGGGTGGGAGAGGCCCACGAGGGCAGGCACGCTAGGCGGCACAGCTCTGCCCATACAGGGGGGGATATTCGGCACGGGCCTATTCTGCTCCTCTGAGTCACGCACGCTGCTGTTTTGGGAGTGGGGGGGTTGGGGTCACAGGTCAGCGCCGATGAAAACGGATCGGCCCCAGCTTTCCTCAAAATAACCCGGCTCCCTGCTGGCCCGGGCCAAAAATACCCAGCCAGCATGTGGCGGGCGCCTCCCGGACCCCTCCAGCCTGCCGGGCCGGGCTAGCCACGAGCAATGGGGCAAAGGGGAGGAAAGTTCCTGCCCCTGCATTGTGGGCAGCTGAAAGCAGGCAACGATAGGGCAAATTTGGAGATGATGGTAGGGCAGATCTGGAGGCGATTCCCCTTCCCCAGAAGGTCGCGAGGGCAGGGACTGTGGCTGTGCTAGGAGCTGCGGCTTTGCTGCATCCAGATCCCGGAGCCCGAGCGCATCCAGATCCAGGCTTTGGGGTAAACCCAGCCTCCGAAACGCTGCTGCCTCTCCCTCCCAGCACGCCTGCCTGCCTGCCTGCCAGGGTAGCGGCCCTGCGCTGCAGATCCCTGCCTGCCTGCTGGGGCCAGGCTCACCCAGTGCGGTGGGGAAAGGGACTGGGCTGGGCTGGACTGGCACTGCTGGGAGAAGCCCAGGCCCCCGGATGCCACCAGGTCCCAGCCCTGCCCTCTGCCCGGGGCTCCAAGGGCTCGGAGGATCTGGGCCACGGGGCCGTGTGGCTCCCAGGCTTGGAGGGGGCACCCAGTACCGAAGCAAGCAGGATCCATCTGCATACACGCAGGAGGTTCGCCGTGCCTCGGGTGCGAGTCCACCAGCCCCATACACAGAGGGACCAGCTGAGGCACAGAGCAGGATACGGCCCTCAAGTCATCCTGCAGGCTAGGGGCACAGACAGAAAGCAAGCCAGGTCTCGGCCTCCCTGCACCAGACATTACAACCCAGCCACGAGGCCAGAGCCCCGCTGCCACGGGAAAGACGGCCCTCCAGAGCGCAGGGGCTGGACCTTTCCAAGGGGCCCCGGCTCCGGGACAGCCTTGCCAGCAGGCAGCGCCTGGAGGCTGTGACCCTTCGGCAGCGGGGTCCGTGCCCCGCGGGGCAGGGAGACCCTTGCCCATGCAGGACCAGCCTGGGGAGGAGAGGGCAGGCGTGGCCCTGCTGTGTCCCGTGGTGCCACTGGCAGGGACAGCGGAGCCGTTCCCCATTTAGCCGTCCCCGCCTGGGCCCGGAGGACGACCTGCTTCCATTTCTGTCAGGGCTCAGTTTCACGGCTCATCTGTCACTCCGGGAGCAGCAGCTCCTGCCTCTCCCCCACCCCGTTGCCCCCAGGGGCAATACTGGGGGGGCGGCCCCGACTCCCGGGAAAGCCCATGCACCGCTCCCTGCCGCACGATGCCCCCAAGTACCCCCACACGACGCACGGGGGTCGCCGCTCCTCCCCGGGGCTAGGGGAAGGCGGCAGGGCAGCCCCCGGGGAAGGGGCTGAACCCACGGTGCTCTCGCCCCCCCAGCCAAATCAA
>NW_017729014.1:22926318-22940350 GCF_001723915.1 Gavialis gangeticus
ACGACGCACGGGGGTCGCCGCTCCTCCCCGGGGCTAGGGGAAGGCGGCAGGGCAGCCCCCGGGGAAGGGGCTGAACCCACGGTGCTCTCGCCCCCCCAGCCAAATCCACGCACGTGCCCAGCTGGGCAGGGGGACGGGGCAGCATGTGAAGGCGGGGGTGATCCCGGGGCCTGCCCGCTCCCATCCCCCCCGGCTGGGGGGAGCCGTGGCGAGGCCTGGCCGCAGACACACACACGGCTCTTTGTGCGGGTGAGTCACCGCTTCCCCGGAGGTGGCTGGGGAGGGCGTGTGCGGGGCTCCAGCGTGCGTGCACGACGAGACCAGCGTGAGAGGCTCCCCCCGTCCCTGTGCCACGCTGCAGCCAGCCCTGCTTGGCACGCCGGATCTCCACACCGTGCCCCCGTGCCAAAGCCCGGGCCAGGGCGAGTGCAGCTCTCCAGAAGCAGTGTCCTTTGATGCCCCCAGAGATTCCCCCGTCAGCTTTGGCCAAAGAGGTCATGCAGCAGGGGGTACCCTGGGCTTGCCCCACACGCTCCCACACTTGCAAGCAGGTCTGGGCGGCTGTGCAACACCCTGGGGTCTCAGTCCCTGCTCTGGCAGCATGTGGGTTAACCCCTGAAACGCCGTGCCTGCTGCGTCACCCCCGGCGCGGAAGGGGTAGGACGCGGACAGGACGCCTCACCTCCGAGTTGCAGGACCTCTCCGCTCCAGGCAAGGCCTCCAGCTGCACCCCTGGGTGTTGGCCGTCAGGCCTGCTCACGCCTCTCCCTAGGACGAGAGAAGATGCAACCGGGCCTGACCCTGCCGGGTGCCCAGCAGCTGCTACCGAGACCACAGCTGCTGGCCCTCAAGCCACTGGGAACGGTGGGGCCCAGCGCCTCCCAGGACCAAAGCCCTCGGGCCTCAACGGGGAATCCATCTGCCCTCTGCCAGGAATCTGCAGCATGCATGGCGGGCCGCGGGGGCCGGCGCCGTGGGCGTCACGGGCTGCCGGCTTCGTACAGCGCTTGCACACCTGTCACCGGGGGTGGGGGTGGGAAGGAGCCGGCTCGGGCAGAGCCGGGACAGCCGAAGGGACAGGCACCGAGGGAAAATAGCTGCCTCATGCGGACTCAGGTTACCGGAAGCGGTGCATTGCATCGGTCACCCTATCGGCTCCACCGCGGAATCCGGACCCCGGGACATCCTGTCCGCTCCAGGCTGGCTGCGCCCGGGCTGCGGCCGCAGGACCTCGCCGGGGCCGGGGCCGGGGCAGCTCAGGCAGGGCTTGTCAACCCGGAGGACCCGGCTTCCCCTCCGCCTTCACAGCTGCGGCCTCGGGCATCCGACCCAGCCATCGGCACAGCCCGCAGGAGGATGCCAACCCTGGGAAGGGGCTGCGGGTCTGGAGATACAAGTGGCAGCCCCCTCTGCATTTCTGGCCCGCCTGCCTCTGGAGGGCCAGATCCTACCGCCCCTTGCAGGGGTCTGGGGGTGACCCCATCCCAGCCCCCTCTCCAGAATGGCATCTGCACCGCCGACTTCAGGCTCAGACAAAGGCGGGTTGCAAAGGAACTGGCACTAAGGGGTTTTCGGCGCCAGCACCGCACCAAAGCACCTGGGGCAGAGCAAGCCCTGCTCACAGCATCCCCGAACCCAGACACGGGGCAGCGACAGTGGGCACAGGGGCTGGCAGACCAGCTTGGGTGGGCACCGCTGGGCACGGACGGATCCGGGGGGCTGCAGCCACGTCCCCCTGCAGCCCTCTGAGCTCACCCTGCCCCTTCGCCTTCCCCCAGGTTTGGATTGCTCCCTTCACCCCAGGGCCCGTCCTTGCACGGTGCAAGCAGGAAGTCCCAGCCCTGTCTGTTCGTGGCCCAGATCTGTATTTATTTTTCACGTTTGCTCGTGAAAGGTCTAACTCCCTTCTCAAGGACAGGCAGCATCGAGGCGTCGGAAGAAAGTTGCTGCTACGTGTGGAAACGAAGCTGCAAGCAATTGCAAAGAGAGCGGAGAAAGGGGCTGGGCTTTGCTTCCGTTGCTCTCCGTCACTTTTAATTCTTTCCATTTGCCGACCCGGCCCCTTCCGACATCCCAGAGCCTGAGGAAGGCCTGTGGTCGCAGAAGCTAGCCCCCTAGCCCTGTGCATGTTGCCGGGACGGGACCCCCGGGCATCTGGGCTGACCCCAGAAATCCCAGCCTGGGAGGAAAGGGTGCGGGGAGGTTAGGTAGGGCCGCGTGCCTTGGTGAGGCTGACCGCTGGCAGCATAATGGCAGTCCCCAGAGCCGCGACCTCTCCTCGCTTGGCCAAGAAAGCAGCCTCCTATTGCTCAAGCTCCTAATGACACGATCATCGTCTCAAATTTGCTCAAGATGACCGGCACTCGCGTCTCTCTGCCGCTGGCATCGTGGTGGCGGTTTACGCGAGGCGCGGCACGCTCCCCTTTACCCAGGGGATATTATCCCACGTGGGACGAGGCGACACCCAAGTGCTGCCGCGCTTGTCTTGCCAGCCTTCGTTTTGAGGAAGGCTTTTTTTAATAGCTGCCAATGACATGGGGGAAGCGCGGCCCCGAGACATTCGGTCCCTCCACTGAGCACGTGCGTGCCCGGTGCATCCCGCTTCTGGGGAAACCCAGCACGCTCAGAGACAAGACTCTTCTGGATTCGTGCCTAGCGAGGATCTGCTCTTCTTGCCATGGGGAAATGGTGAGGGGGAGTCTCCAAGGTATGCTGTGGGCTGTGACACAGGGGATCGGTTTCCTTCAGTCCACTGCCTTATTAAGTATTTGTGGTAAACCTGCACAGAAAACCCACCCCGTCCAGCAGAGACTGAACCTTTCCAAGCCCTTTAAGGTTATTTCCCAGGAGGAAGGAAGAGCGTCTCTGCAGGCACTAGGAGATGCTGACACTATTCAATGCACGGGAAAAAAACCAGCGGCACCTCTCCATTGCCGCCGGCCCGATCAGCCAGAAATAATATCCCGGGTTATTAATAGTGTCCCCACCCGTGAGCCAACCGCCCCCAGCTGCAGCATTGTCCTCCAAGGCCAGCGGATTTCCATTGCACGAAAGGTGTTTCCTACAGTAGCAAGAATGGAAAGGACCCTTCGCACACGCTGATACAGCGTACAGCAGCGAGCGCTGTGCAGCAGGCCCCATCCTGGCAGTGGGGCTGAGCATCCGACAAGAGGCATCAGCATTGGGTCCCCACCAAGCACTTAGCACAGCCGCGAAAGGCGGCGAAGGTGCGATATCATCTCCTTTGTTATCAGGGGATGCCAGACATGGCCTGGGCTGTCAGGCAGGGCGCCAGGGCCACGGGCGTAGCCAAGTGCAGACAGCAAATGCTTGACACCCAGATACCAGCTCCCAGAGCATGGCAGAGCGCCCACTGAGCCCAATCACAACAACCACTAATCTGCCTTTCACCGAAGAAAACATGGAAAAAGAAAGCAGGCTGCTCCGATGCCACGGGTGTGGGAATGGCACCGAGCAGTGCCCGGAGAGGAAAACTACTTGGCCCTGGTAAAAGACCTCCAGCTCAGCCCTCAGCAGCCCCGTAGCAAGCGGCGCCCCAGGCGGATGGGCGAGCACTGGAAGACCCAAGCAAAGGGGAAGCCACCCCCGAGACGCAGCGGGCACCAAGGATGGCACCGGTGCCCCCAGGACTGCCACAACACCGCCCTGCTCCTGCCAACAGGATCTAGCCCACGGGTGGGAACGGGCAACTGCTGCGCTGCAGTGGGAGGCAAGGGACTGACATCCGTAACCACGGTTCTGGGGGAAAAGATGACTTCATCCGGCCCCCGCACAGCCCCCAACCCCCTTGCACAGCTGCTGCCAGCTGGGGCATCCTCGGGTCAGTCTAGCTCCGGCCGGGCGCTGGGACGTGGCGAAACATGCCCTGCTGCAGCCAGCGGAGCTGCTCGCGGCGCGGGCCTCCCCTCTGCACCGACTCTGCAGCACCGAGGCTTTCAACCGCTCTTGGCCTCTGCAGCCCGCGGAGCCGGTCCAGCTCCGGGAAGGCTCAGGGAAGCTGCACTGCGCTCTGGCACCAGAGCTGCTAACTCGACGTGGGCCCCATCACCGTTCTGGTGATGAATGAGCTGGAAAAAGTCCTGCTTGATAATCTCATTCCAGGGTGACTTTGTAGGGCTGGGAGTTGGGGGGGGGAAGGGAGGGGGAAACATCTGCACTTTAAAGCTCACTTTGGAACAGACTCAAAAATCCTCCAGTTTGCAGATTTTCTGTTGTTCTTGTTTTTCATTAAAAGTATTTATTTTTCCTGTACCAAATGACTGGCTAGGGAGGAAACAACAGGCCTCCAACGGCTGTGCGGGGCTTAATCTAGGTCATTTCCACGCTCCTGAAAAACTCCCTATTTATTAAGCAAACTCTATAGATTCATTGCATCCAAAGAAAGAAAAGCAACTGGGGAAGAATAGGCAGGTGATGATCTCAGAGGTCAGAAATGCCACCTTAATTGGGTCCCTCGAGCATATGCACTATGGCCTGGTCTCATAGGATCACAGACCATTTTTACCCGGCTCTTCCTGCCAAGTCCTTGCTTCATCCACCCCAAAGCACGCACTTGCTCTGCGGCTGATTTAGGGACGTTCAGTGTGGCAGGCTGGGGTCTGGAGCAGGCTTGCCTCCTGCATTGCAGTGCTTGGGAGGTGCCAGCAAATGGGACTTCTTCACATGACTCCAGCAGTTGGGGCTTCACGAAGAAAGCCAACTGTTGGGAGGCTCGCAATACAAAGGAAGGGGTTAGCAACCCTGGCATGAGTAGATACGTCTAGACAACCCAATTCCCAGCTCAGGTGTCAGTGCCGCAATGCAGACCCACGGCTATCAAATGGCTCTGAGGTCAACACGACAGAAATACTGTTCAAAAGACAGGCCCGAGGCACTGCCTAAGGGCCCCCAAGCAAAGCGAAACGCATATGCCGAAAGCTGCACGGGCATCCTGCTTTTCCTGGTGGCTCTCCATCCTTTCAGACCCACGGCACCCCTTGGAAAATCCCAGCTCTTGAGCTTGCACTCTTTTAATGCCGACAGAAAAATAATACGGCCGGTTTTCTGTTGCAAAGAGCTCAGGAAGACCACAGCTATGGGTTCCGATTTAAAATCTCCGGGTTCAGCTTCTGAATCGTGTTTGTGCATGGCACCCTGGCTGGGAATCACTGTCCTAGGCGCTCGGTCTCTTCGCCCGGCACCAGCCATGGCTCTGCCCCGCGAGGTCTCAGCTGCCTCCCAAGCCCAGCAGCCACATGGTTTATTTTGCCAGGAACAGCCACCGTGCAGGTCCCATGCAGCACTCGGCCCCTATTTGGGAGAGGCCTTGAGCAAGCGCTTTGAAGCTTTGCTGGGCAGGGCTGGATTTCAGTGCGCTTCAGTGCTTGGCCGAAATGGGCTTTGCAGTGTTTGCTCAGCCCTTATAATCTCAAAACGGCACTTAACATCAGCAGGGCGAGGTCCGTCTGGCATTGTCTGCGTGGTTCACGCTGCCACGGCCTTATATATAGCATGTCAATATTTATAGCATGTTAGCAATCCCTTGGCACATGGGAGAAACTTGGCAGTGTCACAGTCTCCCCACCACCATCCAACAGATCTCCCTGCCCAAAGTGATGGGCAGTGGTCTCCACCCCGGGACAGACCCCGGTGGGTCTCGAGGAGAGTTTGAAACCAAGGTTTACAATGAAGTAGCCTTGTAGATGCTGATGGGGAGCTCGCCCCACGCAGGAGAAGAACCACAGGGAAAAAGTGCCACGGCGCTGGCTTGAAATGCTAACGAGCAGACAATGAAAGCCAAGGGCCCATCGCAGATGGGAAATCAACCCGGGCCATACAGCGCCGGCAGATCGCACTGCCTTGGTCCCGTCCTACCCTGCCCCACCATCCAGCCAGAGGGTTTAGCTAATGAGGAGAGATTTACCCAGTGCAACAAGCCAGGTGTTTCCAATCGGATATCCCAACGCATGCAGAAACGAACAACTTCATTACTGAAAACAAGAAGCCACATGGAGGAACGGAGCGCGCCGCTCATGCTGGCTGCATGTTGGCTACGATACCCAGCTCATTGAGAAATGCCGGAAAAGGGAAACCGCCTCATCTTATCGATCACGAGCCATCGGCCAAGTGATACTGCCCTCAGCACATAACCTGGGCTCCCGGGAGCTGCGAATGTCGCATTCAGCAAACAAATCCCCCAAGAGCCATTGGCAGCGCGAGGTCAGTGACTCCGCTGAGGTCCCCGGTGCTACATCCCTTCGCAGCATCCGTGCTGACCGGGGCCCCAATCCTGCAGTAGCTGGTAACCAGCTGCTAGCCACTCTGGAGGTTACCTAGCATGTATGTGCGCGGTGCCCGAGCCGCTCCTGGGGTTTCATTCAGCCCTGCGAGCCCGGAGTGCCACAGGACCGTGCTGCTCGTGTCAGTCCAGTCTCCTTAGTGGCAGAGAAACAATAGGGCGAGAAAGACAGAAACCTCTGACCTGGAAACTGCTTTGCAGCTGAAAGGGATGTTTTTTGGCGCGGCGTGAGTCAGCGGCTCTGGACACGAGGCCTGGGCTGGGAGCTGCTGACCAGGACAGGTGCAGCTTGGCATGCACTCACCCGCCGAGTGGAACAAACCCTGCCTAGTGCCTGGAGAAGGCATCTGTACAATGCACCCACGCGCGCAAAACAGGTGTGAAAGGGCAATGTGAGCCACCCTGGCACGGAGGGCAGTCCCATGAGCTGATGGTGCCCGTGCAACATTTCCCGGGCTGCCCGTGCAGCTGGGGGCACGTAAGTGGGAGATGATTTCAAGGTGACTCGGCCTCGTTGGGCAGGAACAGGCCCTGCATAGACAGCCCCAGGGCTCCATCCAGCGGGAGACTGACATGGAAAAAGGCCTAACCCTAACCCTTCTCCCAGCAGCACGGCCTCACACCCGACTCCTCACACATTTGAAGCAAGCTCCCAATGGCCTGGGCTGAGCTGGAGGCTGGGAGCAGACCTCAACCCTTGAGTCGCTCACGGCAGCTTGGGTCGCCGGACCCGCGACCTCCACGCAGGCTCTGCCGGGCTGCAGCGAGCAGGATGGGACCTGCCTCTGGCCCCAGGCCACCCCCAGCCATGCTCCCCACTGCTCCAGGGCGGTTTCCTCAGCCCATCGCTGTGGCTATTCTCTGCCTCAGGCTTTGGCCCAAAGCTGAGTGCATTCCTCCAGGAGCAACATTACCTAATTTATCCACGGCTCCCTTCTCTCTCTGCTATTTTGAGCGAGCTCGGAGAAGGGAAAAAACCTCCAATGCGATCAAAATAAACAGCCTGCACTCCCCGGGCGCTCCGGCGACAGGAAAGGGGCTCATGCTGCGCCCAGGCTCGGAGGGAGATGCAAAGTGGGGCTGGGGGAGGGACGCTCGAGGGAGGCTTCGTGACACCTGGCAGGGCCAACCCTCCCACTTTTGCAAATGTTTCTCTTCAGCAGCAGGAGCAGGATGCCCCGACTCCCAGCCCACCTGCTCTCACCACTAGATAATACTTCCAGTCTAGCGCTGGGACCAGGACCCCGGAGCCCACATGCCCAGGCCTCGACTTGACCTACTCTCAGCATCGGGAATGCTTAGGCAGCATCCGGGACAACGGGATCCCAGTGGAAGAGGGCGCTCATAAGGTTGGATCCAGCCAGGGGAGCTCTAAAAGGACGAGGCCCTGCTGCTTGGTTGCTTGCAGTCCAGATGCACGCCCCACGGACAGCGTAACCATGACCACGACCACGTGCTGGCTCCGAAGGGGAGGTTGGAGAGTGGCAGGACTCGGCAGCAACCCCGAACACTGCTCAGGTCACGGGCAAGACCAGCTTGTCCTGCCCAGGACCTCCTGCCCTGCCCAACACCATTCCCAGGTACACCGACCTGTCAGTCTGTCCCCAGAAAAGCCAGCCGGGCTCCCTGACAGCACTCCGGGTCGGGGTCTGAACGGGAGCCCGGGCGCCAGGCTCCCTACATTGCTACTCACTTGTGAGGGCAAGTCTCTGCCTCGTGCCACCCCAACCCCATCCTGCCCCCGCCACTCCACTATCCTTTATGCAGGAGGGCATCCATCCCGACTGCCTGGCCAGGAAAACTTTCACGTGAATATACAAGTGACACATATAAAGTGTCACTACAGCCACAGCTAGAGCCAATAAAGTTTAAGCTCAGAACTACTCATATTGCTAACATTAAAGCTCCTTAAATTCATATATCCGTGCAGCATCATAAATGTGCTACAGTCTGTCCTAAACTGCTGGGACGGCCAAAACTAATTCCTTTGCAATCAGAACGGGCTCCGGAGCTGGGGGAAGTACCTTTGCCTATTTTTTCCCATCGAGCGCTGTCTGTCACTGGTCCTCTGGAGTTTGTGGCTATACACAGACCTCCTTCCCGTCCAAAGAAGAGCGCGGAGGAAGCTCATTAGCAGGACGCCATGCTCATTAGCATCAGGGGGCTGTCATCAGAGCATCGGTCCTCGTAAGGCCACACAGGTGTGCTTTGGGAGAGACACGAAATGGCTTCGGGGGTAGTGGTCAGAGACCCTCAGCCAGCAAGAGCCTAAGTCAGCTCCATCTTCCCTCAGCAGAGAGAGGGACCCACAGACCAAGCAAGGACGCCCCACACCCTGCAGCCGGGAAGACACGAAAGTGCCCGAAGCAGAAGCAGCGTCGGTGTCCCCAGGGCCACGACAGGCTGTGGAAAAGGCAGGAAGCAAGACGTGCTCGCTGGTACCGTGTGGCAGCCCTGCTTTATACCGGGGAGGCACTGAAGATGAGCTCTGGGCACAACACACCTGGCCCGCACGTGCGAGGGGCACTGGGGCTGCAGGCAGAGGAGGGGCGGGGTGGTCAGTGCCTGGTGGTCACAGGTGGGATCCAGGATTCGTGGCCGGGGCACAAAATCCCCTGCAGCAGCAGTCGGGATTCACGGGGCGTCGGGGGCCTCGGCCCATGCTCAGGCGCCGTCAGCAGAAGCGACGGACACCTCCAGTCACGGTGCAGATCCTAGCCGGGAAAACCAGCCCCGCCAGCTCCCGCAGTCCTGCAGCTTGACCCGATTCCTGGCCCCCGGCCCCGCGCTCAGGCCCCATATCCCAACCACCTTATCAAGCATTCCTCTTCAGGAGCCTTCCCCGGCCCCACCAGCCAGGAAGGAAGGCGCGCTGGGCTTGGCCGCTTAACCCTTTCCAGTGCAAGCCATCGGGGACCATGCAGGGAAGAGCGGGGGTCAGAAGGCAAGAGGAAATGCAACGCGAGAGCAGGCCGGCGGTTGCTGGGCCAGCTCCCATGCATCCCCCCAGCACCGGAGCCGCTACAGCCGAACTCTGCAAACTCCTGGCACCGGCCCAGAGATACGAGGCTTTACTGCTCATTCAGGGCAGATTCTGCTCCCCCCGGCGCGGGTGTCAAGTCCGGAGTGACTCCCCTGCAGGCCGCAGCGCGTTTACGCCCAATGCAGGCAGCAGAATCCGGGTGCGAGCTCCTGTGCAAAGTGAAGCAGCTGTTCAAGGGGATTAGTGTATTAATTGTACTAATCGCTTCTCCACAGGGAAGCTGGGTAACGGGCCTTCTGCCTCCGGGGTCCTAGCAGCGCCGTGCCAAGGGCCCAAGCCGGGCCATGCTTCCAAAGTGCTCACCGTCCACGGGGATGACCCGGGGCAGAGGCACAGGGAGACTTCAGAGGAGGTGCTCTGGTTCATGCTAACATCACAATCCAGATCAGGTTCTTCACGCTCCATCCCTGCTGCTCCGGCGCCTGGCCCTATCGCTGAGAGACGCGAGAGAGACACAAAGCAGCAGCTCTCGAAACACAGGGGCCCAGACACAGGTCTAAGCTCATGCTACATCCCAAAGCACTCGTGGCCCCAGCACAAAGCACGCCTTTCTTCCACAAGCTCAGGGTAGTTGTCAGCAAGGACCAGCCCTGCGTGGCAGCGGCTGGGAACAATGGCTCTGCTCCTCTCTTTGCTCTCCGAGGTGGTGCAGTCTCCATCCTTGGAGGTTTTGAAGACCTGGGTAGACAAGGCCTTGGCTGGGATGCTGGAGTTGGGGCCGGTCCTGCTTGGAGCAGGGGGTTGGACTAGATGCAACCTCCCGAGGTCCCTTCACACCAGAATATTCTAGGACTCTCGGATTCAACGCCCCATCGGTCTCAGCAGAGGCTGCAAAATTCACCCGTTTGCACCACCGCGCCCATGCGGCAGGACGGCGGCAGCATTTTCAGACTAAACTTTTATCCTGCCGCAGCAAATTGGGAATTTGCACTGAACGTGCTGCAAGGTAACGTCTCCCATGTCCCTTCTGCAGTGATCCTGCACGTAGTAATTTACCCCCGTTCCCACTTTCAAGGTCAGGAGCCGACCAACACACCCTAAAAACAAACCCCATCAGCCCACCCCTAAAACACCCCGTTCACTTCAAAACTGTTTTACCCATCCTTTGCATTGCCGGTACAATTCACATCAAGGAGGAGGAGGACACGGCTCTCCTTCCCACAGAGCCCAGGGCACGAAGCACTGGACTTGCACTGCAGCAGAGATGATTTAGACCGAGCTTCAGGAAAACCGTCCCGGCTGTCAGAGCAGGTGACAACAGGACAAGCTGCCTAGGGAAGCTGTGGACTCTCTTTCACTGGAGGTTTTCCAGAAGCGGGTGGACAGGCATCTCTTCGGGAGGGTTTGGGAAGAGCACCTGTGTTTATGCAGGTCCCTGCCAGCCTTCCAAAATGCTACCTTCATTTGTTTGCTCGGCTCACCTTTTACCTTGCTTTTATGGCAGGATTAGCATTTTCTGCTGCTCTTTTCCCTGGGAAGGGGCTTGCAGGCTGCGTGGAAGAGTTTGGCCAGGGATGGAGCCGGGATCCCAGGGGCTGAGCGATGGGAACGGCTGGTGGAGAGGAGCACCAGCCGGCCCTTTCTCTCATGGCCAGGGGAAAAGCAACCTCCAGACGGCTGCTCCACTCCTTTCCCAAGCAGGCAGGGAAGCCTTGGACTGCTTCGTACCAGGCCCGACCGCCCTGCCAGGGGATATCACGGGGCAGGCACAGGGTACAGCTACCTGGACAGAGCGGGACCCGTGGCCACATCCCAGGCCCATGGAAAAGCCACAGGCCAGCTCCAGGCAGGGAGCGCTCTGCTTTGATGTGGGTCTGGGCCAAGGGCCCGGTGGGAGGCTCCCAGGCACCGCATCCAGGGAACAGCAGCATGGAAAAAGGTTGAGATCGGGGCTGGATGGGGCGAAGGAGCCACCAAAGCAAGGCAAAGAGGCTGGAGCCGTGCAGACCCTGGACTGTGTCGGGACATCCCAGCGGGACGTCCCAGGGGCAGCGTGCCACAGCTCTCGTCCGAACAGAGCTACAGTCGCTCCCCAGGCAACAGCCCCTCTGCTCACCCAGCGTGACATCAGCTGCAGCCGTGACATCACCGTGTCACACAGTCTCCGCAGTGACATCACCACCACCACCCTCTTCCCGCGCATCTGCGGCTCAGCTCCGTGCCCTCCTGCAGGGCTGGGATCGCGGACCCAGGGCAAAAGCACGTGCAAGACAGCGAGTGCCAGGCAGCCCCGGGCCAGGCCACGGGCCCCGAGCCCCCGCCTCGGCCCAGCTCCTCGGAGCAGCAGCTGAAACCGAGCACGGGCAACCTGCCTCATTGGGAAAATATCTCGGCTCCTACAGACCAAGTTCCAGGCATATTTCTCAGCCGTGAGCGGGACAGAGGAAGAAGAGGTGAGCAGGCCGAGGGAGGAGGTGGATTTGTGTCTGGGCACCCGTTGGACACGATCCTGACCTTGGCACTTAGCAAAGAGCTGCAGCCACCGGCAGATGCCCTCACTCCCCTCTTCCTTCCTGAACCGGGACCAGCTGGCACCGAAGCCAAGGCTCACCAGTGCTGACTCCCGGCCGTGGGACCCTCAGACCAGCGTTTCTCAACCAGGGTGGTGCGAGATACTTTTCAGGGTGCCACGCCGTACCAGGGGCTGGACAAGGGGACCTATGGAGGTCCCTTCCAGCCTGACTGCACGCAGATTTGCAGTTAGGTGCGCAAACCCCAAGATAAACCCCACGTAGGGATCCAGAGGGTCCAAGACAGCCTGGTCTGCTGGGGTCTTGCGGAGCTCTTTGCAACAGGAGAATTGCTCTATTGCTTTTTGCTAGTCATGAAACAAGTGAAAGCAGAGAGCTGGCATTTTCCCATGGGGGCTTCGAGTCTAATGAGGTGGAGAACCCCACCCTCAGCATTGCCCCGGGCGGTGGCTCACAAAAAGTCACTCAGAGCTAAAGCTGGGACAGCCAGTCCCCGACAGCCAGCAGCGCAGAACTTGCCACCCTCTTCCCGCCTGGGGACGCACCAGGTGATCAGGTCGCTGGGGCTGCACCGTGCATGGTTCCCCTCTGATGGGTCATCGATGAGCGCGAGGGGCAGGGCTCAGGGATGAAGGTGCCTCTGGGGAGGGGCTGCCCTGTCAACAGACCCCAAAGGATAAGAGGCCCGAGACTCAACCCCCTTGCTGCAATGCTGGAGGTGCGGATGGGGCTGCCCTGGTCTCCCAAGGCCGCCTGGCATGGCAGGAAGGACTCGTGGGCTCTGATCCCCGCCAGAGACGGAGCAATGCCAGCGGGGCAGAGAGGCCCACACTGATGGGACCTCCACAAGAGACCCCGGATGGGAGGCAATGTGGGGGGGATGCAGGGTTGGAGCTGCCCGCAGGGGACCACCGGCTGAAGCCGCCCGGCTGCACAGCCCTGGCCCTCGGCAAACGGCTGCCTGGATGGGGACACAGCTAGCAAAGCCGGGGGTGGCTTTGGAGGAACCGGTGCCTGCCCCAGGGGATGGCCTGGGCCCAGGGCAGAGGGGCGGCCTGGTCTGAGCTGTGCCAGGCACCCAGAAGCTCCCACATCCAGAGCCCCTCCTCGTCCCGGGGACTTGGCAGCTCCGATGGGAGCAGAGAGGTGCTGGGCACGTGTGCGGCACTGCAACCCCCCCGCGCAGCCCTGCACAGGCCCTGCCCCGGCCCCGGCCTAGCCAGCTGCAAGGAGATTCCTATATTGTATAAATACTACAGCGGAGTCACTCGATCCTGCGGTATATTTAGAGCCGTGTTTACAATCCGGCCTCCCCCACCTCATTTCCTCTGCCCTGTCCGCCCAACCCGCACCTCTATGCCCAGCCCCTCACGCCACAGTCAGACGGATGGACGTGGCCACCGCCGGCTACACGGGCCTCTGGCCGCAGCCGCAGAACAAGTCCAGGCAGAGCTGGGCAGGCCCTGTCCGGGCAGGTCGGGGAGCCTGGAGGGAAAGCCTAGGAAGGAGCTTGAAGGGGTTGGAGGCGGCTGCATGCACCACAGATGCAATCCCGGTGCATACCCCAATACCACCCCCACCTCGTACCACCACACGCTCCCCCCGGGCCTGCAACGCAGAGCCCCGGACAGCCCGCGCGAGCCGCACGCAGCCCTGCCTGCACGCAGGGAAGCGGCGAGCCCCATGCGAACGGTCCCCGACTGCACGGCAGCCGCAGGCATGGTCTGTACGAGCGGATGAAGGGGCAGAGCAGGGCACCAGCAAGGGACCAGGCTGTCCCAAATCAGAGGCGCTCGATAGCACTGGGGGAGGTGGCAGGGGATAAACTCCCCACAAACTGGGCAAGGTGCAGCCAGGAGACGATGCATGTCAAGGGGCAGGGAGATTTCAGACAGCTGGACCGGGGGCAATGGGGACCCAGCGATGCTACCTAGCCAGCCACACCTCAATGGATGCAAGCGCTGCCCGCCGGCACACGCTGCTACCCATCTTCTTCCTGCCTCTCAGCCCCCTGCCATGGCCCAGGAGCTCCACGCCACTGCCTTGCTCCCAGACCAGCGACGACAGCGCCCCAGAGACAGACGCGCCCCTCCACAGCCCAGAGACGGGCATGCCCCCGCACCGGTGCCCGGCTCCCAGCACAGGCCAAGGAGCCTCGGAAGCAGCCTGTGCTCTTGCCGGAGCCCGGGGAAACGCGGTACAAAGCTGCCCATTGTTACC
>NW_017729014.1:22945350-22945770 GCF_001723915.1 Gavialis gangeticus
AGCCAGCCACACCTCAATGGATGCAAGCGCTGCCCGCCGGCACACGCTGCTACCCATCTTCTTCCTGCCTCTCAGCCCCCTGCCATGGCCCAGGAGCTCCACGCCACTGCCTTGCTCCCAGACCAGCGACGACAGCGCCCCAGAGACAGACGCGCCCCTCCACAGCCCAGAGACGGGCATGCCCCCGCGCCGGTGCCCGGCTCCCAGCACAGGCCAAGGAGCCTCGGAAGCAGCCTGTGCTCTTGCCGGAGCCCGGGGAAACGCGGTACAAAGCTGCCCATTGTTACCAGCGCAGGCTGTGTGGGCGGGGAGCGGCTTGGGCTACCCCTGCCGCAGCCCCCAGACCCTGCGCAGCCAGGCCCGGGGCACAGCTGGCGCTTGCGGGCTGGGCCGGAGGGCACCAGCGGGGCCAGGAGGGAG
>NW_017729014.1:22945827-22946469 GCF_001723915.1 Gavialis gangeticus
CCGCCGGGGCGGGGCTGGCAGCACGTCTGCACGGAGCAAAAGCGAAAGTCTCCCGGTGCCCGGGCCGATCCAGGCCAGCCCGACTCGGGCGAGGAGAGGAAAGCAAAGTCCGGTCCCGCGGCCGCGGCCGCGCCCCGGCAAGAGCCAGCGCGGCCGCCGGGCTCGGGGTGTGGCAGGCTCGGCGTGCCAAGCCTGGATCTGCCCCAGGAGCTGGAAGCAGATCCCCGTGCAACAGCGGGCTCGCCCCGCAGTGCCGCTCCCTGATCTCCGTTTGCCCTGGCCGCGGGGCTGCTGTTCCGCCCGCCTGGGGCACGTGGCCAGCTCCCCCGCTCCTCCGCGGCGCCCCGCCACGCTGCTCCGCGCAGCGCCCGTGGCTGCCTAAGCATTGGCGGTGGGGGCCAAGCACCGTGTCCCCCCCCGGGTGACACAAGTGCTACAGTGCACGGCTCCCCTGCGGCTGGATGAGCCCCCGGCCCTGCTGCACAGCACACCTGGCACTGGGGCCCCTTGCTGGGCCACGTGAAGCCGGGCTGCCTTGGGGGTAGGACAGGACAGAAGGGAGCCCTCGTGGTGGCCAGCAGCTCGGTTCCTGGGGGTCCCTCGCACAGGCCATGCGGGTGCGCGGCCAGCTTGCAGCTGATG
>NW_017729014.1:22951469-22957307 GCF_001723915.1 Gavialis gangeticus
CTCGGTTCCTGGGGGTCCCTCGCACAGGCCATGCGGGTGCGCGGCCGGCTTGCAGCTGATGCACACGAGCAAGCGGCCACCGAGCAACCTTTGCTCACACCCCGGGCACCCACTGACACCCTTGCCAGGTCCCAGTGCTGAGCCACCCCTCGTCACTGGCACAGGATCTTGCCAGGGGAAATCCCTGGATCTGGGCAGCATTCCTGGGCGTACCTGGCCCCCCGCTGCCCAGCGCTGACCCGGTGACACAGCAGGTGCATGAGAGCAGCCATGTGATGGCACCCAGCAGGCAAGGACTCAGCGAACAGGTCGTGCACGCTCTGGCGGTGTGCTGAGAGTGCGGCTCGGGACCTTTGTCCCGGGAACAAGCGGCCAAGGAGGCCAGAGAGCAGGCAGGTCCTTGGCTTCTGGCTCACGCACCTGAGCACGTGGTCCAGCGCAGCCCTGTCCCCCTACCCCGCCCCAGGCTGCCTTTGAATAAAGGCCCGGTGACCGCGCTGGGTCACTGACCCCGGGGACCAGTGGTGCTTGTGGATGCAGAGCCGCTGCCACAGGCCACGCAGGAGGCAGAGGCAGCACGCAACGGGGAGATATGCCCTCCAGGCCCTTTGTGCCTGCCACCATCCGTGGGGCAGAGCCGGAGGGTCCCTGGTTGAATCCCTGCCCATCAGACAGCACTGTGGCAAGGTGGAGGCTGCGGTTTGCCTGCAGAGAGAGGCGATCCACCACCTACAGGCAGTTCCTCATGGCTTGCTTCATTTCACAGCTACGACATGGCTCTTGCAGTGCTTATAGGGCACTTCCAGGCCCTGGGGCAGAGGAGGAGGGAAGGGGTGAGACCATGTCCCCTCCCCATCAGGCGGCGCAGCCCAGCCCAGCCTTGCACAACCCAGTGCCTCCAACATGCCAGGCCATGCCAGAGGGAGAGCCAACCATGGGGTTCAGTCTCCTGCCTGCCGCCGATTCCCCCCACCCTGGAGGAGAGGGAAATCCCACTGCATCTGCCCATCAGCAAAGCAAATCTCCTCTCCAGCACCCCACCACGGCCCAGGGGAAGCTGTGTGGGGCTGGGGCCCCCAGGCTGGTGCAGGGAGCAGCACAGGCAGCTCCAGGGCTGTGGCCACCCAGGTCTCTGGCTGCTGTTAACCGGCTGCTGCATCTCTCCCCAGAAGTGGCTGCATTCCAGTGCAGGCCTGGGACATCTCTTCCCTGCCCCACCAGCTGTCTTTAATGAACGCCTTTAATTAAAGCTTTTGGCCTTATTCCTTGGTGATGAGCAGATAGTTCACAGCAACCTATCTGTGGCTGAAGCTAACCCCATGTGACAGCCATGGCCGACCATGATAAACTGGCCTTCACCCCCAGTTTCTAGCTCCCTGGCCAAGCGCAGGCAGGCCACTCCCCTGCTTCCTCATCGAGGCCAGGCAGCTCTGAGTTCAGGTGCTAACCAGTTTACTGTGCCCGGGGCAAACTCGTCCCTCTGCCAAGCAAAGCAAAGCAAAGAATAAAATAAGCAACTACCAGACAGAGCTAAACCCCGTGCTCATTCTTCAGGCCTCGAGAGGGCAACCCAGGCTCTGGGCTTCTCCCTCAGCCCATCGGCCTCCTCTCTTCTCTGCCCCTTGCCCTCCACCCTCATGCACTGGTCCCTGGGCTCCCAACCTGGCAGACTCTTAACTGCTGACTACGTGCAACCGCGTCCCTGCCTTTTGCAAACCAAACACCTCCTTGCGTGGGCAGAGGGTTTCTTGCAATTCATGCCAGGGCCAGACTTTGCCACCCTGGTCTGTCACACTTCACGCTGTGAGTCCTGGTGCCTGCTGCGGGATGGGCTCCCAGAGCCGGCAGCCCACGTACTGGAGGGGATCCTGGATGCTGCTGCACCCTGTGACTTGCTAAAGCCCACCAGGCTTGCCCACAGACATCAGAGGGGCCTTTCCTGCCCTCTGTGCTGCCTTAGAGTGGTCCCAAGCGGGTTTGCAGAGGATCCCGGCTTTGCCAGGCTGCTCCCCCATACCAGCTGCAGAGGAGAAGCGAGACCCTGGCGTGCCCCAGGGCGGTGAGGCCCAGCAGCAAGATGCACTGAGCACATCTGCAGGGCAGGAGCATTCCCAGCGCTGATCAGATTCCCAAAATCCCAGGCAGGCACGGGCTGGGCTCTGCAGAAAACTCGGCCTGGATTCCCAGGGCTGGGTCGTCGGTGCCTTGGAAGAAAAATGGGGAAGAAAATCCAGAGAGCCCAGCTGGATTTACACCATGCAGCATGCCCCAAAGAGCCCAGCCAGCACCTCCTCTGCTACAGCATGGTGCTGCTCCTAACCACTGCCAAGTCATAGGCGGTGCCCCTTATGCAGCGGATGCACGAAAGGACTAGGCGGGGCGGTGATGGGCGCAAGGTGGACAGCGAGCCAGCGGTCCGCGTGCCCACGCTCCGAGCAGGCGCAGCCCAGGGAAGTGCCCGTTGTGCTCCGGCCCTCCGGCATCTCCACGGGGGCGCGGAGGAATCTTCCTCTCCTGCTCTGCAAACAGCTTCCCAGCCACAGGGCTCCAGATGCCATTAATAATTAACCCGTTTCCTGCAGCCTGGGCCTCAGACCTGTTCCTGGGAGGCCTCTCTAGGCCACATCTCCCCATGGATGAGCAGCTCCTCGGTCCCAGCTAATGCAGAGTGGCTGCAGCCCCAGCCCAGGCACCAAGCGGCTCGGTCATGCGGGCGCTGTCTGACTCAGGCCACCCAGGAACACCCATCCGGCAGGGAGACCCCCATCGCTGGGGGCAGCCTGCCCAGGGGTGCCCTGCTGCTGGCGTGCGCTGCAGGGACCACCCTGCCCCTGTGCAAAGGTGCTGCTCTCCCAGGCCTGGTCTAAGCCAGTGACCTGGAGATAAAAGCCAACGCACATAACCAGGGCCCAGGAGGATGAGCTGCAGATTTAGAGGCCTGTTTCCATGCCTCAAGCCCACCTACTCTCGTGAGGCTCCCTGGGGGGCTGGATAACTGGGGCTGGGGTCTCTGCTGGCCGTAGGGCTGCAGGGCTGTGCAGAGCCTGCTCTCTGCCCGCGTCCCCGGGGAGAAGGGACCTGGCTGGGGAAGTCCGGGGGGACCTGTTGCTTTTTGTTCTGCTGCTGTGTTTGTAATTGTTGAAAAACACAGAGGTCGGGTCAATCGCTTTCTGCTGAACTGGGCTGCCATTCACCTCCGCTTCTTTGCCATTCCCAGGGAGACTGGGGAGAGGGGACGAGGCTGCGATGTTCGGGGCTCTTCGTCGCGACCGAGGAAGCCTCGAGCTGTGCTTGACCCTGGGGCAGCTCTGACGCCAGGCTGCGGGGGCTGTGGGGGGATCTTGTGATGGCCGGGAGCACCGAGCTGCACCCACACCCGCACCCAGCGGTGGTGAGAACAGCTCAGCGTGGTGTCGAGGCAGGCCAGCGCAGATGCAGCCCCCGTGCCCTCCTGCTGCAGGTCCCCTGGCACCCGGGAGGAAGAAGAGGAGGCCTCGCCCAGGCCCCTGCTATCCCACGCCCAGCTCGGAGGTCACCGCTGGCATCCGAGGGCTGTGAAGGGAGCGGTTTGTCCCCGGGACGTGGGCAGCTGCGGTGCATCCTGGGCCTGAGAGAGAAGCTGCAAAGGAGGCCCCTTCGCCCTTCCACGCTGCTTTGATGTCTGGAGCTCCCAGCTCTGATGCTGGGGATCAATAGGGCCGCCCGTGCCAGCTCCCTCCCTGCTTTCAGCAGCACACAAAGCCCCTCTCTCCAGGCCTGTCATGGGGAGGGCAGCCTGGCTGGGGACCGAAAGCAAGCGGCCTTCGGGCAGAAGCATCCCTTGCTTCTGCTCCCTGTCCTGGGAGGAGAAGGGATGTCCCTCTTGGCTGGCTGCCCAAGCACAGTGGCTCATCCCAAGCCTTTCCCAAGCCCCCCGGGGAGGAGGAGGGCAGGGGTTCCCCACCACGGCTCCATGGAGGCAGAAGCAGCAGCAGAGCCCGGGAGTCCTGCCCCCAGGTCGTGCCCACAGGGGCTGCAGGGACCAGGACGAGCGGGAACAGGGGGGATGGAGAGCCCCCATCTGGCTTCTGGGCAGCCCAAGCCCCTGCTGGAGCCTCGTGACAGCCCCCGGGAAGCCTCCAGAGGTGCTGAGCCCCCAGCTCCCATTCGCGTCATTGGGACCTCGTGCACCGAGCACCATGCAGATGGAGCCTGTTAAGGTGGTGGCCCCAGCCAGAGGCCGCGGCAACCGGGAAGAGAGGATGCCCGCTGCCGGTTTATTGCTACAAGCTGATGTGCTGCCCGTGCTGTCTCTTCTCTGGTGCTGCCTTAGTCCCTCGGGGCAAGCCGGAGCTAAGTTGCCTGCCATGCAGCACCAGCTGCCAGGTGCCGTGCACCCGGCTGGCGCGTCCGTGGGGTCTCCAGCCCAGCCTGCATCGTTGCCCCCGTGCCTGTCTGTGGAGGGGAGGGCAGCCCTGAGATGACAGCTAGGGACAGGAAAGCAGGCTATATCCCGGGGTTTTAAATAGCGCTGGGTTGATTGCTCCAGAGGATGCCAAGTGGGTGAGTCAGTCGTTCCTTCCAGGCGTGCAAGAAGAGCAGCCTGGCAGATGGGCTTCAAGGCCAGTCCATGTGCATGTGGGGAGGGAGGGTGTCACCGGCCCAGATAGCGGGTGGAAGCAGGGGGTCCCGGGGACCATCACGAGCTGCTCTGCAGCGTGGGGGTGGGCGGCAGGGCCGGCTCCAGGCAGAGGCATCAGGCGGGAGAGCCTGGTGTTTAATGATCTGTGATCACTGCACAGTGATCCCAGGCTGCGAGCCAGCAGGCAGGAGGTAAACACAGGTCCGGGCAGGGTGATTTAGGGTTACGGTGAGATTGCAGGGTCTCCCCGTGATGACAGCATAGTGCTTGTGTGGCTTTGTCCTGCAGTGACCCACACACGTGTCCTCTCCCTGCCTGGCTCGACAGACACAGGGTGTCCAGGACTGGCCAAGGAGATGCATCCAGATCTGCAAGGGTCTGTGCCCCGCTGCTACTGAGGGGCTGTTTCTCAGGACATCTGCACTGGGCAGCATGGCCCAGCCGGCTGTGACCGTGCCCGCAGCCCTCCTGCCAACATGCTGCTCCTAGACTGCAGCCAGCACCGAGCTGCCCGCTGAGACTGCCGTCACCTCTCCCTGCAGGCCTGGGTCCCCAGGGGCCCTGCCTCTCGGCGCCTATTGCTCCCCCCAGCAAATAAAAACCTAGGCTGCTGGACTAGCCCAGGGATTGACACGACACCTCGTTCAATGAGTGACAGAAAGGCTTCATTTAAAATCAAGTCAAGTGAGCCCAAACCCAATCAAAGTCCAGCAATTAGCTATAAGGTGATGACTTCTTACCAAACAGGCGATGAAGAGGCGGTCTGTTTCTCTTCAACTTCTCGAGTAAGTCGGGTGCATCAGCAACTGGTGTCAGAGAGATTTCTCACTCTTGAAGTGTGCGCGGTTTACTGGTTTACTGCCTTTTTATACCCTTAGTTTAGCATCTTCAAAGCATTCTTGTACTTGTGTAAATCAAGAGAGAGTCCCAAGCAGTACTTGACAGGAAAAACCTGCTCATCACTGGTGATCAGAAATTTCTCATTTGAATGAGTTACCTTCTTCGGTGACAAGAGGTGATCCAGTTTGGGACATATCAAGAAACTGATTAACAGCCAGGACAAAAACAGTAAATCAGGAGGAGACATCTATCACATGTGGAGAATGTCTCTTCCTGCACATAAACACGAGTTAATCGCAAAAGAAATATTTACCAGGCTAATTAATCCAGGATAGACATTTCATACCGTTACACACCAGACAACTAAGAGTCTGCTT
>NW_017729014.1:22962307-22998227 GCF_001723915.1 Gavialis gangeticus
AGGATAGACATTTCATACGGTTACACACCAGACAACTAAGAGTCTGCTTGAAATCATTCTGAATATAGCAAGATAAGGTGGAAGAGATACTTCATTCTTCCTTCTCAGATGGCCTAGCCATGAACTCGCATCCTCTTGCAATATGCAGTTAGCAGTATTATTCTGTATTTTAACTTTTGTGAGTAGGCCCAAGCTTAGCAGGAGTTTCAGAGTCATCACTCCCAAAGAGGCAAAGTACGTTGTTTTAACCGGGAAGAAATCACTGCTCTCAGCTCAAGGGGCAGCTAAAACCATCCAGCCCTGCGGCTCTCTCCAGGCCAGTGCTGCCGTGAGGGCTCTGCAGAACCAAGTGCACATCACCTCTCTCTCTCTCTCTCTCTATCTATCATGTATCTGCACATCCATCCAGCCATCCCTCTGCACCTCATGCAGGCTACTTAACATTACATAGTCTTCAGTGAATAATAGTGAATAAAAAATATGTCCAAGTTCATCTTTTTCCTATGAGCAACAAAGAACAGCTGGAAACCTTTCCAACCACAATATATACATGATACTGCTCCTTGGTAGTGAATAAGCTGCCAGCCAGCTTTGCCATCCCTGCTGCCCCTTGTATTGTGAGTCCAGAGCACGGCACTTGCCTCTGGCTCTGGCTGGGCACGTTGCAGCAAACGTCCCCTGGACACGGGAGGGATTGTTTGCTCCTTTGTGCAGGGCAGGGATGGCTTTCCTTGTCCTGGGTTTGACCAGTGCCTGGCACCCTGGGGTCCTGGCCTGTGACCAGGGCTCCTTGGCATGGCCACATAGCAGATGGGGGATTTCTCTGAAGGGGATAACCCAGGATAAAATGTTTCCTCACCCTCCAAAAGGTCCTGGGAGCCGGAAGGGAGCTGCCGCAGCGCAGGTACTGAGCCACGGTGACAGCTGGCCGCCCGGCGCCGTGGGGAATCAGCCTTCGAGAGCGGGTGCCTATGGGAGCTGTTTGCACCCACCCACGAGGGACCAGGTTTCCGTCCGTGGCTCGGGGCTTTGTCCTGCACCGGGTGGAAGGACAGACCAGCAGCTGCGACCAGTCCCCCCTGGCTTTGCAGGGTAGGGTGGCATGAAATGTCCCTGGTACAACCGCCCCAAAGGACACACAGGCAACCTTTGACCCCTGTACCTTGCAGCTAGAGACTGGCTAGGGTCACCCAGGCTGCCCTGTAGGGGCACAGATGGGCAGCTATGCCCGGCCCAGCTCCTCGCTGGGCGCTGGCAGGCTCTGGCTTGCTAACAGAGGGCCGGGACAAACGAAGTTTGCAGGGCAGGGAGGTTTTGCCTGAAACTAGGAAGACGTTTCCTGCAGCCTGGAACAGCCACTTGGCTTCTCTCCGCATGATCCTTTCTTGCCTTTTTCTTGGTTTTCTTTTGGAGCCGGGTCTCCGGGGCATCTGGGAGCAGCTGGAGGCTAGTGGGAGGTGAGCGGACAAACGCAGGCCCCTCCTGAGCAAACACGTGGGCAGGCAGGATCCCCGCAGCACCGCTCTGGGCCTCAGCGCTCAGCTTCAAGTGGCACTTACTGGCGCTCGGCGCAGCCCGAGAGCAGCGCTGCCGCTTTGATAAGAGGGGCTGCGGCAGGGCGAGGCGCTGGCAGGAAGGGTCGTGCCTGATCTTGGCAGGCAGCGAGGGGCTGGATGTAGCACGCGCGAAGGCCCCAGCCTTTGAGACTCAGGAATTAAGAGCCCGCCCTGGAAAGTGCAGGGAGGGCAGAGGCCTGGGCACGAGGAGCCCTGATTAACACAGGTGCGGGGCTTTCATTGCACACGGAGGAGTGCGGGTCCTCTGCACCGCTCTCCTCTTGCGAGGGGGGCTGCAGCCCTGACAGGCCCAGGTGTGAAGGAATCCTGCTCTGCCCCCCCATGTGTCCATCACTCCGGTTGCTAAGCAACCAGCTGGCGGCCTACCTGTCTGACCGCAGGTAAGATGGCGGGGATCGCCCGCTCCATCGCTTCAAGCCCTGACCTCTTGGCATGGGGGCGGGGGGCTTGAGCCATGTCACACCCTTAGGTGACCGGGGTGCTTTTTAAATCTGTTGGTCGGCCTCCAACAACGCTTGCCCCGATTGGGTCCGGGAGGTGAGGTCGGAGAGGTTATTTAAGGGCCCCTCCATCTCGGGGTGGGAAGAGAGGCATCTTGATACTCACGGACGCACCGTGAACTGCCCGCCTCCCGGGGGAGCTCGATCGGCCTCTGGACGGTGCTTGTGACCCACCTGAAACTTATCTAGAAATATAGCTTGGTGTCAAAAGGCGACCAGGCCGCACAGTTGGCTCTGGGTCATTCTTGAATACTTCCCCAGCTTGCATCCCTCCCCATGCCTGCCCTCTCTACCCAATAAAGCGATCCACTATAACGAGCTCGGTGGTACCTGCATGAGAGGGACTGGGCACAACTTTTCTACCCCCTTGGCTCAGCTGACTAAGGGAGGCGACTTCCTGTGTTTCAGGTTAATAGAAGCACTTCAGGGTCCCAACCTTTTTTTGCTGTGACCCTAAACACTGCACCATTAACTGCCACCGCCATTAACTGCCGTGACCCTAATGAGGACCCTGATTTGGGTCACACCCCGAGGTTGGGAATCAGCGGTCTACGGGGCCTGTGTATCCTGGGTGGCACAGGGCCCAGACAAAGGCCTCAGTCGGGGGGGTGGCAGCGGTGCCCCAGGCTTGCGGGTGTGCTCCAGGAAGGGGGCTGACCAGAAGTTGGTGCCCCTGGGGAGGCATCCAAAGCCAGGTTTTTGGTGGGGTGCAGTGAAGGGGGTTTCTCGGCACAGGAGTGCCCCTACTTGGCCCCCCACGCAGGAAGCAACGAGAGCGAAGGCCCAGCATCCGGAGCTGCAAACAACGAGGTCCCAGGCGGCTGTGATCCCACAGCTGGGAGTGAACAGGTGGGCTGGGAGGCAGGATCCCTGGTACCTGCACCACCGGCCCCGTGCGTGCTCCCGGGAATGCACTGCATGCTGTGGTGGGTGCATGCTGAACAGGGAGCATCGACGTGGAGGGACGTGGATCAGTTGGGGTCGGACCCGTCCAAGCCCATGCGGCGCTCTAGTTAAGTGCATGGGTAAGAGCCCACTACAGCTACTGGCTAGTGGAGCTCCACCTGTATACAACCGGCAAAGGCCCCTCGATGCCTCTGGTTCCCTCCCTGCTGAGGATGGAGGGGGTGCTTGCTTACCTGCCTGTTGCCCCTGGATGGTGTGGGGGCTCCAGGGGCCCTGCGCTTGCAGGGCTGGGGCTGGAAGTTCCCGTGCTTGATGTGGGAACGGGCCTGGAGCTGAGTAACAGGAAATGTTTGGGCAAGTGTCAGGAATAGACCGTGCTTGTTTGTTCCTCTGCTGACTCCACCGCTCCATCCGGCTTTCCCAGACAGCGCTGGAGGTGAGGCTGTGCCTGGCCTGCCTCGCGGGAATCAGCCCCAGGCTTCCGCTTCCTCCCCTATCTCGGTGCAGACAGGGGCCCCAGCCCTGGGTGTTGTGCAGGGAGATAATGGGGAACAAATACAGCTCTGTGGAAAAACACTCAGTCACGGCCCCTTCCAGGGCTGGTTGAGGCCCCAGTGCCGGTGGAGGGGAAGGGCAGGGACTGCTGCATCGTCCCGGCTCTTCGGTGCTCTACGCCTTGGGAAACCAGGGAGGCTACGAGCTGGGTCCATGTTAGTGGCATACAGCCCACCCAGACCCACGGCTGCTGAGCCAGGCGGCTCCACGGGTCCCCGGCCCCAGACTAGCCTCTTGGCACATGGCCTCTACTCCAGCTGCCTCCTGGCCGAAGTGGAGGGTTTCCAACTATTGGTAAGTCTATGGACAATCCGTAAGAAAAGCTAACAATCCTCGCCTGCAAAATCAGTAAAATAAACCAACCGAGCTGTCCGTAAAAGCTGAAGAAACCCCGAGCTTGATTCTTCAACCTGAGGCGTTGTCGTAAAGGGGCCGAATGCAAGCGTTGAGGACAGCCGGAGCGGAGCAGCGGCACCTTGTATCTGAGCAGGAGCGTACCTCAGCACCCTGCACGAAGCTCTCCACTGAGGCTTCGGGGTTGGGGGACCCTCTGCAGCCCCCTCCCCTGCATCTGCTGGCCTCAATGGTAGGAAGTCTGCGGCACCAGATGAGACAGAGATGGGGAGGAAGCACGTTGCGGCAGGGCACCTTCAATCCCTCTTCCCAAGTAGCCGACCCCAGGCGAGATGGGCCCGGGCTAGCTCAGGTACTGTCAGCAGTGCAGCCATAGCAGCTCCCTCCCAAAACCATGCGTGAATAAATATCCAGGCGGTTGGCCTGTGCGGATCTCCTTGCTGCTGCATCTACACCGGTACCGGTACTTTGTTTCACTGCAGCATCGACAAAGCCCAGGCCCATGGGTCACAACACAATATGCAAAACAGACTGTGACACAAGTCCCAGCTCCACCAGTTAGGAGACAATATATAGATCAGGGCAATATCGTTACCCCTGGACTCTCGTCACTCGTGTCTCCGGGGTTGCAGGCTGTGAGGTCTGTGCAGAGCTATCCGTGCACAACTTCCAGGCCAGGACACTTTTAAGAGCAGGTCAGGCAGGCACGTGGCTGGGACGGTTTGGTTGGAGATGATCCTGCCTCGTGAGGTCCTTTCCAGCCTGATTTTTCAATGATCCTATAAACTGGAGGGATTAGGGAGGCCCACCGAGTGTAGGGAGGAAGAGGGGATGTGACTGTACATGGCATAGTGAGTCTGAGATGAATTGGGAGGTGTTGTGTAGGATCATCTGGATTTCCCTGGGTTGGAAGGATCTTGCGTGGCGCGATTCATCTAAACAGCTTGTGGCAGTGTCTCAGGTTAGTCTCTAACCAGGGCTATTTCTTCCCTTTGAAGGGAACATTTATTTTATTTTCCCCAAATGCTGCCCTTCTGTAACCGAGAAAATTGCCTACCAGTTATACAACAAAGCCCCAATCGGTACCTGGTAGATACCTGCCCGGCTTCCCACCTGCGGAAGACATTGCTCCTAGGCTTGCATTTTAAAAACGTCCAAGTCCCCAGAATATCTCTTTGAGGAAATCTATCCGCCTTCCAGAGAGGTTTAAATGGGGCATGGCAGCTTTCCAAAGTCTGACCCCAGTTACAGATGTTCTGCCCTTCTGAAAGTCTGGCCTTTCTCCTTGACTTAATATCTCTCAGCACCTTGAAGGGAACCTTTCTATGCAGAAGCAAGAGGCTCGTAGGGTGCAAAGGGAATAGTGAACAAGCTCTCACCTTGAATTGGGCTTACATGGCTTTTGTGGGGATGTCATACCCTTAAGGCCACACCAGAGCATTTCTGGGTTTCCTTTCTCCCGTCTGTCATAGCCCTTGAGCATGTGAGCATCTGTCATTTCACCAAAGACTGGCTGTGGCTTTGGGATGTTCTCCTAGTGCCTTGTACATAAAACTAGGGACTAAGGCCATGTCTCTGCTTCTGAAGGTAAAGAACAGCAAGGAGTACATGGCTGCAGTGGAAGGGGATAAAGCAAAAAGGAGGAAAAATGAGGCAGCCAACAGCTTCAGGGTGCACAGGTGTGTTTAAACAGTTATCTTTGAACCTTGTACAGATATCTGTCTGAAAACAATGGGGGAAATGAGGGACAATCTTGACCCACAGGTAAGATACTGGGGGAAGACAGGACATCTGCTGAGATTTCACTGCAGAGGTAAGACATCAAAAGGACTGCGTCCCTCTGATGGCAATCAAGTGTCGCTAGCTTGATTTCCTTTCTTCCAGCAGGCCTGCCGTGTAATATGGGCACCCTCGAAGTCTGACTTCCCGGTCAGAGATTCCAGCCCTATCTCCGGGCCAGCAGGATCAACTCCCAAATGGACAGGGGAGAAGAGAGAGAGGCACTTCAGCCACTGGACCACTGCATCCGTGAGGGTAGGCGGGCTGCTTTTCGCATGAGGGTCCCTAAGAACGGGTCCCTTCGGGGCGATGTCCCATGGAAAGGGAGGGTCACCAAACCACATTGCTGAGCTGCCAACTATTTAACATGGTTTAGGTACAACTTTCCCTGAGATCAGTCACTGCCCTGGAGGTTTCTTCTCTCCCCCTGGATAACTCACATTTGAAGCCTTGCCGCATTTTTGTCTTGGCAGGTTTCAAGAAGTTGTACCAAAACCAGCAGCTCTGTGATGCCACCATCGTGACCGAAGGACAGCGGTTCCCATGTCACAGGTAGGATGGTTTCGGCTGGGTGTGCGTCTTCACCTCTCATGGTGCTTCAATGGAAGATTTGTCTATAAAGACAATAATACCCTGACATCTCATCACAGGGTAACTTTACAAATCTCACTTATCTTCAGTCGGGTTTCTAGTTGCTTTAATTTGTCTCATGTTCTCCCAGAAAGTGAAGTTTGAATCATCTGAGAAATCTTTTTAATATGTCTCTTAGCAAAGGCAATTCTCTGGTTTTTTCTCTTTTTTTTCTGCAGGCCTTTTATTTTTTTGTAGGCCATGCCCCAATTTCAGATTTCTCTTTGACTTGTTCCCAAAATCAAGAATTCTTTTGAAATTAAAATTAATTTCTAGCTACCTTCCTCCAAGAGTCTTCTGCTGTTACCATATGCTCTTTCTTTTAGACTAGCTGTAATAGCACACAATTAAATGGAGTAATGGCCTTGTTCTGAATGTGTTGTTTCACCTGAACCCGTGGTGTTTCACAAGGCTGATTCATGCCCGCTAGCTTGGGAAGAATAGCTCCACTGAGATCAGCGAGCTACACCAGAGCAGACCTGATCTGAGAGGAGAATAAACAAATCCTTGTCTTTAGGTTTTGCAATCTGCATTTTGATTAAATTATTTCATTCCTTGGCCTGTCTTTCAACTCTGGGCATCACTGAGCTATGATTCTGGCAGGTGCACTCACAGCAGTCTAGTCAGGGCTGTTTCTTCATTTCCCCATACCATTTCTTTTCAGAAAAGCAAAGGTTATGGATGCCAATGGTTATATATGGTTGAATGGATATGTTAGTTAGGCATTAACCTACATCCCTTTAATTAGGCATGGCATTTCAGCCTCTTTTCATCTCATTCCTTTTAACCAGCCTAAAATCAGAAACCAGGTAATGGCCTCAGAGAGAGAGACTAGTTTTACTTTGTGCCGGTAGCAAGAAAAAGACTACTGAACAGGTGGAGGTAGGGAGGAGAAGAACCAGAGCTCTGTTTAGTAATCTTGAAACTGAAAGGGAAAGGACGTGGCACGACAGAAACCCCAATATTCAGTGCCTGCCAGTTTGGCTGCATTTTTTCCTTTCATTTATTTATCAAACTCCACACGTTCCTTACATGATCCATGGCTTGGGGTGCAATTCTGCTCCTGCTGAAGCCTTTGCACGTGCAGCCAGGATTTCTCCTAATTCTTCTATTCCTCTCAAGAGAGCACCGGACCCCTTGATAGCGTCTTCCTTCTCCACGCAGGATGCTGCTGGCTGCAGTCAATCCCTACTTCCGAGCCATGTTTGTCAACTCCTTCAAAGAGTCCCATGACGGAGAAATTCTGATGCATGACATGGACCCCTTCACCGTGCAAACCGTCCTGAACTACCTGTACACCGAGGAGGTCTCCATTACGGCGGAGTCAGCCCAGGCTGTGTTCGTAGCAGCCAGCAGGCTCCAGATCCTCCCACTCCTGGAGATCTGCACCAGGTAATAGTGATGCACATGCTATGTTACTCTGGATGTATGTATGGTTTTGGCTGGTGGGAGAGCTGTGCCGAGCAAGTGATGTGTTCCCCGCCACCTCTAAAGGAACTGGAAGGTGGGCACTTCGGTCTACTGGTATGGCCAACGCCTTGGGCAACTTAGAGTCTCCCAGGGCTGGGAGACAAGACCAGGTCAGGAGCAGAAAGCTTTCCAGGGGTCATGCTAGTCCAGGAGTCCAGAACGCTTTCCAGGGGTCATGGTCCAGACCGAGGCAGGGGCCAGGGAAGCCGGGAGCAATACAGACCTGAGCATCAACCAAGCAGGAGCCAACCATGACAGCCAAGCACCAGCACCAAGACACTCAGCCAAGCCATGGGAGCAAGGCTGAATATATATTGTCCTGATGTCCTCAAGCCAAACAAAGCACTTCAACACCTGTCCGCTGCTGCCTGGAGCCAGTCCCAGGGCTCCCCTGGCGCAGCTCCCCGACGGTTGTGTCACTGACTGAAGTCGAGTGGCCCAAACATGGGACTCAACAAGAGGAGTGATGCATCCTAGCTCTACGTACCTGGTACGGAGACACCTCCATGCCTTTTGGCTGGGATTTGCAATTCTGGGGTCTCGTAATACTGTTATTCTAACATGACAGGATGAAGGGCTTGTACAACAGTTCATTCTCGTGACCTTCCTGTTAACACATATTCCAATTTTTCTCCCAGTTTTCTTCTGAAGGAAGTTTCCTTGAAGAACTGCGTGAAACTTTACGAGTTGGGCTATGCCCACAATGAACAAGCTCTGCTTCAAGCAGCCATGAGGCATATCAGCCTGAACTTCAGGCGCCTTTTCGTGAAGGCCAACAGCTTCCGACAGCTGCAGCTCAGCTCTCTCATCAGCATCATCTCCTCCGACAGCCTCCTGGTCTCCTCTGAACTAGTCGTGTACTGGGTCGTCCGACGCTGGGTGAGGTTTCAACCCTCCAAACGCCATCCGTTCCTGGGTGAGCTAATGAAGCACGTCCGCCTTCCTCTCCTCACCCACGAAGAGCTGCGGGAAGTCCAGCTCGAATCGGAGCATTACCGAGATATTCGGCTGCAGTGGAAGCGTCTCAATCGGCAAGAGCGGCTACAGGAGTGCGGCGGTCTCAGGCAGGGGATGTACAACAAGTGCATTGTATGCGTGGACCTGTTCAACAAGGAGGGCCCGGAGCTGAAGATCAAGGACTCTCAGATAGGCTGCTACAACCCTCAGTCAGGGGCGTGGGAAAAGCTGCCCCCCCTGAAATGCTTGTATTGCGCGCGGTGCTTGGCGGTGAGAGACAAGCTCTACGTCACGGGGGGCGTCCACAGGGACCACTCTTATTCAGACACTCTCCACGAGTACAGCTCTTTCCGAGGCCAGTGGATACGGCTGCCTTCCATGTCCACGCCCCGCGCTTCACACGGCTTTCTCAGTTGCAACCAGAAGCTGTATGCCATTGGAGGTTGGTGCTGTTACGAGGGCTACCTTGACTCGGCGGAGTGCTTTGACCTAGCGAAAAAGGTCTGGACGCCCATCTCTCGGCTGCCATTCACACTGAGCCATTTTGCTTCCACCGTGCTCAGGAACAAGCTGTATATAGTCGGCGGGGTGACAGGTGCCCGGGGCTCTTGGACCGCTTCTAGGAAAGTTTTGATCTACAAGGTGAGCTCCGATGTGTGGGTGCAGGTGCTCCTGGACTTTGAGTGCTGCTGGTCTGGAGCCGTCTCCATGAACAATGGGATCTACGTGGTCGGTGGGTATTTCAGGAGCAGAGCGAGACATTACAACGAGGGATGGCCTGATTCAGGAAGCCTTTACTGCACGAGGAAGTGTTTCTTCCTGGGCGAAGATGGCCGAGTGAACAAAGATATTGCCATCCCAAAGCTGCCCGTTGAGATTGCTGGTGCCGGTGTGGTACGCTGGAAGAAGAGGATCTACGTGCTAGGCGGTGAGAAAACAAATCTATATACAAACTGGGATCATAAAAACAAAGAGGAATATTATAACACAATTTACTATTGGGAACCTGAAGAAGCCCGATGGACTCAGTGCCCAGAAAGGCTCCCTTTTACCAACTGGGGTCTCAGTGGGTTTGGGTGTTCAACGCTGAAGGTACCTAAAAGACCTATTCTGTCTCTTTTCCGAAAGACATCCATTGCCCTGACAGCAGTCGAGTTAGCAGAGAGTTAGCTGCGTTTTAGCCAGTTGACCAACTGCCTCATGCGTAGCATATCCTGTACTTAAAACTGCTTGCGTGAAAATCATTGGGCCGTTATTTTACTGTGTATTTACGTGGAATTCGGAGGTGTTGCATTGAAAACAAGCAGCCTGTTGCTGAAGGGAAGGATGCCTTCTGCTGGAGCGGTGTTTTGCCCTTATTCATTGTGCGCCTACATTACTGTCAGAGCCAAACTCCCCCACCAAATTTTATCTATTAAAATATATTGAATCTATTAAAACCAGCTAACAACACACTTCTTGGTGTGGGAGGGAGGGTTGAAGATCATATTAAATCATATCTCAGTTGTGGAGTTAGCCTCCAACTGCTTGTGGCCTGCTTTACTTGACCAAAAGCCCAGACAACTATTCTGGGGGTAGCTGGGATGTTGGGCTCCCAGGCACCTAAGTCACTTAGGAGCATCTGGAAATGTTATGAATTGTGTCTACAGCCATTTCTCCTAGACACGCCCTTGCCCTTACTATTGAAACCAAAAGGTCAGCAAGGTTTGGTATAGTATGGGGTACCTGAATGGATAGCCAGAATATCTAGAGCTAGTGTGGAAAAAATAAGTGAAAGGGAAAAAAAAAAAAGTGCTTCCTCACGTGGACATGGTCAAATCATCACGTGTACAAGTGGCCCAAGTGCTTTAGGTGCTGTTTCAGTCATCCTGTGATCTTCCATAGCTAGCTCATGTTAATTAAGAAACTTTTAATAATATTTAAAGTCAATTTTACAAACGTTACCTAGTTATTGCCTAAACCCTTTAAAACACGTGTACAATATTATGCTTGTTACATGTAAAAATGCTTGTCCAAGTATTTAAAAGTTCTTGATTAAGGTGAATGGTCGGATACAATCTCCCACTGATTAGCTTTAGGACTGCTTGAGCATGTTCCCACAACATCCTAAGGTTCATATAGTTGCACAGGGACACGGTGGATTCAGACAGACTCGCTTCAGTTCCAGTGATAGTTTCTTTATTTGACCTTAGCAGATGTCTGGCGTTTGATTCCCAAGTACAACAGCTCTAATGCTTGTTTTGGACCCAGCACAGATAACAAGCTTAGTAAAAGAATTGCATGCGCACATTATCCATTGTAGCTTCACATTTTCCTTCAAAAGGTTTCAACCCCAAGTCCTTGTCTTGGCTGAACTTTGATTTAGGAGAAAAGCAACCTGGGATGATGTATTTCCCCTTCCTGTAGCCTGAACACAAGTGTTCATGATGCATGTAAACATTTTGCTGTGGGTATTAGTCCTATGTTTCGTTATGTAGCCCATGCGTGCCAGGGAACATGATCTACCACACAGATTTGCAGTGACTGAGCAAGTGCCCCAATGATTTAAAAGCAACTTGTTTTTTTCCTTCCCTTGCTCACATGTTTGCAATGCATTGCTTTGCAATAGCGTGCCTTTATTCCTAATGAGCTGTTTGCACGGGAGCGAGGACCATCGCAGCTACTTTTTCAGAGATGGTTGGGAAGAGGTCAAGGTTGGGTGGGTTTTGCCAGTGGTAGTCAGTTGGAAAACACCCAGTGTGCCTTGATGGGGGGTGGTACACCCTCAGTTGTCTTGGTAGCAATGACCGAGCACTGAGAAGCTGGGTAGCTGCAAGAAATTAGTGACTTGTCTTAAATTCTGGGCTTGCAGCCAGGGGTAGTGCCTGGGAGTCCTAGACCTGGCTCATCTCCTGGGCTACTGCTGTGGCGACGTGCACGGGCTGTGCGTCCCCAGTCACGGTGGCGCTGGAGTCTTCATCGCTCTCCCAGGTGGCGTGAGACATGCCTGGCTCGTTTTGGCACGTCCCAAATCACTGTGCAGGGCAATTTATAGGTGGGTGTTGCCACCTGTGGCCTGTCATCGCTGGGCAGTAGAGTTCTGCCATCAGGGCCAGAGCGGCCACCCCAAGTTCAAGGGGGCTGGGATCGGGGCAACAGCAGTGCATTGTGGGATGCCTGGAGGACTGACGGGGCTGCTCAATCCCAGGAGGCCATGTGCAGACCTGAGAGGTCTCACTGATTGTATCTCACACTTGGCGCCCCGTTGGGATTTCCACTTGTCCTTACGCAGTCGGGCTCCACAGGAGACCCTCCGCAGTGGCCAGCTCTCCCCAGACCTTCACCAAAAGATGGTTTCCGGCATACAAGGAACTCTGCCAACCTCAAATTGCGCGACTCATTTGTCCTTTCCCTGGCAAAGGACTGTGGCTGCTCCTGCCAGGCCCGTCCTCAGCATATCGCCACGCCTTTCCTCCTTCCCCACTCCAGGCCCTCACGTCGGTTTAATGGATCGGAACAAATTACAAGCCAGTCCGATTCTTCCCTTCGGGGTCACCCTGTGCAGGGGATGCAAATGAAGCGGGAGACGATGATATCACAATGCTGCGCTCTGGCAGCAGTTGGGATTTGCATAATACGTCGTCAAGTTCCACCGAGATGGGGCCGAGGCAGTAGCGGGAGTACATCCCGTGGCTTGGGTAGCACCGTAACAGGCTCAGGTATGCCATAGCACAAGTCATTTTAAGGTCAAGAAGGATAATTACATCATGCATTTGAATGCCAGAATATCACAGAGACAGAATTTCATCCAGGTATTGTGGGCTTGACTGTTCTTCCAACTAGAGCGCGGGGGAAGGCAGGAGGTGGGGGTTGGCTGGCTCCCAACACAACATTTTTTAGTTCCTAGCAGGACCCTCCGTGCCGATCCAAATACCATGCAGCCGGGCTCTCTCCACAGGGCTGCCTGGTCCTTCTTAAAGGGACAGACTGCTCTGGTATTTGAAATCTCTTCTCCTCAGTCTCCTCTTTTCCAGGCTCAAAACTCTATCTGAAGATGCATGTAAGCAAACTGCTTTATTAGGGTTTTATTTGAATCGGTGTAAATGGAAACATCTGGAAGAAAATGGCATAAGGAAACCTGGAAGTCTAGTAATGGAAGTTAATTTGTTCAGCCTCCCTTGTCTTGTGGAGTGGTGCCTCGAGTCTAAAAAACATTGTGCCCTCCTGCTGACACGGCTGCAGAAATCTCCTGACAATTAGCACGGTGGTTTCATACGTCGTCTCCTCTCCAGGGTGCTTTCATTTGGTTCGTCATGACCCTCAGCCAGAAAGGGGGCAAACAGAAGTCAAAGCCACTGGGACTCAGCAAAGGTAGGTTGGCTGATCTTCACGGATCGGTAATCTTCTGGTTAAGCTTGGGTTGGTGGGTGCCGGCCATCCAGAAAGTGGTTGTGATGGGCAGAGCTCCGGGGCTCCTGTCACTTCTGCAGTGTGCCATGCAGTTGTAATTAAGGGGCAAGGAGGAACTCCTTTTCATTTTCTCAGCACCAGGGATCACTTCTTTCCCTTGAGATATTTGTATGCCATGTACCATTGCAGCTTTGACTTTTCCTTCCCCAAATCCCACAGGTCTAAAGCAGCTGTACCAGCACCAGTTGCTCTGTGACAGCACCGTAGTGTGTGAAGGAAAGAGGTTCCCCTGTCACCGGTGGGTTTTTGCTTATTTATCATCTGGACTTAGCCCATTAGCAAGAGCTAGGCAGCAGGGACCTATATTTGGTATGATCAAGGGTGCAGCGCAGGCTGCTGCAGTGTGCTGGGTAAATCAAGCAAAGTGAGTGCTGACATGAGTCAGCTTCGCTGTTGTGTGGCGCTAGGGATGGCACCTCCACAGGCAGGTGAGATGGGCTCTGAGTAACTGGTTCATGGGATTGCAGACTGGGCTGGTGGCCTTGTCTCTAATGGTGGAACTGCTTCCTCCAGTGCTGCTAAGTGGCAGATTTCTAGCTGCCTAAGTGGCATTTGGGGCATTCGTGCACAGGCAGTGATTGTACTTCCCTGGCAGGGTGCATGTGTATAAGGTACATGCTGGCAGGCATGTAGATGGCCACGTGTGCATACTCTAGACAGACGACGCGGAGTACGGCTTCATAATATGGAGTGGTTAGTGCAACCACCCAGGAAGACAGAGGGGAGGACGTAGATCTCGGTCTCTCACTCACTGGATTAAAGTGACCTGACCAGTAGGCTAGTGGGATAAATCATGGATAGGTTTAATTCAGCATCCCGCCTCTCATAGGTTTTTGCCAGCTACAGTTTCAGGACTTGCGGGACATGAGAGCACAGCACTGTGTCGATGCCGAGCCAGAGCACGGCGCGACTGAGCAGGCTCAGTGGGGATGCACACGCTTCCATGCCAAGAGATAATTCACAAGGGGTCCATACATGTCTGAAACTCCCAGGCATCCAGGTTGTAGCCGTATTGGTCTAGAGGCAAAAGGAATCAAAACTTGTGGATGCAGCGGTATCTTTTATTAGATCAACTAGATATTTGCAAACAAATTATTTTATTTATTTGCAAGCTTTTGGGCCCAAATGCTTGCAAATAAATGAATAATTTGTTTGCAAATATCTAGTTGGTCTAATAAAAGATACCGCCTCTTCCGTGAGTTTCAAAACTCCCAGGATCTCTCTCCTCACCAGGGTTGCATGCCTACCAGTAACAGATGTGATCCAGTCATATTTTTTCTCCGCTCCCCGCAGAGCCGTGCTAGCCGCAGTTAGCCCTTACTTCCATGATGTGTTCACCAGCTCCCAGAAGGAATCCCCGAGTGGCGAGGTCCTGCTGCAGGACATTGCTCCTTCTCTTTTCCAAAGCATTTTGAAATATATCTACACAGAAGAGGTATCACTGACAGAAGAGACGGCCCAGGATCTGTTTGAAGCAGCCGATAAGCTAAAGATCCTTCCTCTTGTGGACATTTGTTACAGGTAACGTGAAAGAATGGATAGCACGGTGTCTGTGCTTCAAGTCAAAAGACACTTGTGCCTGGGAGTATCAGCGGCATAACCAGAGGCAAGTCAAAGCAAGCATCAGTAATAGTTCATCTGAAATTCAGCACGTTGCAAAAGCTTGTGCTACTCTGGATGGTTTTGGAGCATCCTTCTAATGAGAAGAGCTCTGCAGCCTAGTGCAGGTGGATGTTGGAGAAGACCATTATTATTTTCATCGGTAGCTCTCAGAGTTATCAGCTAAAAAACTCAGAGCTACTGATAACTCTGAGAACTACTGATGAAAATACTACCGATAGCTACCAGGCCATCTTCTCCAGTTGCTTTGGAGGAGATGGCTTGCATGGAGAAGATGGCCTGCATAAAGATAGGCCATTTAGCCTGATATCTCTTTAGGGCAAATCATTAATAAAAAAAGATAAAGATTAAAAAAAGTGAATTAACAGACATGTTTGTGATTGGTTTTTGTAGACCCTAATTGGAGTCAAACAGCACAACCTAAATTCCCTGGGTCACATAAAAGGGTTAGGAGTTGGCTACCTGATGGATCTCAGCATGTAATTCCTAGCTAGGATTCACCAAGGAGGGAGGGGATTTCTAGCCAGAGTTTTCAGGCGTTGTGCTTGGTTCCAGTTCAATATTTGTATCTAACCTGGAGAAAATACACCAGGCCTCTGTCTCCACGGCTGGCATTCACCTGGAATAATTCACTTGCACGGCTGGAACTGAATCCATGTGAAAACACAGCTGCCACCCTGGCGTGGAAGCAACAGGTTTCACAACACCAGGAGGGGAAGATCTGTTCATGCAGGTTCCCTGTACACCGTGCCTCCTGACCCCTCATTCACTTCGGTGTTCAAGCTACTACTGCCGGCTACTGGAACTAGTCCTTTAGCTCAGCGGTTCACAACCTTTTTTGTATCAGGACCCATTTGTGAACATCAGTGGCCAGTCCTGACCCAGTGCCCCTCACTCTTGACCCAATGCCCCCCATCCCCAGGCCCCAGGCCCCCAGCATGTGGGGCAGGGGGTGGGTGTGTGGGGCAAGGGAGGCCCCAAGCAGCCCCTTGCAGGCTGGAACTCTGCCTCCTACAAGGCAAAAGCCACGGGTTTTCTCCTTTAAAGAAGAATCCATTTTTAAAGTTTGTGCATGACCCTTTCATATATTCTTGCAACCCACTTTTGGGTCACGACCCATAGGTTGAGAAACACTGCTTTAACTCAAGCAGTAGAAGTCTATTCCTTGGTCCTGAGTTACTGGTCATGCGGATGACCTGTGGTGGGGTTGTGCCAGTCACCTAGGGCACGTCTACATGCGTGCTTCAATGTGCATTAGCCTATTTTAATGCGCATTAAAATCACTGGAAAAAAGTGTGCTCTTTAGTTAATGTGCATTGAAATAAGCTAATGCACATTAAAGTGTCACTAAAAACCGTGAGCATTAAGATGGGCTAATGCTCATTTTCCTAGTACTTTACAATGGCGGTACTAGATTTAATGTGCATTGATGTCCGTGTAGATGCGCCCCTAATGATAATGGCCTTTGATGTTCCTCAGGTTTTTTAGGAAGAACATCTCCCTGCAGAACTGCTTTGCGCTTTACAGGCTGGCTCAGGCTCACAGCGACGAAGCTCTTCTTCAGGCCACCGTGCGGTTCGTAATCCTCAACTTCAGCCGGTTCTGCGAGGATGACGACTTCTTGTACCTGGACCTGACCAGCTTAATCACCATCCTGTCTTCAGGGGACCTGGCCACTGCTTCGGAATTAGACGTCTTCCGGGCTGCGCAGCGTTGGGTACGGGCCCATCCCGGTACCTACCATTTCCTCCTCAATGCTCTGATGAGCCACATCCGGCTGCCGCTCCTGACTGACAGCGAACTTGCTGAGCTTCAGGCCTATTTGGGAGAGGTTGGGGATGTTCAGCTTCAGTGCAAACAGCTGGATGGTGAAGAAAGGTTGTGTGCAAGTGGAGGACTCAGAGCTGGCATGTACGACGAGTGCATCGTGTGCATCAACACACAGATATTGGAGACCCAGGCGCCGGACACTGAAGACTCCTTTATGGATTGTTATGATCCTTGCACCAGGACCTGGATAAAACTACCAGGCCTGAAATCCTTAACCCACCCAGCCTGCGTGGCACTGGGAGACAGGCTCTTTGTGTCTGGAGGCATCTGCAGAAACTCTTATTCGGACGCTCTGTATGAGTTCAGCTCCCTTAAAGGCAGCTGGGCCCAGCTTCCTTCTATGTTAGTGCCGCGTGCTACCCACGGGTTCCTGGTCTGCGACCAGAGGCTCTATGCTATGGGAGGGTGGTGCAGGTTTCATGAATTTCTCAGCTCTGCCGAGTGCTTTGACATAGCAGAGGGAACGTGGACTCCCATCTCGAGAATGCCGTACGTTTTGAGCCGCTGTGCCGCCGCAGTCTTTAGGAGGAAACTGTACCTGCTTGGAGGAGTCACCGGCCTGACGAGCTACTGGCAATTCCACAAAGGGCTTCTGATCTACGACACCAGCAAAGACACGTGGACGCAGGTGCTCCTGGACGCGGCGTTCTTCTCCGCGGGAGCGGTGGCCATGAATAATGGAATATATGTGGTTGGGGGTTACACGGAGAAAAGAGCAGGAGAAAGGATCTATGAGGGGGGCCTCATGCCCGAGAACCGCTACTGCAGCAGGAAGTGTTTCTTCCTCGCGGAGGACGGTAGCGTCAATCATGAGATTGCCGTGCCCAAGCTGCCGAAAGGCATTGCCTACGCTGGGGTAGTCAGCTGGGGAAAGAGGATCTATGTCTTAGGCGGGGAAGATACCACGCACTGCTACAAAACCATTTACTTTTGGGAACCCGGGGAGCATAGGTGGAGTAGATGCCCCGATGACGTCCCTGTCCCTGAAGGTGTCAGCGGGTTTGGGTGCACAACACTGAAGATACCCAAGGAGCGAATGCTGTCACTTTTGCAACAGACGTCTGTAGCCCTGACAGCCGTTGTTGGCAAGTAGCTGCCTTTAGAGGTTTCTTTCTAAATAAAAAAGAATGGAGCAAGACAGCTGTAGGCGAAGGACTGAACACGGGGCGCGTCTACACATTCACTAATGCACTTTAATTACTGCGCATTTAGTTTAGTACCTCTAATAAGAGGTAGTAACTGAATGTGCAGTAGTGCCAGCACATGCTTTTTAGTGATGCTTACTGTGCATTAGCCTAACAACACTGCACAGTAGGCTATTAGCACAATTAATAACCACTACGCTACTGGACAGTGTTATTAGGCTAATGCACAGTAAGCGTCTCATGTAGATGCGCCCACAGACTAGGGGAAACACCCTGAGCACATACCTATTATTTCCCTGCCGCTTGTTCTCTGCCATGGAGAGGCAGCTGCTGTCTTGGGTTCCCTTTCAAGTAAAATAAATGGAGCTCCATCCTTCTCAGTAGCCCCCCAAGTGTCTTCTGTGTATCCTGAAGCCACCTTCCAACAGCCACTTTCCGAGTGAGAAGCTGATGCAGCGTGGCACTGGGAAGGGGATCGCCTTGACCACTTCACTGAGGGTGTGCTGTGCGGACGACTGTGTGGGGTTCGCATTTCTGTTTCCTTCCTGGGTAGCATCTGCTGCACCCTCGAACACCACTGTCCGCTCATCCAGTGCAGGTCCTTCAGCAGGGCTGAGACGAGCAGGTCCGCTTGGCTGCTTTCTGGCATGACACAACAGGGCCCCACTAAGCTACAAAGCAGAACAACGGCCGGGGACCCAGCTGCATCTGTATGGCACTCGCGTGGCTCGCACTGGGTCGGCGTTGCAGTGTCAAATGATAGGATTCCCCCCACCCTGCACTTCCTGGGCCAACTTCCCTGGACAGCTGTGCCAATACTTTTTGACCTTCTGTTAGGACTTACACTCAGTGTCAGGGGTGTCACCCACTAAAAACAGCCCCTGCCGTTGCATATGTGCTGCACTTGTTCTGCATCCTAGGAAAGGAGCCTGTAGAAGTGATGCTGCGTGGCGGTGATCTGTGACCACCAGAGCCTTGCTTTGCCCCATATAAGTATGGCTTAAATTTCTCCCCTGTGCCCCAACCAGGCTGTTTATGCGGCGTTCTCCTCTGCAGCTGCAAGTGATGGCAGTGCAAATGCTATGGGCCAGGCCATGCCAGCGAGAAGGGCGTGTGACAGAAGAGCCCCAGCGCCGTGTGAGGATGCCTCAGTCCCTAGCCAATGTGAGCAGTCTTTGTGTTTCCGGGGAAGCTTTGTGACATGTGTGGCCAAATGCGCTTGTGGTTTGTCTTTAGCAAAGGATGCATGCAATGCAGTGGTTAGGTTGGCAGGCTCTGCTGCACCTCACTGCCTCACCCCGACATGGCCTCCCTCCAAAGAGGGCTTTCCAAATGATGCCACCACTTCTCCCACCCCCATGTCCTGGCTGCATGGTGCCAGCTGCTTCCAGCTGAGCTGGGACCAGGAACCTGCAAATGGCATTTGCACCGCCACTGCCTCTTCCCTGCTGCCCTTCCCAGGTATAAGGGCAATGTGTGCCACCAGTTTTAATCCGGAAGAATAGTGTGCCCCAAGTATCAGAAGTCTGGGCCACACTGAGCTGAAGTGTGCAATGATCAGACCATTTCCTCCAGCAATTGCTGCCCTCTAGTGATCCCATATGGGTAACAAGCAAGAGGGAAGGGGAAAGAAGCACCTTGTTCTTCACAAATATTGATCTGCCGGAGCTATATTATATGCAGGACTGCGGGGAGTCTGGACACGTGGTGGGGTAGCATGCTGAGGCTGTGCATCTGTGTTTGATGCCATGCTTGCTCACCACAGAGCTCAACAGCCAGAGCATGAATTTGGCCAGGTCTCCACTCACTCACCTATTACAGCAATTCTCAACCGGGGTGCCTTGAGATCCTTTCAAGGGTGTTATGTCTTGTCAGCTCCGCTAAGGGTGCAGACAGGATAAACCCAGAGATTTCAAACCGGCGTCCATATCGCTACAAGCATTCTGCCCTGCTGGGGTCTTTCTGAGGTTTTTGCAACACAGGAATTGCTCTAGTGTTTTTCTGTAGGCAAAAAACAAGTGAGGGGTCCTCGAGCCCAGCGTGGGGCACCTTGTGTCTAGCATGAGGTGCCTGGAGTCTAAAGAAGTCGAGGAGCACTGGCCTGTTATCTCCTGAGTGGAATTTGGTGTTGATGTTTAACCTCAGATGCCCCAATAGCATGGGACTTTCTCACTGGACTGATGCCTCTCTCACACTGCAATGCCAGTTTGGATCCGTATGTCCTTGCTGAGTTAAGATTGCACTCCATGGCCAGATCTAGTTGTGCAGGCACATGTGGTTTGTGGCACTGCAAACCTCTTTGCAGCACCACAAACTGCACATGTTGCATGTTAAACTGTGCCCCCTGCTGCTAATTTGCAGCCCTGGGGCAAAATTTGCTACTGGGATTTCCCAGCAGCAACAAAAATACCCAGAAAAAAAAAAGTAACGCAAAGCACCACAAGCCAGGACAAACATGTAGGTGGGGAAGCAGCCAGCCCAGGACTGCCTGCTGCCTCATTTCCACGCCCTGAGGCGCCTTGTGCCCCAGCCAGCCCCAAACCGCACGTGCAGGGGCATGCACAGCAGCACAAAGTAGCGGCACACACGTGTGCCACTCCTATTTGTGTTGCTGCAAAGGCACGCCCCTGCTCATGTGGACGCGGCCATGGGGTCTTTAAGGATTCATTTTTCTCAGCCAAATGCCACAACCTGGCTTTGATAATCTTCTGGGAGTCCCAAAATGGCAACCAAGATGCACGTGTACCACCAGGCTCTGATGCTTCAGCGCTTGTCACACCTGGGGATACCAGTCCCCCCCAGGCAGGGGGACCATTGCCCTCAGATGGTACAGGGACCCGCTTTTCTTAGGTGCTTGGCTGATGTCTTCCTTATGGATTTATAAATGACCTCAACCATTGTAGAGATTAGTCCCAACAAACAGCTCTACCAGTGCCGCAGCATCTGAGGACTGTGTTAAGATCATGGTAGCTAGCGAACAACGGGAGAAAGGAGAACAGCAATTAATGGACAAAGCGGGCGTGGCAGAAATTAGGCCTAAACGATGAACAACCGGGTAACAATATTCTGCCCATTATTTCCTCCTGTGTTGGCAGTTCCCAGGTTATTTCATAATGTTTAAGCAGTTTGGACGGCTTTGCTCAGAAAGCAAATGAGAACCTCACTAAAATACATCGACGCCTGTTCTGATTCCACGTGCCTCGGTTCATAAACGTGATGGTAACGCAGCGACCCTTCCCGGTGAAAGGCATCTGTCCGATGGCTATTCTGCAGCCCCGAGCTCAGAGCGCATGCGGGCACATTCGTGCGCCTCTTGTGAATGGCAGCTAGAGGAAGTCCTCGCCCTCCCTATCTCCATCACTAAAGGTCAGGGAGACTCTAAAATGAACGTCATTTGGGGCAAGGACCAAACATGCCTTATCTTTTCCCAAGCCTTTTCTGCCTGGGCCCACGCTACCTGGGCATGTGGTTATGTCCCATTCTCAGGGAGCGGGTTAGATGGGCATACCTGGTACTTTTCGCCAGACTTTTATGGCTCTTTATATTCTGACTACTTTCCCAGGCTACCAGAGGCTCATAAATGCTGAGGTTGGCTTGGGTGTGGCTGATCTACCCTGTCAATAAGTAGCTAACTGTTAGTTCATAGGATGATTATCAGATGGCAATAAATTTACTTGGATTAATGAATTACCAAGTAAATGTTGTCTGGAAGCTTTATAAGGTCTTCCTTTGCTTTGGGAAGATATGGCCCTGGAAGCGTGAAGATCTGAGGCTCAGAAGCCAAAAGAAAAAGAGCCAGAGAGACACAGAAGAAAAGCAAGAGACTAAAACCGAGAGTGAAAAAAATAAGATATTTTGAGAAGAAAAACGCGGGGGCCTGCAGGTGCCATGAAAGGTTTCACTTTCCTGGCGATTCTTGTGCTCGTGGTGTTTATACACAGCGTCCAGCCTGTCTACGTCCAGGTGAGATCACTGGCTCTCAGACATTTCTTTTTATTACTCCAAGGTCAGCACAATGTAATGTGATAGCAGAGCGCATGGTTAGAATAAAATTAAAAACCGCACACACCCCACACTCATGGACTCAAATCCTTGCTTAAACACTTTGCACAAATACCGTGTCTTTCATGGGATGATTCAGAGCATTTGTGCAAGAAACATGCGTCTCTGGACCTCGGCGGATCGCTCTTTACAGTGGAGCGTGCGCTTGTTGATAGGTGAGCACTGGGGATCGCTGAGACGCATGTTTCTTACACAAGTGCTCCAAATCCTCCAATGAAAGACACAGTATTTGTGCAAAGTGTTTACTGGTCCACTGTCATGCATCACATTAATTACAGGCTTTTCCTGTTTTATAAAAGAAGCTGAATTTATTTTTGGCACAAGGGAACATGTGGCCTCACTAATTAGCCTAACTTTGGAGGAGCATACCCCCAAAAATATCCTGTTGGGTTGTGTGTGCAAAGATCACCCCAGAGGTAGAATGAAGAAAGCGATGGTTAGGTAGGGTTACAGAGGAGTAGCAGTGCGTCTTAGACCAAACCACGGGGAAACAGGACACGATTAGCTGTGCAGTCCTATGCATGTAGACTAGGCGTGGATGTGGACAAGTCTTGGAAAGAGCTGACACTGGGGGAAGAAAGCCTGGGACCTGAGCAGTGAGCGTGCTCACCCAGGAAGGCTGGACCCAAAGGCTCTAGGCCCCTTCGCTCCATGGCATTTCAAGGGAAATGAATCTCAAAGGCTGCATCCATGAAACAAATGTTTTTTTGAAGGATTCAGCTTACTTGAAGGATTCAGCTAACTAGCGCCCCCGGCACTTGGTGTTATTAAGTGAAGTGGAGCTGCCGCTGCTGCTGCTTGCACACTACAGTATCTAATGCACCAGCAAGAACAAAGTCAGTCTGAAAATACTTATGTCTGCGTTAGGGTCTGGTCATTGGGTGACTTGCTTTCAAGCTTGGGTGCTTTACACTAGCTACCTAAAGCCCTAATGAACAGTGCAGCTTATAGGAGCATCATAACTCCTGCTAACTGCAGGTAAGATCTGTGGGTGCTCAAAGCACATTCAGCTGCCTTTTAGGTGCCTGAACTCCAATTTAAGTTCTCATTATAGGCTTCCAGTTTTGACAGTAATTGTCATAAATGGATACAGATGAGGAGGGGGGTGGTGATTGCAATTATTGTGACATTCCCGCTCTGTCATCTCTGCATGTCTTCCTCCTTGGTCCAGGATGAGCTGGATGCAATCCTAACCAAACTCCATCTCCGCTGTTGGGATCTGGTGCACGTGCAGACTGCAGCACTGTCTCTCTTTTTTCTCTGGGTGGAATGATCGTCATCAGTAAAATTTGAGTTCATGGCACGGTTCCTGTTGTTCCCGGTGTTTCAGCATCTTTTGGAGCAGGAGGTTGTGGGGAAAGAAAGCAAGGCTGTTGGTTCTGGCACTTGATGTCCTATAAATGATCCTCTAGTGGGCACGTCTCTGTAAGATGGCCAGCTCAGGTTCCTGTCGCTGCCCCTTTCCTAAACACCCGTTCCTCTCCCACTGGGATCCAAGGGCTGTAGCATCTTCTTGGAGCTGTCTTCAAGCCCTTCTACTCTTTTAGGGCCACAGCAAAGGGAAGGAAAGGCTTCCTGCATTATCTGTGATGTAGCTAACACTCCTAATTCATCATGACTGCTGCAGTGCTGATAAAACTATTAGCTGGAGCATCTAGGAAGGAACACTATCCTATCTGTACAGCCACTGCTGTTTAATGGGGTGCACAGAAAGGCCTCTGTCTGTCTGATTGACCAGCCTGATCATATTAGCACCCTTCGAGGTTCAAGTGTTAACATCAAACTTCAAATCCATTTCTCTTCAAATCTTTCTTGGCAATCTTGATGGTTGATGGGTGTCTTGGCTGGTTTGATAGTCTGCATCTCCAGGTGCTAAGAGTGCAGGAGAGATCCTGGGACACACCGCTTGGAGATTATGAACATTGCTCCGCAGCAGAATAAAGCAGGACTTTACTGCTTCATTGTGAAACAAGATTAAAGAGCTGGGAGCAGTTTATGCAGGGCATGGGATGGCAGAAAAGGGGCTCCCCAGTTCGTGTGATGAGTGGGGCTGTGGTGGCAGCCTGGGGTTGCAATGCAGAGAGGAAGGTGTTTCGTTTCCACAGGTCTCTGGCTTTTGCTCATTGCCACATGGGGCCAGGAAGGAATTTTTTTCCCCTTCCCAGGTTTTTCCACCTTCTTCTGAAGCTTTGAGGGTTGGCTGCAGCGAAGGCTGAGGATTGTGACTGGGGTGAGCCGGTGCCCTCATCGGCACGTACACCTGCAGGTTTCTGGCCGCATGCTCTGGATCACGCAATTCAGCACTGGGGAGGTCAGGAAGGAATTTGAGCCAGCGGTCAGACTGGCATGGACCGGGGGGCTTTGCCTTCTTCTGCAGCAGGGGACACAACCCCCCTCCTCACATCTCTCAGGCATGTTCAGTAACAAACTTCCCAGCTTTGAGAGTGCCCTCCTTCTCCTGCTTTACCTACGGAAAATGAGAGGTTTTTTTTATGTTTGAGCAAATTGGGGATAGCAATTTTGCAAGAGTGCTTGTGCAGTATTAAGAGCAGGTTTGACAAATACCTGTCCAGGATGGTTTAGATAGGGATGATCCTTGCTGACCTCCTGAGGTCCGTTCCAGCACTCCTTTCCTATGCTCTTTTTCTGTTAATATGTAAGATTTGGCACGCATGTGCCGCCCGTGGGTTGTGGTGAAGTGATAACAACCCTTTTCCTGATGCATTGCTTTGATTCTCTCTATACAGATAGGGAATTTCTCCCTCCCGCTGGAGGATGTGAAGCAGCTGAAGGCATTTTGGAGTCTGGACACCAACGTTAATCCCCGTCTGAAGAGGAACATTGGTGCCCTGTGCGCAAGTCCAGAGCTCCCGGTGGAATATCACCATATCTGTCTAAGAGAAGATGCACCCGAGATTTTCAGACAGCTGTTAAGTAAGTCATGCAAACATGATTCACATGCTAACCCAGAGGTTTCACATAGGAATCCATCGTGTTAAAGCAATCTTGCCCGAGCTCTTTGCAAGAGAAGCATTGTTTGATTATTTTGCTATTACAGTCAAAAAATAAGTGACAACTAAGTGCTGGCCTTAGACTTGAGGAATCCCTTGGAAAAGGAGGGGTGCCTTAAGTCTGAAAACTGCTCTAGAGAAGCTGTGCGGTCCCCTCCTAGCCAGAGCTCCTGAGCCACCCCTTTTACTTACCTCGGAGACAAGTGTAGGACTGAAAAAATTGGCAAGGGCAGAGAAAAGTGACACAATTTAGTCAATGCCTGGAAAAATGCTGTACAAAGAGAGGCGAACAAAGCTTCCTCTGTTGCGTTTGTCACAAAGAAATTGGGGAGGTGACTCGATTAGAGTGAATAAATACACCCTGCAGGGACAAGATTTCTTTCTAGCCAAGGCAGGACAATAATCAACAGCTGGAAGTTAATGCTAGACTTTTCCTTTTTTAAATTTCAAATTAGAACTAAGGCAAATATTTTTAGCAGTCAAGGCCATTAACTGCTGGAATCAGTGTCCAAGGAAAGTAGTGGATTTGCCTTCTCTTGCCATCTTCCAAGTTGGGATGCATTTGGGGAAGATGGGACTAGCCAAACACTAGACACGCTTTAGTCAGACTAAATTACCGTGCTAGTAATTACTGCGCAAAATTACTGTGCTAGTAACGGGATGAAAATTAATGGTCTGTGTTACAAAAGAGATCAGATGAAATGATATAACTCCTTTGTTGGCCTGGAGCTCTGTAAATGGCTGTTGGTTCAGTACATCATATTTCTGTGCCTCTACACCGTGCTTCTTAGCTTGGTCACTGTATTTCTTCTATGTTGTCTTTCCTGGGGGAGGTTGTTGGGGGATTCCTTACTTAAGGCTTTAACAAGGTCCTGTGGTCCCTGTTATGACTTATTGGACATGTCTACATGTGGACTTAAGCACGCCTAAATTTAACGTGCATTAAGCAGGTTTAGGCGGGGGTGTTAAAGTGCATTAATGCTGTGTGGACTGGCGTAGGACTAAAGTTAATGCGCTTTAATGCATCTAACGTGCATTAATGTGCTTTAATGATTTGTGCCTAAATTTGATACCTACATTTTCCATTTTTAATGTGCATTAAGGGCACACATGTAGACACACCCATTGCACGTGTGAACGCGAAAGGTCCCTAAACTGCAGTGAAACATCATCGGCCCCAATATCCTTGCAGATTCCTCCCCGAAACATTGTCTGACAGCATCACTAATCTCATTTCTTCTTGCACAGACATGGATGCCCAAGCCATAGAACTGTGTGAGATCTGCGTCAATGCGGCGTGTGCCGGCTGCTGATGAAACCGTATGCACAGGAAGGCCAAGTTCTGCAGTCTTGATTCTTACCCTTCAGCTTCACATGTCTGGACAACACGGCTATCTTCTGGTACGTCCTCACTGCACTCAAAGGGGGACTGCAGCCTATGTAGATGTACCAAGCCAGCTTGTTGGAGACTGATAACAGAGTAGCCGGATAGCATGAAGCTCCACGCTGCTTGCAAAACCTGTTGTAAGAGGCAGTGCGGAGCTCAGATCCACATGCAGCTCCATGCTGCCACCACTACACTGCTGTTAGTTCACAGTGGCATTAGTTTTAGGTTTTTTAGAGGTACGTCTACCCGAGATACAGCCGCACCTTTGACTGCAGTGAAGAGGCACTTTTCTGGGAACGCTGTACGTTGAATTTGCTCTCAGCACTAGAGTCTGGGTCACTGTTTCAATCTCCACAAATTTTGTCGAGGAGGGTGGGGGGGTTTGGGGAATAGTAGTCTGCTATAAAAGCTTTGGTACATCTAATTCAGTGGATGATTAGTCACCATCTGTAGGGGCAGATCTAGCAGCATGGCAAAAACCTTTATTGTGACACATTCTGTGAAATACAAAGGCAATGCTCTTCTGGTGCAAGGCAGTTTTACAGGAGGTGGGATATGGGCAGGATTGGTTTAGCGCCCACATGCATTGTCCGAACGAAGTAGCGTGCGCCAGATCAATGTGGTAACAGCACGTGCGAGCCAGCTGAAAGCACTCCAGTCAGCAATGATCACAAACCAGACATCTGCCCCCCATCCCTTTGCACTAGACTGCTTTGAACAAGGGTTTTCCCCAGCACGAGGCTCACCCACCCCCCAGAAAGGATCAATGCCTTTCCAAGGATGCTGTGCTGCTAGCAGTGGCGATCCATCCCCTAAACAGAGGCCTATGGCTTCCCCATATGGCATCATCAGTAGTTTCTCTGCATGCTGCAAAGCAGTCCCAATGCTTTTGGAATGATCTCCGGAAATTTAAGGCTAAGAATATTTCCCTTTGCTGTATCTCTTTTTCTGTTGATGTAAGATGCTCCTAGAGGGTATGACCTGGTAGCTTTGTGCAGATGGTTGATTGGCTTCGTGGCACACTCATGCTCTTTGCACTTTTGTGGGTTTTAAATGCTTAACTTATGGCAGTGAAATAAAGGATTTGTGCACACGACTGTGGTGTTTGCATGCACGTGCTTTCCTGTGTGTAGCATACAAAGAGTGGCGCATGGATGCATGTTTGCAGTAAACCTGTAAGTGTTTCGGGAAGGAACAGGAACACCCTCTGAGCTTTGTGAACAGCAGGGGTTTTTTTCTTCCTTTGTGTTGGCTGCCATTCTGCAGCTTCCCTGATAATTCATCGGTATTACTTTTTATCCATGTATTGTCAAATCCCATCAGTAAAAGGTACACTTTAATATTTCATGCAGGCTACTAACATGAATTACAGTGTGAGGACATCACAGTTGAAATATGCATGGGAAAGATAATGTTTCTACAGACACTAGAATCACAGAATCATAGAAAACGGGAAGGGAGCTCAGGAGGTCATGTCTAGTCCAACCCCCTGCTCCAAGCAGGACCAGCCCCAACTACATCATCCCAGCCAAGGCTTTGTCTAGCCGGGTTTTGAAAACATCCAAGGATGGAGCTTCTGCCACCTCAAGCCCCATGCCCCAACCCAGAATCATTTTCATTGCCCTGCACTGGACTCTGCAACGTGTCCACATCCTTTCTGCAGTAGGGTGCACAGCTGGACACTGGACTCCAGATGTGGCCTCCCCAGTGCTGAATAGAGGGAAGAATCACTGCCCTCCATCTGCTGGCACCGCTCCTACCGATGCAGCCCAGGATGCCGGTCGCCTTCTTGGCAACTGGGGCACACTGCTGGCTCCTGTTCAGCTTGCCCCCATCGCCCCCAGGTCCTTTTCTGCAGAGCTGCTGCCCAGCCCATCCCTCCCAGCCTGGACCGGTGCATGGGACTGCTCCTTCTTAAGTGCAGGACTTTGCACTTGTCCTTGTTGAACCTCATGAGAGTTCTTTTGGCCCAATTCTCCAATTTGTCCAGGTCACTCTGAATCCTAGCCCTGCCATCCAGTGTATCTACTACTCCCCGCAGCTTGGTGTCATCCATGAACTTGCTGAGGATGCAACATAGCCCATCCCATCCCATCCTCCAGATGGTTAATGAAGATATTGAACTAAACTGTCCCCAGGAACAACTAGTTACAGGGAATGAGACACTTCCTTTTACAGTCAGGGAGGCACCAAACATTTGGACTCAGTCTGGCCTTTGGATTTTGTCTCAGTGGCCTAAAGGGGGGATGGATGGTCTGGGCAGCCTCCACTCCAGGCTAGGCACATGCATCAATGGTCTGGGTAACCTCTCACCCATACACCATGATCTGGAAGGACTGATGATTACCAAACCAACCTGGCTGCTCCCTTTTCACTTACCACACAATTCAGTTAGGATCCATCTCTCTCACTGCACATTTAGCAGCTCCAGTATGCTGTAATGCTGTTATGCCAGTTCTCTTGTAGACACCACATAAAAATGCACCTCTTGGTGTAAAAGTATTACCAAAAGTTGTAGGTTGCATATGTTCCCATAAGGAGAAAGTCTCCTTTTGTTCCCACATACATCAGCAAGTTCTTCTCCAGTTCACAGAGAAAAATCCAGGAGCATTACAGTTAAAAAAGCACCGTGGGCATTTTCTTTGCTCAATAAATATTCTGTGCTAAGAGAACGGTCAAAGGCAGCATTCGTGTTCCTTTGCTCATCTGAAAGGGAGTCTTTTATTATCCAAGTGGCACATGTTGCAGTCACGTACAGGCAGCCGTTCTGGCCCCTGGTGGTGTGGCAATGAATGTGGGCACACACCATGTGTGCAGAGACTGAGCTGGCCAACTTCCTCACTGTGCCCCGCTGCCCCCCAGATCCACTGCTTGGTGGGGGGCTGCACAAAGCCTCTCCCACCGCTGCGAGGGCTCCCAGCGGGCAATGCTGCCCGCGCTCCTGTTCCCACCACTGGCCCCGGTGCCTTAGAAGTGGCAGAGGAAGCCACAGCGGGTGGGCAGCGCAAAACTGCACCACTTTAGATCTAGTACCTCCATTGTGAGGTACTAGGAAAAGGTGCAATACCTTATATTAATGTGCATTAGCTAAAGAGTATGGTTTTTTCTGATGCTTTCATGGGCATTCAAATAGGCTAATGCACATTAAAGTGCGCATGTCGACGTGCCCATAGTGTATCTGTGGGGCAGGAGAGCGAGGAGGGGAAGGCGAGCCCCTTCCTCCATCTCCGGGACCCCTCACTGCCCCAGGTGCTCGGTCTGCTCACTATGCCCCTGTTTCCAGCCTGCCTTCAGCGGCTCACACATGCTCCCAGCATGCTTCGTTAACTTTGGCCACCTCCCCGAGATGGTCCAGCGATGACACTGCCTTTGACAGTGGGGCAACAGCTCTACTTTTGTTTGCATCTCCCGAGTTTCAGGCCTTTTTTGAATCAATTAACCTACGCTCACCTTTACATTGGTGTGTCCGATGGGATGTCACTGCTTTGGATAAGCCAGATATGGGACTGCCACCTGTTGCAATGCGTTTGCAGTTGGTTTCTTCCACTTCCTGGCTGCTGTTTACCACGTAATAAAAAAAACGGTATCAAGTTGTGATAATAAACGGGCTTGTTTCTTTGTCAATCGATCCTCTTTGGCATACAGAAAAATGTATCCGAAAATAACAGTAATGATTTGCACGACTGCACAGGGCAAAGGGTTCAAGTTCCTGCGACAGACTAAACTCTTCTGACCACATGTGCACGTTCCTGATCCCAAAGCACTACGTGAAGGAGCACTTTGGGGGGAAAAGCATTAAGCAGCACAGAAGAGGGGCTGAAGAATGGTTCCCGTCACAAAAAAAGCAGAAATTCTGGTTCCTTTTAGTTATTTAAGTGCACTGATGTGCAGGTAGCCATTCTGCTCCCCGACTTGAAATCCTGCGTCCATTTGCCTCTATGGGGCAAGTCGGGCCGTGGTTTGAGGGCTGGAGCTGGTGCCACGACTAAGGAAGGCTCTTCCGCTCTAGCCGGCGTGCCAGGCTGTCTGGTTGGCCCTTTCTGCCTGCAGCAAGGTGCAGTCGGGTTTGCTTGAAAGAGCGGTCCTGCAGCCACTCGCTCTGGGCAAGACGAATGCAAGGGTCAGCACAGTGAGGGATTGGAGGAGACAGGAGAAAACCAAGAGGACGGTGGGAAGAAGGGCCATCCAAGCATGGGGTTTATTCCCTCCTGACAGGCCGTGCTGCGGAGGCTGCCTGTTAGCCTGGGCTTCCCGGGGAAGAAGCGTTGCCCCTTTCCTCGTTAGCTGATCTAGGCCCAGCGCATGAAGCCCAGCTGCCTCCCGGGGTGCAGCTGTTCTGCACGTCCACCTGGGAGCAGAAACAGCTGCCAGTCGGCTCTCCACCTTTCCTATCCCTTGTCAAGGACGACAGTGATGAGCTCAAGGGAGTCATCTCCTCCAAGGGCATGTCCAGGGGGCAGTGGCCCACCCTGAAGGGATAGCCACCCCCCAGGGAGTGACGGCAGCCCCTCTTGCTCAGGGGGACGACTTTGGACACATCAAGGCTTCGTGGGCTCCCTCTTATTCCTGCTATCCTCAGGCTCCGAGTTGGGGCCCAGGTCCGAGGTGGTGCATGTGGGGCTCCCCATCCTCCTCAGTGGTCCTCCAAGGTCTCTCTCCACCCTGATTTTCTTAGGAGCACATTTCCCTGGGCTGGAGCTTCCTCCAGCTCTCGGGCTTGCTTCTGCTCTGCACCCTTGGCACAGAGGGCACAGAAGAAAACTCAACCTCCAGGTCATTGCTTCTGCGCTCAGTGGTTTCCTCCACTCGCCCACGGGCTGCAGGACCTGCCAGGCTGCAATGGCAGGACTAGGCTGGGGGTGGCCTCAGTAGGAAACAGGGCTTCTTCCAATGCAAGGGTGCAAGTGGAGGGGGGCTCCATTCCCCAGCCTCTGCCAATGCAGGACAGTCCTCAAGGACTTGGCCCCATCCTTCAGGATCATCAAGACCTGTCTCTTGAAGGACAGGCCCTGCCTGAGCTCAGGGCTGTGCATCCTAGCAAAGAGTCTACTAACAGGGCTCAATATTTTACCGGCACAAGCCAGCTCGTCACCACCGAGAGAGGGGAGGGTGTCGGACAGCACATCCCTCATTGCCAGGGTGTGCAAAGAGGGAGCAGTGGCATAGGCTCCCCTCACCGCGATGCCCTGCTCTGTGCCTCTACCTCGATGGTGCTGGGGGCCAGAGATCTGCACATCCCTTTGCAGACTGAGGCTGTGGGTTAGAGATGGCTGTTTTACCTGGGAAAAGGCTAATGAAAGATGTCTCAGGCTGCTGGAGCATGGAAGGACTCAGCAGTGCCAGACGCGGTCAGACCTGTGGTCTGTCTAGCACAGTGTCCCTTCTCCAAGAGTGGCAGGAGGGGGGGCTATAGACAGAGAGCACTGAATCCTATCTGTTCCCTATTCATTACCCTCCTTGGCCTCCACCCTTTTTAATTTAGAGATGCCGGAGGAAACCCTCTTCAACCGCTCTGTTCAATAGCCACGAATAGCTCTATCCCCCGTGACATTATCCAGTCCCTTGCTGAACCTGGCTGTGCTCTCTGCCCCCCCATCACGAGCAATGAATGCCACACATTAACTATGGGTTGCATAAAAAAGGGCTTTGCCTTGCTATAAGCACGGGTGGATGAGGCAAAAATGATGGTTTAGAAATAGCAGGAGAAAAGGTACAAAGAGGAGGAAGATCAGGTAAGAGCTACAGAAAACCCTAACCTAAAGGGAGCAGGAGTGGTTTAGGGCAAGGGAAAGCTGCTAACGCCTGAAGTTTGCCTCTCCAGGGCTTGGGGTGGGCAAAGGGCTGCTGAAACACAGAAGATGAAAAGCCATAACACGGTGGCGGTGGAGCGGGGGATAACAGATGAGAGGCCAGATCTAACTGAGGAGGTGTAAACAGCCCCAAAGTCCAAAGGGTGAAGGATGAGGGGGAATTGAGAGCGTTATCGCTGTGACACCGGGAGAAGACCATCCTGTGGAGGGGCCATTCGTGAGGTCACGCCTGTGGGGGCACACGCAGTACGAGACAGCCAACCCTGGACTCTCACGAGGCGCTGGAGCAGCTCAAGTAGACACGGAGATCAGTACTATCAGAGGCTTTGAGATTCTCCCAATGGAAAATTGAGCCCACATTGATCTTCTCCTATGGGAAATTTGGATTTTGAAAGAAAAAAATCCCATGTTTAATTCCTGGCTGGGAGGATGTAGTAGGGGCTGGACTAGATGTGACCTCCTGAGGTCCCTTCCCACCTGAATTTTCTGTGATAATGGGAAAAACAAAACAAAAAAAGTTATCCAGTCTACAAGCTGAAACCTGCTGTGCAAAGCATAGGTGTAACTGGTGCCCACGGGAGTGTCAAGGACTTGGGGCTTATGGAAAATAAGTCGCTTGGCCCTTAAGGTCCTAATGATGTGTTTAAAATGACTGCCCTGTTTTATAAGCCTTGCCCTGAATTGCTCTGGGCATTATAAATGGAGGACAGAGAGATGCTGTGAGGTTTGAGGGGCTTAGCTGAAGTCAGGTCATGATGATTTCAAACCTCTTACCTGGCAGTGCTGCCACCGGAGCACAGAGACGAGCATGCATGGTGCACCGAGGTCTCAGGAAGTGCTGCTCGGCTCTTGCCTACTAGCATTTCTTTAGGCTTCATTTCCTTTAGCCTGAAGCCACCTAGGTGTGATTTTTAAAGGATGCTGCTGTTGTTCCTGAATAACAAGGGCACCATGTCACAGTCTCAGTTACAAGATCGGCAAAGGCTCAGGGGACATCCCAGGAAGGAAATCCTTCCTTTTTCATGTCCTTGGGGTAAGGTATTTTGCAGAATTTGTTGGCATCTGACAGGCCTCCAAAGAAAACGAGACCAGATGAAAGATAACAGGAGTCTCCATTTCTGGCATTTCCATTTGTTGACTTGCAGTTAAGCTTTAACTCATTGCTGATAGGAGTTTGGGGCACAAGGGGTCAAGGAGCTGGCAAGGCGGTCTGGAAGCATCGGGTTTCGGGTTGGGGCCTGGACCCAGGATGAAAGCAGAAAGGAGGACCCAGGCCTAGCATCCAGGCCTGCAGCTTCCCATGCCAACTACTCAGTTATGCAGACTACAACGTGGGAGGAGGATCGCCTGGGATTTGCCCTCAGGCACATATTCACTGATGCATTCGGGCTTATGCATCCAGGAATCAAGTAGCCACCTGCTCGCCCGTGCCACAACGCGCACGCGCCACAACCCAAGTAGCAAAATAGCCGGCGAAAGGGGAAGTCGCAATTCCAGCTGAAGTGGGTTGGGTAAAATGGTTTGCATGAAACAAAAATGTCTGTGGGATGTTACCCATTTCAACAAAGCATTCATGCAGCATGTTTTTCAGCACTGAGGAGGAGGATGTAGCCAAAGCAGAACGACCCAACACAAACAGCCCGGTAGTTGTGGCACTGCCGGGGACCGGAGATGTTAAACCGGATAAGAACAGGAACTGCATTGGCTCAGAAGAGTGATACAAAACAGTCTTGACCCTCACATTCCTGGTGAGCAGCCCAACCCACAGGCTATTTTAGGGCTTTTGGTTTGTGAAAGACTTCAAAATCCCTTTGTTTCTTCCAACTGCGGAACAGGGATTTTTTTGGGACTCATTTTGAGCACTTTTGTAAGACAGGAACACTTCCTGAGTTGTTTCTGCTCCCTGACCAGGGGCCTACACTCCTTAAACAGTAAAAACTAAAATTAGGACACGACAAATAATGGACTTTATCCACTGAACTGTTACTTAAATTATATGTCGTAAAAAACATTGCCGAAAGTTCAGACTTCAGGAACATTTTCAGAAATCCTTAATCGCTGTCTGTGTGCTGATCAATGGCCAACAGCATGTCCTCACAACTCCAGAAAACCCACTGACTTACTTTTGTTCACGAAACTATTTGGGAGTTATACCTGTGGTTTGCTCAGGTATTTTTGATAGTTAGCCATCTCTAGTTTTTTTTTCCTGGAAAACAGAGCCAGAGCTATTTGTCTACCTTGACGTCATGGAAAACTTCCACAAGAGTTTGCTGTGTTGTATTATGATTAATTTGAAAACCTGATTTATGTGTATAGCAAAGCAGAGGGACATGACGCTGGTCCCTATAATAAATCAACGAATAAGAGGAACTGACTCTGCCCTCATCACTTACTGAAGAAAAGGACGCTCTCATATTGCCGGTTTCTAGGAATAAAGGTCGATCCAATGCAAGATTTAGGCACCCAAAGTAGGATCCAGATGTCCAAGTTCCACATAAATCCAAAAATGTGTTGAAATGTGCCTTCCTTTTTCTTTTTTTCTCTATAATACATCACAGATTTCATAGACATCAGGGCTGGACGGGACCTTGCAAGATCGAGTCCAGCCCCCTGCCCCCAGGGCAGGAAGTCAGCTGGGGCCAAATGATCCCAGCAAGACAAGCGTCCAAGATACCTGTGGTGTCTGCGCCTTTCCTCATGCCCAGAAGTCCCCCAGCCTCGACAAACTATGCAGCTGGGCCCTGGACTGAGGTCTGAGCTCAGTCAAAATCCAGAAAAAAGCCAATCCTCCATCCTCTTACGGGCTCTTGCTTGTAGACGCATTCAAAGCACCCCCATCGCAACTGGGCTACCTGCAAGATGCAATTGCAACTGTTTTCATTTAAAATGTGGCTCTAGGAGGCGCAGGTGGAGCCCTCCGCTAGGACTACTGAGTTATTAGGCCACAAGTCATTTAGATGCAGATTTTTATTAGAAACCTGAAAACAGCTGTGACAACCCCAGCAAATCAGCAAGCTAAAGAGAAATAAGAGACAATGAGCAAGGGCCTCTCCCTCCTATGGAAACCTGTGGAGCAGGGGAGATAGCCAGCAAGCTGGTGCCATCCCATCTCGCCCCACTCTGGGCTTCCCAAAGTCCCCCTTTATGGTCTTTATACCACAATAGTACATATACGTATGCCACCCCATTACAGGATGCCCTGGAAAGTAAACCTTGGGAGCAGAGATTTGATACTGCCTTGGCCTGCCATTATAGTACAATAATACCTTAAAGCATAGGAAATTCACAGGCCACGATGGCAGTCGAATGCAACAGCTGGATCTAAAACGGCGCTGGGTAATTCCATGATCAAACATAAGTTTTTGTTTGCTGAGCATCAACAAATGTGGCATTGCACAGAATACAGATGGCAGAAGCCCCTATCTCCTGGAATTTACAGCCAGGCAAATGACACGAAGAGATAAAGATTATCACATGCCTGCCCTGTGAGGTAAGGCAATCGCTCAGGGAGCGGCGAGGCAGATTTGCCAGGTACGGCTGGGTCGTGAGGAGGTCTCACTTCACCCCGTGCTCCAGAGAGAGAACATTACTTTTTTTTTTTTTTTTTTTGCGCAAGTGTTTGATCCTAGTAGTCTTTTAAGTCAGAACTTCTGGCCGTTGTAGCAGGCTTGTTCCTTGCTCATTAAATATAGACCCCAGGAACACTTTGGCAAGCATCATGCAAAGATACAGACGTTTCTTGGCAGTACAATCGAGGTTTTTTTTTCTTGTTTTGCTTAAAACAGGCATAGTTCTGTTGGTCCCACCTCTGAGATTGTATTAAGAAAGGGGAAAGCAGAGGTTACAAAATCAGAGACTACGAGGGCTGAAGGGAGCTT
>NW_017729014.1:23003227-23005622 GCF_001723915.1 Gavialis gangeticus
GTTTTTTTTTCTTGTTTTGCTTAAAACAGGCATAGTTCTGTTGGTCCCACCTCTGAGATTGTATTAAGAAAGGGGAAAGCAGAGGTTACAAAATCAGAGACTACGAGGGTTGAAGGGAGCTTAGGAGGTCACATCTAGTCCAACCCCCTGCTCCAAGCAGGACCAGCCCCAGCTACATCACCCCAGACAAGGCCTTGTCTAGCCGGGTCTTAAATACCCCCAAGGATGGAGACTCCACCACCTCTTTCAGTAACTTGTTCCAGTGCTTCACTACCCTCCCTCCTTGTGAGAAATTCTCTCCCAATATCTAACCTCAACTTGCCTTGCTGCAACTCGAGCCCATTGCTCCTTGTCCTGTTGCGTGTCATCACACATCATCACACCAGGTCAATGGAGAGTGTGGATGGGCATGGGCATGTGGATGTGCCATGGATATATTCCCCTAGGTGTTTAAATACCCCAAAAGCCCAGGTGACGTCCAAAAAATGACCAATTAGATGACAAGGAAAGAAAAGACTACCACCCTTAATGGATGGCGAGCCCCATAAGATGAACAAGCAAGCCAGGGCCCTGCATCAATAGCCTCCATGGGGTGGGGATCCTGGGGCAGTTGCCCTGGGGTGGGAGCAAGAAGCCACACAACCACACCGGAGGCACAGCAGCAGCTGGAAGTCACTGTGGCCCCAGGCGCCCGGCCGGGTTGTTATACCTCTGCACGAAGGCTTCTTTCTGCGTAAAAGGTCTGATGTACGGAAAGACATCAGCATGGTTTGAAACGACAGGGTGAAAGACATACAGCAGAGGCAGCAAACAATCCCGTCACACTGCTGTGATCATCTCTGCTAGTGTCTCATAACTTAGTTTTCCGAGGTTCAATGCCACCTGGAACCATGCGCCTGTGGACATAGGGGATCCTGCAGGAACTCTCTCTTCCAGGCTCTGGGATGAGGTAGCGTACTCTGAGCAAGGAAAAATGCTCAAGAGCACGCTTCATCATGATCATTTGCTCACGCTGCATGTCTGCTGGGCTTGGGGGTGGCTTGGGCTCCTGCCAGAAATCCCCCTTTTACACCATGCTGCTGTTATTCAGAAATCAGGAGAGAATAGACCCAGTGTCTGGTGCAACATATCCCTGCCACTGCTTTGCCTTTGCAAGAAGTTATTATTAATCAAGATAAGATAAGACTTATGCGGAGGAGGTGGTATCGAGTCACAGGTCACAAAATGAACTTTAGTTCTGCACACATTTGACTAATTATGACTCAAGACCGTTATCCCAATCCTAGTGAAGGCAGGTAAATGCTGCAACACTCTCACAAAAGGACTTTGAGATACCCAGGGGAATCAACTTCCACCCTCCACCTCCCCTGTGCAAATTAGAGTTTCCTTGTTACCTGGGGGGACTTTAACAATCTTTGAATTCTCCTCACCCCGAAGAAGGGTGCATGTGCCCAAAAGCTTGCCAAGATAGGAATTTTTTTTTGCTACTGTTTAGTTGGTCCCCCAAAAAGCAAATCTAAAGTTGGGCCGTGTCAGCAAGGGTATTGGGTATCAGACACAGAAGGTGATAGTACCACCCTACCAGGCACTGGCTGGGCCTCACGCAGGATAGTATGTGTAGTTCTGGGCCCCGTGTTTTAAGAAGAACGTGGGCAAGCTAGAAAGCTAAAGAGAAGCAAGCAACAGAAATAATAAAGGCACTGGAAGGCAAACCACACGAGGCAAAGTTGAGAGTGCTAGGTATGTTTAGCTTGGAGAAAAGGAGGTGAAGAAGGGACTGGATAGCTGTTTTCCAACTTCTGAAAGGATGCTATAAAGAAGAGGGAGAGCATCTGTCTCCCTTTGCCAGGGAGGGCAGGGCATGAAGCAATGGTTTTAAATTGCAGTCAGACAGATTTAGGTTAGATCTCAGGAAAGAACTTCTTTAATGTTAGAGGAGCCGGGCAGGGGATGACACCCAGGGGGGCTATAGGCTCTTCCACCGGCGATTGACAAGGGGCGGCTGCTGGAGAAGCATGGGGTTGGGATCGCTCAGGAATAGCATTCCTGCATTTGTGCAGGGGGGTGGATCAAATGACCCTTGAGGTCACTTCCAACCTTAGGGTTTTAAATATTCTTATTTTTACAAATGTAAAAAGTGACTTTTCCAAGGCCACCAATTAAACCCACATCAGAAGCCTTTTGAACACAGTCCCCACATGCTGGATCCTATAGATCAGACCAAGGATTTAATTGGTGACTGAAAGAAATATCCAGGCTAAGGTCCCCAGTCTCAAACACTTCTTGCCATTCAGGCCCCAAGCAATCCCCTCTGCTTGCCCAATGGTGTGCAGAGCCTGAGACTGGACTGTCACGGGGAGGTCTGCATCAAGACAGAGGTGCACTGGCAGATTGC
>NW_017729014.1:23010622-23012467 GCF_001723915.1 Gavialis gangeticus
AGCCTGAGACTGGACTGTCACGGGGAGGTCTGCATCAAGACAGAGGTGCATTGGCAGATTGCAGGACAGGACGCACAGAGGGCGAGGCGGGTGGGCTCGCGATGCAGTAGGAGACTGATGACATACAGGGCCGACAAACATCCGAGGCTGATGGCTATCAGGGATCCTAGGCAGGTCTGAACTGCAGCCGAGGGGGATGATAGCAGAGTTGATGAGTCTCATTTTGGCTCTAGAGATTTTCTTGAGCTGAAGCCTGCCCTGAGCTGGCCCAAAGACATGGCCATTCAAGGCAGGCAAGCTAAGGCAGCGGTTGTACGCCGCTGGCTACAAACCTGGCGGGATTTAACCATGCAACGGAGCTTAGACTTTAACCCTGACCTATGTTGCAGCCCCTGTAGTGTGCAGCTCAGGAAAATACCCAAGATATCTTCAAATCTGCTTGCTCAGGGGCTGCTAGCCACGTCACTGCCACAACACAACGTTCAGCGGGAAGCAAAGCCTGCCCACGCGGCTGGGTAAACACTTGGGCAATTAGCTTGTGCAGCGCTCTGCACTGTTGTAGCAATGCTGGAAAACAGCACCCAGGCGTGCTCATGTGCATCTATAACATACACATGTCCTGATGATAAGCGCATGCTGTGTAAGCGTTACAGGAAGCTTGAAGCTAGCAAATACACCCAGGGCTTTGTCGTGGTAGTAAAAGGCATGTGCAGTCTTTGCGGCGTGCAGAGGTATGAGGTTCACCTCCTGATGCCTCAGGAAAGCTTTCTGTTATGATATTGGAGGAGAACCTTAGCTCTTATTTCTTCCAATGCCAAGGAACTGTAAGAGGGCAAGGAGGAGGAAAGCAGCATGCAGATGGGGACAGTCACAGCTGGCATGAGATACGGCTGTGATTATTTGGGTTGTTTTAGGCTGCCTCGCACTGTAACCGCTCTTACCATTTCACTTCCCTTCTTTCCTCCCTAGCCTAATCTCCCTCTAGGATTCATGCATGCTCATTGAGTTGCCCACTCCCGCTCCCATCAGCCAGCTCTTCTGCGCTACCCTGGATCATCCTTTTAGCTGTAGATGTACCTGCTCGTCCCATCACTTGAGACTCCGCCACCAGGCCAGGGTTACCCCCCAGGGCCTAAGCAGACAACTTCAGTAGGAGGAAATACTTCTTCCTGCTGTTCCACTCCCTCCTCCTCCTGCAGAGAGCATTTTCAGCCTGCTTTCTTTCTCATCCCGTCCAGCAGCACCGCGGCAGCAACACTGGCACTGCCAAGTCGTGTCCCTCTGCCGTGAGTGTAATGGAGAGAGAGGTTTTAGTCTCAGGGAAGAAACAGAAGCGACTAAAAACGAGTTAAGTCCCAAATGCCTATAGCTGAACAGATGTTACCTGACTTAGCAGCAGCAAACAAACAGTCTCGGTATTTGATGCACCAGCCAGGGCTACTGGATTTGGAAAGCAGCTGCATCACCATGGTTTTTTACACCGGTGGGTAGATGCAGATGGCTGAGAAACTGATTTAAGATCACAACTACAGCAGAAGGGAGTTTACAATCCAGCGAGGCAGGCCAACAACAACCATTTCACAGCCAGGAGACAGCTTTGCAAAGGCCAAAGCCTATGACAGCTGATGAGCTAGAGATCTCCCTTGCAACATCTGCCCTGACCCAGGACACCTCTGGGAGTCAACACCCTGTGCAACATTGGGTTATCCTGGTTATGCGGTCCACCTATAACCATTACTTCCAGTTCACCTCCTTGTAACTATCTGGGTATTTTGACTATATTCACACACACACACACACACACACACACACACACACACACACACACACACACACACACACACA
>NW_017729014.1:23012552-23013986 GCF_001723915.1 Gavialis gangeticus
CACACACACACACACACACACACACACACACACACACACACACACACAGCTATTGTACTTCTGAATCTCAAAAATGAAGAAATAAAGTTATCCCTGGACACTGGAATTGCACCCTGATCCATGAGGGTTGCAGACTCCATGCATTTGCTGTTAGGACTTTTCCAAGGCCTTTTGGCAGAAGATAAATCCCAATGCCAAATTCCTGGATATGTTTTTTAGAAAACGTGTGCGCTTCTGAGCTGCCGCTGCCTCCCAAGCAAATCCATGGTCTGACGGCGTGGGCAAGCTCGCTCCCAGCAGATGGCAGGAGACGCCTAACGAACACGAGCCGCGATTACAGGCCATCCGCCTGCAAAATCGCTCTCCCTCGTCTTTAAACAATGAAGAAAGAGCAGGAGGGCGAGGAGCTATGGAGGCAGAATATCACAAGGCACAGCTTTTATAGAGCGACAAATGAGGCCATATATACATGGGTGCCCTCTGGCCTTACTGCCACGTACCACGGGTTGGTTTCATGGCTTGTGTCACTCCACTGGAGCAAAGTGAGAAGCCAGACATGATATGTCAGACAGGAACAAAGGAGGTTTTAAGGCTTGTCAGAAGTATCTGGAGTCAGGAGTGATGGGATGACAGTCAGCTTTGAGCCTTCAAACCCGGCCCGTGCAGCAGAGGCCCTTGAAATGAGGTCAGGCTAATCGCAGCGTGGCAGGCATGCACGTGGGCGTCGGGGGCATGGCGGTTTTTTGTTTGTTTGTTTGTTTTTTGTGCATGGGGGAATAACACAGGAAATTGGGACTCTAAAAGACAAGAGCTGCCTGCTCTATGCAAAGCTTCCTCGTTTACCTATGCGTAAATGTTAATACATTGCTTGAATGTGCTCCAGCTCCTGTGGCCAGGGGGTTGGCAGGGGGTTCAATCAGGCTTCTGATGAAATCTCACACAACAACCTGGAGAAATGCAGGCTAGATAAGACTGCTGGAAAGGTGGATAGACAGCTAACTGGCTGTAAGCAAAGAGTTATTAAAAATGGATCTATGCTGGAATGGATGTGGGGCTTCGAGTGGGATGTGCCCTAGGTCCAGTGCTCTTCAAAGCGTCTATTCGGGAGAAAACAGGTAGACGACACAAGACTGGGAAGGCATGCCATCCTATGGGAGGATTCAGAAGGCATTCCTGATGGACTGGAAAGCTGGGCTAGAGACGACAGGATGAAGCTCAGTACTGACAAATGCAAGGTGCGACACGTAGGGAAGAAAAACCCAAAGTACAAAGGCAGAGCAGGGGATAACCGACTGGGAGGCAGTCCCGCCGAGACAGATCTCGGGGGGCTGCATGGATGATTCACAGACTCAACTCTCAAATTGAACTCGGGGTAGGATATGGGAAGTGTCGTGCCACTCAAACGCATTGAGTACTGGCTTCAGCCAAGGCTAG
>NW_017729014.1:23018986-23038351 GCF_001723915.1 Gavialis gangeticus
ATTTAAAGCTTCTGTTGTTTAACAATAGTCAACTACCCCAGATAAATATATGCTTTCCCCATGCGATATCTGTTTAAATCAGACCTAATTTTATTCTATATTCAACCAAAATGTCTCAATGCTCTTCTTCCACAATCTTTTAAAGAAACTACAGTAACAAACGTAGATCTCATAAGCAGGGATCGGGCTAAAATTCTCTCTCGATAACCTGGGAGGGGACACAGTGCTGTTGAATATACCAGTGATGCTAGGATATAAATTACCTTCTTCTGCCATTCGTACAGGTTGACCAGGACATAGGCCACAAGTCTGAGGGGACTGAGCCAGCGCAGGGGTCGGCAGGATGCAAGCTAAGGTCAAAGCCAGGTGCCAGACTTAGTCTGGGATAGCAAGGGGAGGGCTGGGATGAAGCTGTGCTCATGGCAAGCAGTTGATCCAGGCCAGGAGGTCCAAGACAGAAAGGGAAGGTGAACCGTTTTGCATTTATATGGGGCTGAGAGCTGCCAGCTCAGTGCTTTGATGATGTTCCCAGGTGCTGAAAAAATAGGAAAATTAGTGGTGTATAAGGCCCACTGTGAGTCTTTTCTACAAGGGGACATTTTAAAATAATCTCTCTTTTTTGTCTCTCTCTTGCAAGGAAGAAATCCTAATTGGACTCTTTCGACAGCAGTGAAGCACTCCAAGATAAAATTCTCAATTTAATTCTTACTCTCTCATTTCGTTTCTTTTTTTAATTTAAAAACAGCTGCTTAGCACCATCCTCAACCTGCTCACCCCACCCACGCAGAATGGGTTAGCACAAGTCCTGACCACAGGCCCAGCGCCATCCTCTGCATCGGTGAGCACGTGACCTTTTTGCAGCTAGTCCGACTGCCAGATTTTACTGATCTCTTTACACAATTGCCTCAGAATGTTATATAACAGCCATGTAATTAGTGGATATGGGAATTAAACGCAAATGAGACCTTCCCCTTTAGTTGGGTTTGTGATGACAAGGCCACAACAGCTCTGAAACCTGGGTTAGAAGCCAGGAGCTCTGGCTTCTCAAGCCACGGAGCAGGCTGCCTCTCCAAAAAGTGTAAAACTTTGCAACAAACAGGCCAGAAGCCCAGTGCCGTGCGATTCGGCAGTGCCATTTCTGCATACTTTGTTACAGTGCATTTCCCAAGCAGCACGCCTTTTGCCTTGTGCTCTAATGAGCGCCAAGAAGTCCCAGGCTTTGCATTCTCTTGAATGTCACCTATTTTAAGGTGTCCCCCCAATGCCTCTGCCATGCTGTCCATTTGCTTATAGGCTTTGTCTGCACTGCTGGGAAGGTATTTTTTGCAGCGAGATACATCACCTGCACTAGTTCTTCTGCTGAGAAAGCCTAGGGGAGATTGACTGCAAGGTGGCTGGGTCAGGTCAACACTATGGCTGTACCTGTAGTCGCCTTTGCTTTGCTATATCTCAGTGAAACCATGCCTCGTCTCCACCATGGATCTTCAGCTGGTTAGTTAATGTACTTTAGTTAGTCTGTGGCAAAATAATCACCGACTTCAGCAGCGAAGACAAAGCCTGAAGGTCCTTTGAGGAATCCCATCAACCTGAACCTTACCGTTGCTTTTTTCCACGAGATATTGTAATAGAGACAGGCTGAGACTCAACCAGGCTAAAATGGCATCCTATCTCCCACCTCCCCTCCTCCAGAAACAAGGTCCTGTATTACAAGAACAATCCAGGAAATTGCAGACATTTAACCTTCTTCTCTGCATTTTTCTGCAAGACAGGGAAGGAAATCGGATAAAAACTGGGAATGGCATCCTAGGGAACAATTGTTTGGCCCTGGGGTGAGGGTTGTAGAAAATCATTGCATCTGAGAACTTTGTAATTTAAATCTCTGTGGTAGCGCTGCTTAAATGGTGAGGCTATTAAACCAGCTTCAGAGTGGGGGACACTTTGTGAAGGGGGAGAGTGCGAGAAGGGGGAAGCTCATTGTTTCAGAGATGCAGCAGCCATATGAATGGCAGGTGACCCAGCCGCCACCACCCTTCCTTGGGTTTGGCACCACCAGGCAGTGCTTTGCCACCCGAGTGCAAAATTGCTTCCCTTAAGTTCATAGCATTATGCTCCTCCAGTGGCCTGGAGCCAAAAAGAACCGGGACAGTCGGTTCAAAGCATTCACCTCTGTGGTCTTCTTGTTAACCAAGACAGTGTGAACAAGATGTTTCTCTTTGCTTGGGCCCCACTTTGCCTCCCCTGGTTTTTTTCCCCCCCACTCTACCCCTTGCACAGACCCTTTGTTTCTCGTGCATCTTTTTCCACCCCAGTAACCTTCCGCCAGGCCCATCTCCCAGGTGGGGCAGGCGACGGCACCACCTGGCCAAGGAAGGCAGAGTGAAAGTGTGGGCAGGCTTTACGGGAGCAACGCCCCTCAGGCACCGATTCTTTGCCAAGCATACGATGAAGTGCAGCATTAGGGTAGAGCAAACCCTGCGATAACACAGGGCCTTGCTGCATTGCTTCTCTCTTAGCATGCAGGTCCAGAAAGCCACTAAAGTGGGGGCCAACCCTTTTTGGCAGCTGTGCCACAACGCGCTCGCACCCTCCTCTAGCGCCAACCCAACTAGGGTGGCCAACTCTGACTCTGTCCTGGGAGGTGTCCAGAACACCAGCGTGCCTGTGGCCCACAATGACAACATGCCCATGTGCTTGCACCTATCATTACGGATTACGGCGTGTAGACTTTACATCAGGAAGGCAAATGCCCATTTAAAAAACCCACTGGACTACTGCATAAATTAGATGCAACAATTAATATTTATTTTAATGAATGCCCCTCATCCATCTCCCAGGTGACTCTCAGCACTCTCCTAGAGATTTATATCTAATTTCCAGAGACTCCAGGGCAATCCCGGAGGGTTGGCAACCCTTCTCCAAACTCCTGCCCCTCCCTGATCTGTTGCTCTGCTTTCTGCTCCTTGCCCCTCGCTGCCTGCCTGATCTGTTGCTCTGTTGTTTCCTTCCTGGCCCATCTGCTGCCACCTTCCCTGCCCTTTCCTGGGTCCGCCGTGTCACACGCAGAAGTTGCCCACGCAACTTGTGATACGTGGGCTGCAGCTTGGTCACCCCTGCTGTAACAAGTGGGGGGAGAGAAACTAAGCCTTCGTATGAGGTCCAAAAGGTAAACCCAGCTGCTTGCAAGTACCCTATACAGTCACTGAGAGAGAGGTGGAGCTGGTAAATACTGCTGTCATTCTGCTATGGTCATGCCTCAAAATTACTCAGCCTTTGTAGTCTGAGCCAGATCCAGTGATCCACGTTCTCCGCTACACCAAACGGTGTGTGGTAGCATGCAAAATGAGTGTCCAAGCAATGTAAATGCATGTACTTCCATTTGGTGGGATTTTCCACCCACCAGGCACTGGCTTTGCAGGGACGTCCATGACGACACCGCAAGGAATCTGATTAATTCCTCCCCCCACCCATGAAGTGCAAAGTTATCATTAAAATAAAGACATCTGTTTAATTAGGGGGCTGCGAGTCAGCTTCATTTTGAAGTGTATACCATTTTCACTAGAATTGTGCTTTTCCTGCTAACTAAGCCAACCCGCTCCGATCAATAGTTTTCTGGCATCTTATCCGTTGTCTCACATACATAGCAATTCAAACATTGAGTTTTCCTACTACAGGGATGCTTCTAATTCTAGTTCTAGTCAATAAGCAAGACCCATGTCCATGGGCTAATTTAGGGGGTTGCACGGCGTGGTGCTGCAATGCAACACAACACAATACAATGGTTTCTCCATTTGCTTACCCAGAAACGCCGTGGGGATGCCCCTATGCAGGCGCTCCCCTCCCCACGCATGGCTTTGAAGCTCCCTGGTCTTCGGTGTGCTTGGAACAGCAGCCAGGACCCCCGTAGGGCAGCCTGTATGGAGCGGGAGGGACTGGGCAGTATTAGGGACAGTTTTAGGGGATGGGGCATGGGACCTCTAGGCATAAAAGGCCCCAAGGGGGGAGGCTCAGACACTAGTAGCACAGGATGTTCAACAGCGCAAATCACAGGCCCCCCACTACCCCACGGTTCATCTTGCACCGCGCTCCAAATCCACGAGTTGCGTTGCCTTCTGGTGCCTTATATAGATGCTGCTCCCCCTCTAACAATCCCTGAAGAAGTCTGTGAGCATAACTGATCACATCCAAACATAATCCCCACTCAACGAGGGCTTGCCATCTTTCTCTCCCCCTTCCCTTTCCAATCATGTCATCTGAAATTGCCTTGCTGGTGCACTCATCTCTTTCTATAGCTTTCAGTTCTTAATCTCCTTTAATACTCTGAGCACTAAGTTACGTGCTGCCTTGCTTTGCCTATTCATTTCTTTTTCAAAAGGAAGGACATGGAGATCACGATCATGGTATGTGGGTTGTGTTTTGTTGTTCCTGTAAAGGCAACTCAATTTCTACCGAGTTAGAGGCAGGGAGAGCAAGCTAACCCCAGGTGGGGTTAATTGAGCCAAATCCCCCCAGAGTTGTGGCCCACATCAACTACCATACCAGCTAGGGCAGCTATTTGTTCAGTTATTTACTGCCCAAAGCAGGGCAAAAATAGAGGTAGCTGATAACTAGGGAAGGGCAATGATTGCAAAAGCTAGAATGGCAAAGTGAGACTGAATCATGATTTCTCTTTCCACCCACAGGCTTTTTGCTGGCAGGATAGTGCACCTTCTAAAGCACAAGGAAAATGAGGTTACAAGCCTACCTGATCGCGTGTGGCTCAGACCACTGAAGAAACTGGAAACCCCAAATGAGGGGGGCATGCTGGCTGCCCCAATGAGATGCTCATGACTGATCTTTTGCCCTGGCAATATCATAGCTGTTAACACGGGGCACGTGGGGATGGCAAGGGTCAGTGAAGACAAGCACACGTGAATGAGAGAGAAACAAGCTAGTTGTGGAGCAGCTGAAAATCTTCCCTGTGCCTTGGGCTCTAGCTCCCTATAACCAGGGGCCATCTCCCAATTCTCAGCTTCTTCACTCTGCCAAAGGAGGGAGCATCTCTCTACATTATAGCTTTTCTCACCACATCTCCCGTCCTAGCTACATGCTTCCAGCAGCTACCCAGGTCAGTTAACAGCCACCCAGAGGAGATATTACCACATCACTCTGGAGTGAGTTTTTAACCACTCATTTTCCTATTCTCCTTTTTTCTGTGGTTCCTTTAGCAAGCCCCTAACGAGCTCTCAGGAGGCTTCATTTTCCTTTCAGGCTAGTGAAGCATCCATCCTGGTTTCCAACTTGTTGTTTACAGGAAGCTCAGCTCCCACCAGACAAGCTTCAACTCTACCAGCACAAACCAAAGAAATCAAAAATACCCCAATCTCTCTAGACACAGGAACAGAAACTTCCCATACACAGCAGCCTACCTTCTCCTTACAAGCTACAGCTAAGCCTCAGTCTGCTTCCTCCTTTGGGGTTTTAATGCTCTCAGCAGGCCATTCCCTCTTTTCTAAAAGAGCCAACCCTCCCTGTTGCAAGTCCTTATATTGGGATCTAATTGCCTCCTTGGAGCACCCTCATCAGGGCCACCTGGTTTCTGAGGGGCGCCGGCTGCAGGGGTCAGGCTCATTGGCTGCAGAGTGGGTTGGGCTGAGTATACAAGCCCAGACCCTTACGTTAAGCTCTTGCTGCTCAAAAGTTTCACAGCCTGTAATAGTGATGCCCTCCCCTCTCCTCTGACTCCTAACCACTGCTTTCTTTCTTGTTAGCAGCTCTGCTTTCTACAGCCTCCTGACAGCATCTTCACTATGCATCTCTGGTGTAGTTAGCTGATAAGGTGCAAAGTTGCCTTGCCTTCCTACTAATGGAGCTAATGACCTCTTTCCACCAATTTGTTGGGAACAGAAATTAGATGCACTGGCCTATATTTCCCTGGCTCCTCTCTAGAGCCCTTCTCAGATGAATTACTTTGGCTGCCCTCCAGTCTTGTGGCACTGAAGCTGTTTCTAGGGATAGGTGGCACAGTAAATAATTTCCTGTTTGATCTCAGAGATCCTATAGGTACCCTTTTTGATCAGTGAAGGTATCTACCCTATGCAGACTTGGACATAAGCATACCCTACCAGTACAGTCTGCCCTATCGATCCTGGCCGAATTAAGCACTGGCAATCCTTTAACAAGCAGCAGAGGGGCAACTGAACAGACGGATGCTTGATAGCCATAAAAATGTTATATGCAGACCTCACAACATGTATTTATATGGTGTGCCACACAAACTGAACTATCTTGCATGGAAATGCAGATTCTTTTCTCAGGTTTTCTCACACTAAAGGTTGGTTTCAAGTAAGAATCCACTGGTCTCAGTTTAGCGTTCATTCAAGTTAAGTCATTGAATTGCTTTATTAATGATTTGGATTCAGGAGTAGAGAGTTTACTGATAAATATTTCCACTCGATACAAAAGTAGGAGGTGCAAATAATGTGGAGGATGGGGTTAAAATCTTGACGGGCGATAGGCAACACAATGACACTCAGCAAGGGCGAATGCAAGGAAAAGAGTACCAACAAAGGCAGACCCGGGGGATAAAGGGCTGGGTTGCAGCACTGCCAGAGACAGTCTGGGAGTTATGGTGGATCATGAGATAACTGGTGTGATCCTGGCACAAAAAGAAGCATTTGCACTTTGGGGCTTTATAAACAGGGGCATCATCAGCAAGACAAGTTGACAGAACAAGGAGCAATGATTTTAAGTTGCAGCAAGGGAGGTTTAGGTTGGATAGTGGAAAAAAATTCTCACTAAGAGGGTGGTGAAACATTGAAACAGGTTATCCAGAGAGGTGGCTGGATCTCCATCCTTGCAGGTTTTTAAGACCAAAGCCTTGGCTGGGATGATGTATTTGGGGCTGGTCCTGCTTGGAGCAGGGGGTGGACTAGATCTGACCTCCTGAGCTCCCTTCAGCCCTTATCGTCTGTGATTCTGTGACGGTAACACTCTGCTTGGTGCTGGTTAAGGTCAGCTGGACCATTGTGTCCAGCTCTGGGAACCATCTTTAAAGGAGGATGTGGAGAAACTGGGGGGATTTAGAGGCATGTGACAAAACCTTTTCTATAGGAGTTGCAATGCAAGCTGTATACGGAGAGGTTGAATGAGTAAGTTTGCTTAGTTCTGGGGGAAATGAGACGGGGTGTAGGGCATGTGGTAGCAGGTTTCAGATATTCCAAAGACTGCCATAAAGAACAGTGAGAAAAATAATCCCCTCATGCCAGAGAGGGCAGAAAAAAGATATAGTAGGTTTAAACCCCAGCAAAGAAGACTTGAATTAAGTCTCAGGAAATAGATATCACCCGCCTTTTGCAAATCTCAGGAAAATGTCTTTATTATCAGCACAGTAGGACAATGGCACAGGCTGGCTGGGAAGTTAGGGAAGCTCCTTCGCTGGAGGCTTTCAAGACGAGGTTGTAGAGACATCTACCTGGAATGGTTTAGGAACGAGCAGTCCTGCGTCTCTGGAAGGGGTTCAACTCTGTGACTGTATTCATGAAGTTGTCATCTTCTCCTGCTAGAGAGGAGCCTTTGCTTTGCCTGGGATCTCTCCGCTTCCAGCTGGAGGGATGATGGCGTTGACTCTTTCACAAACATCTTATTCCACCCCAAATATTTCTCCGGGGTTGGAGTTAAGCAGAGGTTGACAACAATCTAACAAAACACACCGCGCACACAACAAAACACAAGTAGCAACAAAAAAAAAGGTTTAAACAACTAAAATAAATCAAACACTTCCTTTTCCTCTCAATGGCTCAGGCTACCTTCTTTGCATGTCCTCAGTCTTGGCATGTCACCAACAAACTTGGTTTGTTTTAAAGAAAACACTTTAAATTGCAAACTCTTTTTTTTTTTTTTTCCAAGAAAGGAAATCAAAATGGAGCTTTGTCCTAGCAAGGCTCTTACAGCTGCTTCACCTGTAAAAAGGGCCCCTAGTCTGTCTAGGTGGCATGCACTAGAGCTCGTTCCACGAAGCTTGCTTTCTTCTTTAGCACCCACCCTGCCAGCGCAGCCATCTCTGCAGGCTCTGGATGTCTCTCTCAGTAACATGAACACTGTGCCAAGGCCTTCCCAATCTGCCCCTGGGGGCAGGTGCCTCTGCATTGCTTTTAATCTTGGGCACAAATGGCTCAATCAGGTTCTTTGATATTTAACCACTTTTTGAATCTAGCTGAATTCCCTTTATTTCACAGAGATGCAAATGTCCACTTTGGACATGTTTACACATGCATTAATATGGTTTAGTTAATGTGCATTAAATCTGGTACAATGTGAGGTCTTAAGAAAATGCTCATTAGCCTGTCTTAATGTGTGTTAACTAAAGAGCATGGAGGGAGGGGGGGTCTATATACGTACTCTAGGGGGGAAGGGAGGTGTTTTAATTAGAGTGGCTCTGAGAGCTGCTCTAATTAAAGCGCCTGCAGGGCCACATGGATTCATTCAACAACTTTAGTTAATGCACACCCACCGCCATTTTGAAATGCGGGGACACTGAATACACGTGATGTGGAGGTTGCTGGAGCACTAATTAGCATGCTCTAGCAGACACGCTCCAAGGTATGCTAATTAGCATGCATCAGAGCAGAGTGCTGTCATATGTATAGGTGCCCTTGGTTTTTAAGTGACGCTTACTATGCATTAGCCTACTTTAATGCGCATTAACTAAATAGCACATTTTTAGTGATACTTTAATGCACTGCATATTAAAGTGCGTGTGTAGATGTGTCCAGGGTGTCCTCTACCATATCAGAGTTTCATAGTTTCACAGTAGATAGGGTTGGAAGGGACCTAAGCAGATCGTCAAGTCCGACCCCCTGCCATGGGCAGAGGTTTTTGGAAGCAGTAGTGCACCCAGGTGATCTATGTGTGTTTATTACTGCTCCATTAACTGCATTTCCTGAAATGCAAAAACGACTTTGGAGACATCCCTAGGGACAGGGGAACTGTAGCAAATCTATTCTATTAGCTTTGACCCCAGAGCCTTGCCTGCTAATTTTTTAACTTAGGAGTTCTGGGGAAAACACAGTTTCCAGATAGCTCAAAATGCAGGTCACCTCCTCAAAACAAAATAAAACCCAATCAAACCCCAAGTCAATTGTTAGCAAAATTGTTTCACATCTCAGCTGGCAAAGACACTTATTAGAAGCTCTTTGGGACACAGCTAATCTCATAGAAATGAATATTCTGCCTTAAGCCTTGTCATATTCCACTCCAGTCAAAGCCTCTAATGACATTTCACAATATCATGCAAATAGCTTAAAGAAGAAGAAAAAAAGAAGGTGGGAAGAAGCAAGAGGCAAACTGTGAAAATCTCTAGTTGTGGGGGAAAAAACCCTTCCTTAACAACGCCGAGAGAAAGCGCCGTGTTCTCTGGTTTGACTTTCTCTCCCACACCAAGCACCATGCTTGGTGGACAATATCTCCGCTAACTCTGTCACATATGTACTTGTGGCCATATTTTCAACCGCTTTTCCCTGGTACAGCCCTAAAGGAACGGCACTCATCCACCCCTATCGACGCCACTGGAGTTACTCTGACTCCTAACCAGCTGAAGATCTCTGCCGTTCGCTGCAATGGAGCGATGCTGATGTTTGCCAGCTGGGCGCCACGTCTGTTCTTCCAGTGAAACGACACTGCTGATACCATCTGGAAAGCTCATCCATCGACTCCAACACAGCAATGCTGGTTTACACCAGCTTACGACCTGATCCATATTTAACTGCAGTAGCCCTGACCCCACGTTGGTAACAACGTGAATGATCATTTGATAACTGGGAGAGAGGTACTCGGGGTAGGAAAGCCTATGGGCTCTAGTTCATAGCAGTGCTGAATACTGGTTTTGTGACTAATATTTCCGCGCAGGTATTAGCTAATCGGTCATTAGGTCAGCACGTCATGAGAGAGGGCCTATAAACCTCCTTTTACAATGAGATAGCTAAAATAGAGAGAAAGGAAGTGACTTGTCCAAGACCACGGTGCGGGTCGGATGCAATGTGGTGCATTGAAAACGCTGGACACCAGAGGAGAGGTTCTCAGAGACCCGCTGAGGCCAGTCTCAAGCACCCTGATGGTGGTCAAAGCTGCTCTGCTGCGGTGGAGAGTCTTCACTGGCATCCATATAGCATCTGCCCAGCATGGTCCAGAACGTCGTTTTTACGTGCGTCCCCAACACCCAGCTGGACTCGCAGGACCGGGGGAGACGAGCCACTGGAGTCAGTCCAGAAAAGAAAAAGTGTTGTAGGAAACGGTTAGTGGCCATCGTCTTTCCCTTTAACGTGGCCTCTCCAAAGCCCCGAGGACAAGTGGGGGAGACACCGACCTGAAGCCCCCATCAGTTAGCTGTAGAAGACAGGCTTGCGGTGTATGCGCACCACGTTGTACGTGTTCAGACCGGGAGCATCAAAGCCAGGAGACAAACCCTTGCGGTCGAAAGGGTAGAAATTAAATAGCTGCCCATCCTGGGTCTCTAGAGAGACGGAGGCAGAGCCCAGGCGCAGGACGCAGGGGAACTCTTTGTCAAAAACCACCTGGAAGACCCGGTCCTCCAGGTGGTGAAGCTTGATGGTCCGGTAGTTTTCAGGGATCAGTTCTTCTATGTGGGGCCCAAACTGCTGCATGACCAGCACCCCGCGAGATCCAGCTTTGATCTCGTAAAAGGTCAAGTTGGAGTACGTGTAGTAGCCCACGTAGGGAGCGGGGCTCGGGGGAGGGTTCAGGCTCTTCTCTGCTTCCCGAAACGCCCTCTCCATGGCAGGGATAAGGGTCTCGTACGTCTGCGTCACGATATCCCCGTCCGGGGGCCTGGGGCCTGCCATCAGAACGATGAAGCTTAAGCGGAGCTTGGGGATGAGGGAAAAGGTCGCCGAATAGCCGTCCAGGTCGCCGTCTTTTCGGACGACGTCATAGCCCAGCTGCTCATTGATCTCCCAGGGGGTGCCGGTCTTGTTGGCGAAGTATTCACTCGAGCATTTAAAAAGAGGTGTCAGCATCATCTTCACAGTATCAGGCTCTAAGAGGTGTCGGTGGTAGGTGCCTAGGAAAACCATCGCCAGCTTGGCAAGGTCAGCGGCTGTGGAGTACATCTGGCCGGAGGGTCGGTACCAGCCCAGGTCGTACAGGGGCGCTGGCTGCCCGCTGCTGTAGAAGCCCACTGCCATTTGGGAACGGATGGGCGGTGTGATGTCAAAGCCGGTGTCCTCCATGCCCAAGCGATCCAAGATATTCTCCGAAACCCAGCGCTGGTATTCCCCCGCAGCAGCGTGATCAGCCAACACGTGGGCCATCAGTGAGAAAGCCAAGTTACTGTAATGGCATCTGCAAAGAGAGAGACATGCATCTCAGTGTCATCCTTCAATAGGACTGCAAGAGCCCTGGCCTTCGCTGCGGTTACAGACATGTTATAAATGCCGTCAATGCCCCAGGCAATCAGGACTCATAGTAGAGAGGATATCTTTTATTAGACCAACAAGATTTTTGCAAAAAAAAAATTCTTTAATTGCAAGCTTTTGGGCACAAACACCCTTCACCTGGACACCTGACACATGGAAGTCAATGGCCCTGTTTTTTCATGAACAGAAAGTGTCATGTACCCTAATGGACTCTAGGAACGGAGATATCCCAAACCTGCTCTTTTGTGACCTGGAGCCACTTCCAAAACAATCAGAAAAGGGGAATGAAGAAGGGATGGAGAAAAGGAGAGAGTTTTTTCCTGTTTTGTGACTCAGGAGTCTCGGCGAGTCAGGGAGCACAGCGGGTGAGCTGCAACAGCACCGTTAACACCGCCCGTCTGCATTACCTTCAGGTATATTAAAACACACTTAAGAGGCAGGGACTGAGGGGGTGAAAAATACTACGAAGAATACGTGCCAAAGGCATCGTCTCCAGAACCTTATTCACCATGCCTTATATTTAGTAGCAATACATTTTTTTGTGTTAATTATCTTTTCTATGATAGCAATCAGGTTTGGGCTGAAGGCCTGCACGACAGCAGGCCCAGAAAGTCCCAGTTAAGCGGTTTTGTAGGCTTAAGCACTTAAAGCATCTTAAGGTGTGAGAAGCTCTTAAACCAGTTTACGCCTGCAAGGTAGCATCAAGCTTTGAGGTCGTGTCACATCCTTAAGAAGCGTAAGTCCATGAACCATTAAGTCCATGAGATCCTTTAAGTTGTTAAAATGTCCCGGTGTTTATGGACCCAAAGCAGCGTGCCGGGCGTGCACACTTTGGCCCGTTCCACGGAATAGGTGCACACGTGGACTTGGTGTGATTCTCTTCTGCGCTGCTGGACTCCTTGACAAACCACTACAACAAAAGATGCATGGACCTTCCTCTTCCTCCTCGCTGCTTTTGGTCACTCAGTCTTTAGATAAGACAATGGTGTGTTCAAAAGTAGATGTGTTAACAGACTTTCAGAGGCTTGGATCAGGAGAAATAGATTCTGGCCCCATAAGTGCTTCAGTGATGAGTGCCACAGTCAAGCCTGCATAGATTACGGGTCCCTCTGCTCCTAAAATATATTAATAATCACCTAGTAAACCTTCCTGAATAATACAGACCACCATTTTACCCGTTTTTCCTGCATCAAGCCCATAACTTCTAGCTGAAACGGAGCAGACTTTTGGGAACCAAATGGACAAAGTTTATTTAAAGCCTGTTCATGACAGAGCACATGCCTAAGCAAACTGCTCTCGTACTAAATTAAAACATCTGAAAAGTTTGTAATTTAGTCCCACTTAGTTGGAATATGTCTAGCTTCAGCTTCCAAACACTGGATCTTGCTCTGCTTGTGCCTTCTAAATTGTCAACAGGCAGCTTAAATTCTGACATTTTCTGAGTGCTTGACTTTGAAGCCTAGACAGCATGCTTATAACATCATTTTTAATCATGATAAATATTTATAGCTTCTATTGACAATAAGAATTGGCCAGATTTTCAAAGGTATGCAGTTCCCTAATTAAGCTGAAAGCTGCCCAGTAGGATTTTCAGAAGTAGCTAAGGAGGAAGAATTTAACTAGTTCATTCCCGGTCTTGGAAGGACCGAGCTGGGATTTACGTCCTTGCGAAAACACAGGTTTTGGAAGGGATGGTTTCTTACCTTTACCCTTCATCACTTTAAAAAGTCACTTCCCCCTGCCTGCGGGAACTGAAATAAATAGGCTGAGCCTGCTTAGGCATTTTGGGAAGTCAGTGTCTTTAAGATCCATTTGAAAATCTGGGCCAACGACTCTATTATCATGTCACGTATTTAGCAGACAAACACGTTGTCTTTCTGTATTGGATCACCGTGATCTCAACGTGTCCCTTCCCCACTGCAGAGGTAGTTTCTGTCATGTCTTTTTGCCTTGATGCAGCTATTTGTAATGCTGGCACTGATTCCTTAGCCGTTGAACAGCGCTGCAGTCACCCGAAGGAGAAGCCTGCCCCTCGAGAGAAATGTAAATGTTGCATTTATCTGACCTGGTTCCTGGATCAGCCACCAAAACGTCATCCTTCAGGAGAGCAAGTGCTTCTTGTGTGCTTCCCTTCCACAGCAGGCTAGTGGACCGGAGCCTCCTAGGCAGTCCTGTGCAATGGGAACAAGCGGGTATCAACACCGAGAGATACCTACTGACTTATGTGAGGGGAAACATTTGGACACGGTCACTGAGCCAGTGCAATAATGAGCTGAGAGTGAAGACTCGAGTGCCCGTGGAGACAGCCGTGATTATTGCACGGTGTATAAAAGGCACGGCAAATGTGCTGCGGAAACACACTGGGTCCAGAACAGTGCTCCAGGCAATAATAGGAAAAGGCAAATCAGCCTGTATTAACAAGGCCTGTGTGACCCCATCAAGGTCCTTGACTGGCCTCAGTGGGCCTGTGAGAAGCTCCTGTGCCTCCTGGGCAGTGGCTGTTCTGGGATCCAGGGGTGCATGTCCTAAGCAGGGAAGCTGAACCGCTGCCCAGAATAGCAGCAGTGGCATTTCTATTCAGGCAGTGCTGAGGGAGTCAGTTGACTTCATGCCTTATTATCATCTAATATGTGGATCCAAAAAGCCCTGCTACTGATCTGTATGCCATCCTCCTCCATGCTCCCAACTGCCCTAGGTACCACAGGAGAATCAATACTGTGCTGTCACAGGTCACTTGAGGGACACAGGAACTGGTGCGTATTCTTGTGCTTGTGGGGTTTAAACAATAAAACGCTGGGGTGTGGGACCTGGCTCTTCCCTCTTGTATCAGTAGCCAACCTACTAGTACATCTACACTACTGGTAGCAATGCAGACTCTTGCTTTAAAAGAAAAAAATACTCCGACAAGAAGCAGCCAAGAAGAGACAGGCAGCAGCTCCTACCGTGGCCGCGGCTTGCTCAGTCAATAGGCAGCATCTAGCATGAGAGAGGCCTCCTTTTGGTCACCTGTTCTTGGACTTGCTGGGAAAAGATCACAGAGATGCTAGTGCAACTGCAGAAATCTGCAGGACGAGCATCAGGACGGGACTATGTTAACTTGCAAATGCCGAACAGGGGCTTTTGCGTTCCTCTAGTGTGATCTGTCCTCACTGGGGAAAGGGAGTTTGGCTCTTTTAACTGGGGCCTTGAACCCATTTGGAGGCTCTGATGAGGTCTGCGGAGGTGGAAGCGGAGGAGTTTTGTCACCTGAGAGCTGGCTGGCCATTCTGCGCAGGGTGACAGGTGACGGCTTGAGAGGCAGCGACCCCTTCTCCAGAAAGATCAGCCCGTCGGCCGTGTATCTTTGTTCAGCTTCCTTTAGGCGCCCCAGGGGATTTTTGATAACGAAGCCCTGAGCGTAACGCTCCAGAGGGTCATCCAAAGACGTTACCTTTCCTTCTTCCCACAGTCGGTACAGCATGATCGTGGGGAAGACTTTGGAGATGCTGGCAATCCTGTTATGACACAAACAGCGACGCGGGTCACCTCCAGCAGCTCTTCCAGCATTAACGAGTCCCTGGTCCAAGGTCTTTCAAGCTACCGTGTCATGCCAAATACTTCCTACACAGCTACAGTGATACAGCACTGCTGATAAAACACATTTCCAAATATTTGTTCTGTTGTTAAATTAAATCCATTTATTTCCCAAGCCCCAAAACACTGATCTTCACTGGAGACTATGTCCATGCCACATTTCTGACTTCAGAGTTTTGCTCTACTTTGATCTGAAAATGCCAACTAGATTTTTCTGCAAGGGGGAAATCACATTTCTTTTCACTCTTACAGACTTGAAGAACAGTTGATGTTGCTTGAATTAAAAAAAAAAGTTAGAAAAACTTGACCTCATTCTGATAAAAACCCTTCAAAATCTCCTCCTAAAAGGTAAATGCTTCCATTTGCAATCCTTGTGCAATAATTTGGGGAGATAACAAACGCTACTGTCCAGGTCTACATTTGCATAACCACACACTGTGCTTTTTTAAAATCAAAAAAGGCTCACGGCAACACCAGTTGTGACAGCAGACTCTTTTCTTATTGTAGCTGAAGGCAGGGCAGGAAGAGAGAAGGATTTATGGGAGCTCTCTCATTGTGACTGACCTAGATTTGCACGGGTAATTGAGGGGCGAAGTGTGCACATCCCATTCTTTTCCACTGAGGGCACTGGTACAGACGTGGTCCTCTAACCCATTGGCTAGTTCTGGGGTACAAGAAAATCCCTCTTGCAAAGGAACCTGCTGTCTCACCTGTAAATGGTATACTCGTTAGGCATTGCTGAGAAGGAGTTAGAGCCATTTTTCTTCCCAAAGTTACCGGTCCAGAGCACAGTGTCATTGTAGATAACGATGGCAGACATGGTGGAGAGGCCTGGGCTATGGATTTTGTTGCGCAGCAGCGTGTCCACCTGGGTGATAATGAGAAAATGGCAATGAGTTTGCTACCAGGCTGACAGGAGAACAGAGAGATGCCTCCGTACCATAGCAAAGCCGTGGCTGGGATGATGTAGTCGGGGCTGGTCCCGCTTGGAGCAGGGGCTTGGACTAGATGTGACCTCCTGAGCTCCCTTCCACCCTCGCTGTCTGTGATTCTATGATTCTGTAGTGTATTGGTGCAAAATGGGAGACATGCCCCATATTTACTGCCGAGCAAATAGCATCCTGCCCTCAGCTTCATCAACATCTTTCAACCAAACATTTTTGACCGATGATCCACCTCAGCTGGTGCCCATCACTTAAACTTCATCCAGCAAACATCAGACGTGGCTACTGCTACTCTTGTGTCTCCTATAGACAACCTTCATCTCTTTCACACCACTTACGTACAGGAAAGTAGGTGGGGAAGCCTGTCAGAAACAAGGTCCTGGGTGCTTGCCAAGATGAATGGACCTCAAGGCACATCCTACCCCACTAACTCCCCGGCTGCAGAGTCATTAACTATGAAAGTGCCCAACCCGTATCCCCACGCTCACCCAATCCCTCCCGCATCCCTCTGTTGTCTCTGAAATAACAACGTGCTCTGAAAACACAAACGCACTTGCCCATGCTACGACTCCCTCAATACCAGCAGGGTTCGGCCAAGTGCGAACTGTCCATAAACTTAGCTCATGCCATCTGACATGCACGGTATGAAGGGAACATACCAGAATTTCAGCCATCGCTGAAACCTCAGACCTGATAAACCTGGCCATGAAAATAACTACCCTGCTGTCAGAAGGGTAAATCTTCTTTTCAGAAACTTTGTGGGAGCTTGTGAAATTCAGGCAGGATGACAGGAGGAACTTTAAGGGCTAGATATGTAATTAGGAATGGGAATTATTGCAGAAGAGCACACCGAGCTCCTGAAGTTTCTGGAGGCCCTTTGTTCTCCAGGGTCCTGCTAGGTTCATCCCTGAGTGCTTTCTTCTGAAGCTCTTGCATTACTGGGAGGGTCTCGGGCAGGCACATGTGGATTGTGGCAATAATTGAGCTGGATGTTGTTATCTTTGTACTAACCCAGAGGATGACCAAGACTATGGAAGGGGTTGTGGTGAAGGTGGCTTTAAGGGCATAGGATTGGGAGAGACCACACAGCGCATCAATGTGAGAGGCAATCATGTAATACATGTTAAATGTAAAAGTATTTAAAGAATGTCTGTTCTGACGCCCCTCACATGCCACAGCTGCAAAGCGTCCCCCGACACCTCGCAATGGATCTTTGGTACAAAAAACCTAAAGGTCTCAAAAACTATGACTTGCCAGAGGAGGAGACCTAGGGAGATGGAGGTCATCACCCGTGTCCTGGGCTCCTGCAGGGGCAGGACATGTGGAAAATGAAACGTGCCCAGATGATTCTAGGAAGTGAAATACGTCCTGCGGTACAAAGGGAGGCAACCTCCCCCCTGGCAGAAAACACGAACTAAAACCAAAGGTCCTTGCCAACATGACCTCTCCACTCTGCATGCCTAGCAAGGATGCTAGGATCATGCCCCATATTGTAGATGCGGGCTTGCTAATGGGCATCCAAGTCGCGGCTGGTATCAATTCCTCCCTGTGCCTTGGCTGACACGTCCTGCAACTGCCTCGGTGTTTGCACAGCCACAGCACGTCGCTGGCTCATCGTCGTTCTACGACGGGCTAAGATGTTGAGATTCCTCCTGTCCTACAGCCCACGAGCAAGCAGCTTGTATCCCAAGCTCTTGGTATCAGTCTTAGTGCACGGCTTCTAAATGTTGTACCGTGTTATTACTGCAGCTCGCAAAGTTATCTGTCTTGTGTGTCAATCTCATCCTCCGCAGCGTTCATAATAACCCCCAACTTTGTGTCACCTACAGTTTTCATCATCACGAACCTGGTTCTTGCATAAAGGCCATTAATGACATTAGCAATCAAGGCTCATGGTACAGGTGAGATCTTCTATTAGATCAACAAGATCTTTGCAAAAACATTTCTTTAATTTTTTGCAAAAATCCTGTTGGTCTAATAAAAGATATCACCTCAACCATGACCCCTGATTGCTTTTTCCTTTAGATCAATACGGCTACAATCTGGATACCTGATTAATGAAATTAGTGATCCTTGAGAAACACCACCAGAAACCGTTCTCCGGTCTCATGGCTCCCTGTCAGCGTAGCCCACTGGAGTTTCCCCTGGAGCCACCTTATTATTATTTGACTTCCAATTTTAGTATTAATCCCCAACTTCTCCACTGTAGGTAGCAATTTCCTGCAAGGTGCAGTATCAAATGATTTACTGAAATTTTTGAAGATAATGATTTTATTGTAGAAAGATATTAAGTTATCCAGTCTTTTATAAATAGAGCCACATTTCATTTTCCACCATGTTCTATCTACCTCCACATCTTAATTAGTCTTTCCTTAACGGTCTGTTCTACGGCCTTACGTAGTACTGAAGGCAAAGCAACAGGACTGCAGCTGCTCAGTTCTCTCTGTTTTCCTACAGTCACAGTACAGAGGACCATGCAGTAAGGAAGTGTCTGCACCTAGGAATAAGGCGCCGGGTGGAATTAAAAATATGCAGCCCCTCCATCCTATCCCCACAAACCTTCTCCAGTGCATCCTTCAGGATGGGGATCGGGTGATCCAGCGGTACTGGCTCTGGATAGCGGGGGCACATTTGCACCGCTTCTGACCTCCCCTCCATTCCAGATGGACCTGGGAATAATTCAAGAGAGGCGGCTGGCTGACTGGGTCGTGCTTTCCACACTTTGTTAGATGCTTCTCTTTCCTTGCCCTGACTAGCTGAGAAAGGAGACTGCGCAATGAGATATGAATGTTGAGAAATAGGGATATATGGGGAGGAAAGGGCTACGCTGACTGCTTTCCATTTGTTAGCTAGGTCCGTGCAGAGCCCCTCCAAAATACTGTAGAGCTCAATCCTGGGGAGGTGACACAGGCAGAAAACCCTTCATGTGAACATCACCAAAATCCTAGGCTTCGCTTCCAAACGGTGCAGAGCCCGACTGATCCGTACTCACCGGGCTCCACTTTGGGGAGGCTGTACTGCCACAAGAAGCAGCCGGTCATGGCAACAGAGAGCAGGAAAAAGAAGATCAGCGTCACATGGATCCACTTCACTTCCATCCGAGGCAGCTTGAGGAGGCCCCGGCTGCTGGAGGTCTGCTGCAAACAGAAGAGACGCGTGGTTTCAGTACGACCGAGACAGAAAGAAGAGAGAGAAAGGAAATTGCTTCCCACGTGTGCCAAGTGGACATATTATTCCACGTAGCGTGTTGTTAACTAGAAGCTGTGGCAGGCAGATGGACCCGGAATGAGCTGTGGGGTTTTTATTCTGTGCTCGATAAGAGTCTGATTTGGTTTTACTATGAGCTGCTGTACAGGTTACAAACCAGACTTTCATGAAGCTCCCAGCACTGCTGCACCAGGAAATTAATCCGGAGCAGTGCCATGGAATATAGATGCGCA
>NW_017729014.1:23038362-23042790 GCF_001723915.1 Gavialis gangeticus
GCAGGGAGCGGCGTCTCGCGGGGGTTGTCCTCGGCGCGCGGGGCCGAGCGGGGCAGGAGCCGCATAGACACGTGCGTGCGGCCGAGCAGGGCACGAGTCTGGAGTCGGCCCCGGCCCCGGCCCCGGCCCGGCCCCGTCCGCGTGAGGGGGAGGGGGAGGTTGAAGACAAAGTTGGAGAAACGCTGATTTTTCCGACTAAAAAAGGACAGGCCATTTCCTTAAGGAGCGGCCGTTTAAACCTTCGACGTCCCCGTTTCTCTTCGTCGGAAGGGAAAGCTTTTAGACAGCCAAAACCCACCCGCGCCTCGTCTGCCGCTGTGGGTCACAGCGATGTTTCTGTGGGCGAGCCGGGTGGGAGCTCGCCCCACAAATGTGTCCCTCCTCCGACCGGTTCTGACTGTCCAAGGTGAAGACAGCGTCTGACAAGTAAAACGAGTGCCCTTAAGTAATGGGAAGTGAAAGGATCTTTCCGGGTCCCTGATTTGAAGAAGGAAGGTGCTAGGGGGAGAAGCTCTGGTTTGGCTTCTCTGTAACTCTGGGCGGTTCTTCCTCCCTCCCCCCGGGCAGCTGCAGTGCTTTCTGACACGGGTCCTTTTAACGTGTTCGGCGCATCTCTCTTCGGCAAATGGAGCTGTCTTAAGGAGCCTTGAAGTAGGCGTTTGGGACTAGTCACTTTTAAAAATCTTGGCTAGGGATTAGGTGCGTGGTTTGCGCCTCTCCCCTTTTAAACTAAACTGCAACAGCAAGGGCACCTCTGCTCGGGGACATGGGAATCATGTGGCTGATCCATATTTAAACTGGAGAGAGCGCAGTGGAAAGATCCTGGTAGTCTGCACGTATCGCTGGTGGAGCCGTGTGATAACTGGTGTAGTATCATATCAGGCTGCCTAGCACACCTGCGAGTCGCTGCAGTCTCCTTCCGTGAGACCTCGCCGTGCAAATAATCAGTGTGGCAATCCTACTGACGTCATGCTGTCCTGTCACAGCCGCCTGAAATCCTTCCTTGTTTCCTGGTCGCTCCAAATGTGGAAAGCGCGATGTTTCATTAAAAATCCTTAGCCCCCTGGGGTAGTGGGGGCTGCTCTGGCCCAGCACCAAGCGGAGGAAAGCACCTCTCTCGGTAGCAGGAGCTGCCTCTCAGGCCCTTCGTGGATGGGAGAGCGCTCTGTGCTACCAGCCTTCGAAAACTTACAGATCATTTTCTAACAATGCTGTTGCAGGAGATTGTCAAACCTGGCTGCTTTTCATGTCCCCGGGGCTATGCAGTGCAGTACTCGAACCATACAGTGCCCCGTGCCTGTCTGATGTGGCTGAATGACTTGGGAAGAGTAGCCTGGACATCGGACATCACCCACAAAAAGGTGCCCTGCCACGTGGACGGGGGCGGGCCTCAAGTCCGGACCCCCTGGTCTTGTCGCTCGCTTGCCCATGACCCCGAGCAAGTTGTGGGAGACTCGAGCGCAAGTCCCTTCTTCGTCCCTGTGGGTGGTTTTCTCTGGGGTTGTCTCAAAAGACAGTTTTGCCACAATGTGGACTGAAAGCCTCAACTTTTTTTAAAGCAGTTCTTGTTTTCTGGCCACCCTAATGGAGGGGGTTGGTTAATGCCCGTGGGTTCTGCTAGCAAACGGTGCAAAGGGTTTTGGGGTGAACATGGCCCAGCTCCCACCACCTCCCCTTAAAACTGCAGAAAATATTCCCGCTGAATCAGTGGGGAGGTGGATCAGGCCTGCGGCAGGGAAGGGGCTGGCAGCTGCCTGCGTCTCCTGAGACCAGCAGATTTAGCCACACTTCTGCAAACTCAGTTTTTCCAGGGACTGTTAGCGTGTGATCTTGTAACAAGGTTTCCATAAGCGCATATAGAGAAAGAGTGATCTGCCTCTAGCCCCCTAAAGAGAGCTCGGCAAACAACATGCACATCTGTCTGCCAAGCTGCAGCCACGTATTTATGGGCCATCTCCCCCTGGCTGCTCAGGTGCCTGCTCTCCAGGCTAGCTAACATACTCGTGTTGGAAGTATTTAGGGTCATGCATAGCATCCATCCGAAACCCGGATTAAAGCCCAGGGGCACAGATCATACCAGCAGTACTGAGGAGATTCACCCTGCATAAGGAGCCATCTTCTGCTCTGTGCTGTCCTTCAGGGACGCCAGTAGGAGCCAGCTGAACCCAACGCTTCTGCCTCTTCTCCCCCTCGTGTAAGTCCTGCCTGGACTGGTCTTTGTGTGGCCAGGAGCAGTGGGTCAGGGCAGTTTGTCCATGTCCCGGCAAAAAGGGGCACCTGGGACTTGTGGGGCTGCTGTAGCAACACAGCCAACAACGTGGCACCACCTGTAGCTTCTCCAAAATGGAGTTTCCCGGGTAGTTGAAAGTAGCTGCGCAGTCCGGTTCAGCGCCAGGGGCTCACCACTGACTGGGCTCTCGGGTTACATCAGCTCAGTGCCCTTAAAGGGGCACGCCATCCCAGGCAGCCTCCGACTAGTACCCCACGGTACACGCACCGGGGCCAGGGGGGTGGCGTGTGGGCAGGCACGGGCCCTGGAGGCTCTGCTAGTGCTTGCCTAGCTGAGTGCCAGGTGGAAACCGTGCCCTCCTAGTGCACGCGTGACGGAGAAAGGGTGCACTGTGCGAGAGCGCAGCATGAGTGTGCGCCAGGCAACCTGTGCAGCACAGGATGCAGCTCTTTTAGGCAAGAGCTCAGCAGCTGGGTAAAAAAAAAGGTGTGGGAGAGGCGAAGGGTGGAACAAATCAGCAGTTGAAACCTGCAGAGGAAACCACAGCGACTGAGGCTGAAACAACCCTGTGCCCTTGTCCCACCCTGGCCCCAGAAAGTGCAAATGTTGTCTGTGTCCTCTCCCTTCCTCTAAGCAAATGCAGGGCTGGGTGCTCCTGGGAGTTCGAGGGAGCATCTTTTGGGTGCTGCAGTTCTCCAAACACTTGGGCCCAGTGACTTTTTTTTTTTTTTTTTTTCTTTTTTTTTCCACCCCCTTTCCACAGTCCCAGAGCAGCGTGAGGTGTTTGTCACACTGGGGTTGGACTGCAGATGTGGCATGCTGGGGCGCTGTGATCACCTTGGTTTGAATGAGCTGCATCTGCCTCGGAGCCAGCAATCTCTGGTCCTCTTGATGCTGGGACGACTTTAGTGCCTTCCCATCATCGGGCCTGGCACCTCTTGGCCCTACATCTTCCCCTTCGAAGGCCTGAGTGAGGGTGAAGCCGTAGCCTGGGGGACCTGAAGCTTAGCTCATTGATAAAGCCTTGTCCTCTCCTATATTCCGATGTGGGGTTGGTGATGGGGGTCCTGGCACAATGCTGGGTGCGTGCCAGGCAGCCTGGTGTCGTCAGACCGGTGTAGGACTGTTGGGATTTTCCTGGAATCTCCTCTTTATCCGTGATGCCTTTTGCCATTCACTCCATTTCAGCTATTTCCCCGTTTCACAGACTCTTGGATGTATGGGCTAGAAAGGGCCACGATGATCTTTGCAGACTGCCTACCTTGCTAGGGTGACTGTTTTTCTGGTCTCCAAATGGGAGAGTCTGCTCCCCACACTGCTGTCTGCCACGCTCGGCTGTCTCGGCTGAGTGTGCCACAGTGTGCGAGAGGGAGGGTCACAGGGAACCAGTCCTGTTCTGAACACCCGGCTCAGGAGAACAAAAGTGTTCATGTGGCCAAGGCCACAGGGAGCTCCAGTCAGGTGTCTGCAATGGGACCATCCTGGTGAACGTAGACGTGTGGGAGCATGGGGTCACCCTGTGCGTAGCACGGGCTGGAGGGCTTCCCCTGGCGGCGTGGGATCGGCTGGCAGCTGAACCAAAGCAAGACTGTCTCTGTGCTTCATCCTGACGCTGCGGTGGTCGGGCAGCTGGCAGTCCAGGGGGCTGTGCCAGCCCATAACACTGAAATGGCAAGAAAAATTCAGGGTAACATTGCTGGGGTTGGGTTCATAAGGCCCGATCCACTGCTCCCAAATCCATCCGAAGGTGTCCCTTGGATTGGAGAAGGGCAGACCGGGGAATGCAGAGATGCCAGCACAGAAGTGGAGGCAGCCCCAGCGTGTCTGACAAGTTACCTCTCCTCCTCCTGCATTCCTGTCCGCTGATGGATGCAGATTTCGTGACTTCCTCCAGGCATCAAGTTCACTGTTGCTGGGTAACATGAGATCTGGGCTTCATTGGCCATCCCGGCTCGGATCTGCTGCCCAATGAGGTGCAGCCTTTGGCGTCTGGCAATTAAACAGCAGATTCCCCACGTCCTTGTGGGGGAAGCGAAGGGGCCACGGGCGTGTGGAAAGGAAGCGGAGGGAAGGCAGGCGGAGGAGGCAGGAGGTGCAGGGCCTGGCTCCTGTGGCCAGGCGGTGAATGGAAAAGCACGAGGGCAGCAGATCAGTCTGCGGGCGGAGGCAGTTCTTGCAAAGACGGGATTAACAGGCCA
>NW_017729014.1:23047790-23048798 GCF_001723915.1 Gavialis gangeticus
AGCGGAGGGAAGGCAGGCGGAGGAGGCAGGAGGTGCAGGGCCTGGCTCCTGTGGCCAGGCGGTGAATGGAAAAGCACGAGGGCAGCAGATCAGTCTGCGGGCGGAGGCAGTTCTTGCAAAGACGGGATTAACAGGCCAGTAGGGTTGTTCGAGGAACAGGGTTGGCAACTTTGCAGCCAGGGGCCACTTCAGCAGGGCACGTGCAGGCCACTTGCGGCCCAGCCTGTGCTGCAGCCGCTGCCACCAGCACCGCTCGCCCCCTCGGTGCTGCCAGCACCTGAACCGGGCCTCTGCCACCCAAATGCAGCAGCCGGCCCCCAGCAGGCCAAGTGAAACGGCTCCGGGAGCTGTAGGTTGCCGACCCCTGTTTTAGGCAAGTGGGGCAGATGTGTGTCAGCAGGCGAGGAAGAGCATGTTCTGCATGGGGTTTGGCTCGGGGAGCCAGGCCTGGAGGATGGCTGAGAAGGGAGTTGCCGTGATTGAGTTGAGGAGCCGGCCTCTTGTGCGTGGGGCTCTCGCACACCTGTTGGGGCCTTTCTGATCAGAGCTGGGACCGCACCGAATCCTCTCTGTCCAGCGAGACTGCCCCTGTGACCAAGCGCTGAGTCCTGCTCGTGTCCAAGGAGGGCCCTGGTGAGGCACGATCATGACCCCAGCTCCTGTGAAGGTGCCAAGTCAGATGCCTGTGGCGCAGACTGGGGCGGAGGGATCTCTCTGACAAGAGACTAGTGTCTGGGATTTGGCAAATCTCTGCCGCTGTTTCGGCAAGCTCTACCTTCCACCACAACAAGCGGTGCTGCCGGGAGGGAGGGCGAAGCAATCGAAGAAGGGCTTTACTTTCACATGAATACTTCAAAGCTGATTAGCTCTAACCTACGAATCCTAGTTCCCAGCTCGGCCGGCACAGCGGCCAGGCTGAGCAAGGGGAAGCCTCTGGCCCTGGATAATCGGGCCATTGATGAAGGTGTCTGGCCTGCGCTGACCCCCCCCCCCCCCCCCCCCCCCCAC
>NW_017729014.1:23053798-23058946 GCF_001723915.1 Gavialis gangeticus
GTAATTATTCTGAGACCACTGTTGTACCTTTTTGGCTTTTCACTGGATTTGGAAGCCTTTCAGTGAAAACTAATCATAGCATGTTTTGGACCTTTTTAGTAACAAGTCACTTGAGGGTAGCTAGCTTTTAAGTGAAGATCTGGTGTCCTGCATGGATTAAATTTTTTCTCATTTCCCCCCCCCCCCCCCCCCCCCCCCAAAACAAACCACTGATTGTTGCTTTAGCTTAAGCAAAAGAAAGAGGAGGTGGGAGAGGGCCTGCCAAATAGCTGGAGGCATTGAGCAGTTGCATAAATGCGGGGATTTTGCTTGGTAACTGTGCACTAGGCCCTAACCAGACCGGCTGGTACCCTGCATGCTCATCTGAGACTGTTTGCCTTCCTTTCACACCTCAGACCTGCGTGTGGACGTGCGTCCGTGTGTGTCCCTGCTTCCACCCAGGTGATGGGGTGCAGCCTGATTGCCGCGGAGCTGGGAGGAGAGAGGACCTTGACGACTCCCGGGGCACGGGTGCGATTCTTGTTCCAGCCCTGTCCGTGCAGAGGCCGTTGCTGACATTCGCTGTCCAGAGGTTTCACTTGGTCTTTAACCTAGTAAACCCCAGGGCTGTGGTGATCGATCTAGGCTTGCAGTCCAGGTGTGGGCTAGGCACAGGCTGCTGCTCAACCTCCTCTGGCTGCCTTTCCACTTCCTGGAAACACCTTTCCTCCCCCTTTGAGCAACAAATAGGGGAGAGCTTTTCTTGCAAAGCTGATGGAGACCGAGACCAGCCAGTGCCTGAAAGGAAGGCGGTTACAATTGTGCAGCCCGTAGGAGGGCAGCTGCCTCTGGACACCCAGCAACGCTGGCTAGGGATCAAAAGCCAAGGCTGGAAAAAGCAGTCCCATGTGATGTCCTTCAGTGTCACTGCGATAGCAGAGAGACAGGCACCTGAAAGGCTAAATCAAACAAGGCTTGCGTGGGTGAGATCTGTTACTGGATGGACTGTGCAGTTGGGAGAGATGTTGGGTGAGCTTCCCAGTGCAGTGTCCTTCTTCAGGTCTGGGAAAGGAGCAAGTGAAGCTAAGTTAAATCACACTCAGGAAGTAGATGTCACTGTGTATTCTGCCGCCCTTTTCCTTCCCATTGTGGATGTTTCCACTGCAGGCAGCTAATTCAAGCTTAGGAAGTAGATACGACCTGGCTTAAGCTGCACTTGCTTGTATTCCAGACCTGAAGAAGGTACTTTGTCCCGGAGACTTCGTCTAACATCGCTCTGGATTACACAGTTGGTTCAATATGAGACGGCACCAGAAGCCCCTTGCTTCTTGCACAGTTCCTATACCATCAGCGCTGCAGCGATACTCCAGCACTCCCAAACCCAAGAGGACGTGGCTAGGGCAAGTTTGGTCTCTCTCCAAGGTTCAGAAGTGTCTGCGCACACCCAGACCCGCTCCCATGCCCACATGACATGGGCAAAACAAGATCTTTGTCTTGGTCCAATGGCTGCTCCTTGCCTAAAATGTCCTCGGTATTAGAAACCTGGTGGCTGTTTCGTAGCAGTGTTAATCGGGGATAACTCGGGGGCAGGCAGAGTAGTATTGGGTTTAAGCTGAGGCTCCTGGGCCATGCCTACAAATCCAACTTCTGGAGTCCCAGGGTTCATTAAAAATAATGTCCATTACTAGGCCTTGAGGATGCAAACTAAAGCTTGGGACTGTGACCAGCATTACTTGGATGATTTAGGGCAGCGACTGTCTTCCTGCTCTCTGTACAGTGCCTGGCACAATAGGGTCTTTGCTCGAGATTCGGACTCCTAGGCGCTGATGCAATGCAAATAATAAATGACTGATGTTTTCCTGAGTCTGCCGACCAGCCTGAACCCAGAGCTCCCCACTCCATCTCTGACACCTGCTCTTCCCAAGGGAGACTGTGGGCACGGTGCTGGTACTGAGCCAGGAGGGTGGTGGGGGCTTTGCCCTCAGGGCCTGGGGTTGCCTTAAGTTTTGCAGCCCCAGGGGATATCTCTATCTTTTTTTGCCTTGTATCTCCAAGACTTTTTAAAAAAGAGACCATCTAGATCCCAACCAGGGAACTGGTTTTCCTGATATCACTGACCTTTAACATCTCTGAAAGATTTTGACTCTGATCAGATGCTTTTTTCCTTTAGAGACTGGGTGAATTTAATCAGTAACTGATGGAACATGTCAATGAAATGCTGACTACTTAACACATATGGGATATGAGCAGCATTTAAGTCTGAGCTGCTCCCCTGAACGCTGCGACTCTGCATGAGGTCCCACTGCTTGTGCAAATGCCCGTACTGATCGGTTAACGTATGTGAAGTTCACAGGTAGTCTAGCTGCTGAGGAAACCCGTATTGTTCTTTAAATGAAACACATGTTTGAACAAGAAAAACCATTGCTACCTAACTGAGTATGAAGGTCCTGGCCTCCGGGGTTTGTTCTTAATGGCATACCCAATTTTTCAATGAATTTCAGTGCTATGAAATGCCTCGAGGGCTTTAGCAGGACTCCTGGAGTGTCTTCCAGGCATGCCTCAGTTTCCTCACTTGAAAAATGAAAATAGTAACTTGGCTACTGTGCAGGGGTATTTAGAGGGTCTGTTCTTCAGTGTCAGCAAAGCCCTTCAAGTGCGCAGGGCTGTTGCCTGGAGAGATTCTCTAGGTGGGACATACTAGAGAAAAGTGAATGACCATTTTAAACAGACTTTCTCACAGGTTACTTGGAATGACATTACTATCATTGGGTCTGGGCAAAGCCCAGAGCCCTGGGTATTATGTCCCAGCCAGTTCGGTCCTGTACTAAGCCAGCCCCTGACGTGACTGTGCCAAAGCTGTGTAAAGCTGGGGACTTGGGAGTTGGGGCTTTTGCATGGTAGCCATGGCTGGGTGAACTCCAGTTCAGTCCTCGGGGCTCTCCAAGAGGGGTTGTTGGAGAGAAAAAGCCCTGGGGGTGTGTTATGCTGCTCAGTCTCTCACTGACAAGTACGTGTACTAGGTAACGGGAGGATGAGCTCTTACTCTTGCAATCCCTCCTGAACGTGGGGACAGGGAATGTGATATAAGATGCAACTGAGAGCCAAAGCATTGCTCCCTGAAATGCTTTCTGCCAGGAACTAGGTGGGTGCCCAGGAGAACAAGGCTGCCCACCCATCTTTCCTGTGCATTTCCATACCTGACTGCTTGCTGTTTTCTTTCCCTACAGCAAGTGACGGTTCGCCTGATGGTGGCGGTGGGAGGAGCTGTGCTGGGTTCTCTACAGTTTGGCTACAACACCGGAGTCATCAATGCTCCACAGAAGGTAAGGGGCAAAAGTTGGCACACATGCAGACATCCCATTGCCTTCATAGTCTGCAGAGCACCCCTAAGCGGACTACGTGCATGCACATGTTTCTTGCAATACGGTGCGTGCACCTATTGCAACATGATTGTTGCCCACTGCAACCTGATAGTCAGTTATTGCACACATTAGCAAACAAACTGCCATGGCATGCATGTGCATGGGCACGTGCGTGCATGCATGCATGCATGCACACACACGAACATATCCATTGGTGTAACGCAACACATGCGTGCTGCAATCCGGCACCAAGCCTAGCTAAAATAGTACATCCTCTTAGGCAGCTTACCGGCTCTAATGAGATTTGTTAGGCAGTTACTTGGCTTCTGAAGTTCCCAGGAGAATTAAAGTTTCCTCTTCATTTACTGTTCGTTGAAGAATTCTGGGGGAGTAGGTGTTTGGCCTTTGTCAGCACTGGGGAGAAGCTGTAGCCTACAACTGGGCTCCAAACAAACCTAGAGGTATTTCACATCTAAGCTATGATTTCAGCCTTTCCTAAATGGGCTCCACTGACCTCTCCTTGGCAGCAGAGTTGTCCCTGGAAGGACAGTCAGCAGAGCCTGTTAGTCCACATGGAAACATGTGAAAGTAGTCAGCCCCAGAAGAGCTGGTGGGACAGTCACGCATAGATGGAGGAGCAGAGACAGACTAATTTGTGGCACATCTGCCAAAAAAGTTGGTCCCCAGGGATATGGAGCCACCTGCTTTGTCATGAATGCAATTCTCATGAAGACGGGGATGGTGGAGCTGGTAACAGAGACAGGACTCGAGTGTCCTTACCGCAACGGTGTCAAAACCTAGCTCAGGGTAGGTCTGGACAACAGGTGCTGGGAAGATCAACACCCCACGAGTGCCGCACAGATTGCAGCCCTCACCCATTCTGCGGCAGATGGAAAGGGCCGAGTTCACACTTGCCCAGTGCAGGCAAAGTCCAGATGCAGGGCAGTACTGAGGGTGATGGATGGGTTTGCAAAAGCAGGGCTAGCGGAGGGTGGCCAGGGAAGCAACACTTCTGAACATCTCCCTGAAGCTGCAGCGCTCTCCCCCCACCCCTTTTCTGTGTGCTCAGCAAATGTCCACCGAGTCCTGAGGAGCCAGGAGCAGGGGAGCCCCTGGAAAGCAGCTGACTGCAGCAGGAGGGGGAGCAGGGAGTGGAGCTTTTTGCTCAGCCAGGAGGGAACGTGATTTCCCCAGGTGCTGGGAGGCGATTACTTCCACTGCCCTAGCATCTCCTCTCCTGCCCTACCCTGTGTGCACACCTTCCTACCTGCTGTTCAGCAAATGCCCACACCCTCCCCTTGCTGAGCTGCCCTTTTAGATCAGGTGTCTGGATGCTTGGGCAGCTGAGTCATGGCCCAGATCTGCATCCTCATGCTGAGACGGTTGAATAAGGAGCTGGGAGGGGAGAACTGATTTGTGCGCTGTGAGCATGAGGATTGTGGTGAAACGGGGCTCTCTTTAAATCCAGGTTCATTTCACTTGCAGTCCAACAGGCCGAGGTACCAGGGTGGGTGGAGGACGCTGCTGGTCTTGTCTTCAGTGGCAGTTTCATAATTTCATAGATTAAGGGTCGGAAGGGACCTAGTAGATCTTCTAGCCCGACCCCCCGCCAGGGCGGGAGAAAAACAAAACCCCAAAAAGAGAAACGGGACTCAAACGAGTCCAGCCAGGTAGGCATCCAGCCTCTTCTTAAAGACCCCCAGGGTAGGGGCCAGCACCACTTCCCTTGGAAGTTGGTTCCAGCTCCTAGCCGCCCTAACTGTGAAGTAGTTTTTGCGGATGTCCAATCTATACCTCCTCTCCATCA
>NW_017729014.1:23063946-23093470 GCF_001723915.1 Gavialis gangeticus
TCCCTCAACACCCTGGGGTGGAGAGCATCCGGACCCGCTGACTTGAACGCGTCCAGCCCCTCCAGAAGCTCTCTAACCCGGTCCTCCCCAACCTGAGGTCTGAAGGCGATCCCCTCGAGTCCGGCTTCTATCACAGCAGGGAAGTCCCGGTCCCTGCACAAGAAAACGGAGGTGAAGAATTGGTTAAAGAGGTCCGCTTTCTCCTCTGACGCAACCACCAGATTGCCCAGCGTATCCTTCTAGCATGTCGGCTCTGGGGCCGCATGAGTAGAAAAGGGGACAAGCTGCGCAGGACTTGTTAGTGGCAAGCACTGCTGTGGAGGGGGGAGCACCAGTACTGCTGGAATTGTTGGATTCACTGGTGCCATCCTGATTCATACCAGCCCGGGGAGGGCAGACCCAGACCCATTGCAAACCATGGTCCTTATTTACCCCCTGCACAAGTAAGTCCTAGCAGCTTCAGGAGGAGTTGTTTGTATCTGAGATGAGAGAGACCTGGATCCAGCAGTGGGGCCTGGAGGAGGGGACATGGTAGAGTCCCAGAGAGATGGGGAGAGCGTCTGGGGTGGGGGGCTGGGGAATAGCAGTGTTTTGAGTTGAAGAAACAGTGGCAATGAAAATCCCACAGCCGCGGGGCCCGGTGCTGGGTGGCTTGTTCCTCGGGTGCTGCAATTTGACCACCTTTTATAGCTGTGAGTTGAGGGTTGGATTTTCAAATTAATCCAAAGGCCTCTGGTACAAGGTGAGAATCCCACTGACAGGGAACAGGAGTTTGTCCCCAATTCCCTACAGTAGTTTTTTTTCCCTTTAAATCTTGCCCATCATTACTTTCCATGACCCTGAGTACTGGGACCTTCTGACAAGGTGCCAGCCTGCGTGTGCCTGGGCCTCGAGGATGCTTTGAAAAAAGCTCGGGCACCTTGCCGCAAAGCACGAGATGTCGTGTCATTGTTATAAGCCTAGAGGTGTTGTGCAAGCTCTTGTTTTGTGCCCCACACTAGCCACCCCTGCTCATCCGCCAGCGACTCTATGGGCCGTGCTCGGGCGGAAGAAGGAGAAACGGGGACCTGAGTGCCGCAGGTCGGCTCAAAGAACCCAGCGTGGCAGAGAATTAACACATCAAAGTCTCTGCACAGAATCCCAAATAATTAAAAACACCAAGGCAGACTTCACATGGCAAGAATATTAATCCTATTACCGCAGGGCTCAGCAGGCCAGCTGCACAGACCTCCTCGCATGGCATAACAGGGCCGGGGAAGTTACCAACAGTCGCTCCTCCACCGGCCTCACCCTCGCCAAGAGAAGCCCCGGGAAATGCCTCGAGGAAGGCTTGGGCCAGGAGAGGGAAATGTTCCTCTGACTTGGAGCCAGACAGGCCTGCTGTGAGCGGCTGCAGAGCCCATGCTGTACTGGATCCTGGGCCTGGGCAAAGGCAGCCGGTGGGTTTGTTCCTCCTGTGTCACTGCCACAAACGCGCTTGCACTAAAGAAAGGGGCTGGGGAGAGAAGTCCTAGGAGGCTCTGCTGCCAGGGTCAGGGCCTGCCTTGAGAGCCCCTCAATGCTGTTATGCGGAGGCGTGCTGGGCCCGTTTCCCGCAGGCCGGCCTCCTCCTACCACGGGGAAGGACAAAGGGCTGTGGGAACCTTGAGTAATCCTGAGTAATCCCTGCCTGAAAATCCGCACCAGGAGGGGTTGGTGTCTTGATGTGCTGGTGCCTGTTAGGGCTGAGCCAGCCCACTGCGTACAGGAGGGAGGGAGGGAAATGGGATTTGCCAGGCACGGGTGTTAATCACCCTCCTAGTCTTTGCTGTGTTACATCCATCTCCTCCTCCAGCCTCCTCCCTGCCCATCCAGCTCTGGTTTGGCCCCCGAGTCCGCCTGCATGGGTGCTGCACGCCTGGAGGAGCAGGAAGCTGAGGGCTGAAAGGGGAGTGTGGGGGTTCCCATCACTCTTGGTGCTGTGTAGCAAGCCTGGCTGGGCACAGAGCTCACCTTTGGCTGCCAGGGGAGGGAGAGCTGGTAAAACTTTGGGCTCTGATCCCTGGGGAGAGGGCCGGGAGGAGTTAGCAGCTGCTGGGAGGCCAGGGCTGCACCACTGGGAGGGGTGGAGGTATTCACAGCTCTCAGCTCCAGGACGCTCAGGCTGCCCGCTTTCACCAGCCCCACATTCATCAAACCTTTTTATTTTTTTTAATTTATTTATCTAATTTTTTTTGGAAGGTCTCGGCCCCTGGCCCGTCCTGGGTGCCACCAGCCTGCCCCGCACCAAGGGTAGTGTTCCCAAGCAGCTGTGATCAGTTTGCCTTGACTCCGAAGCAGTGGCTGCTGCAGTGCAGGACCCTAACGGTGCTCTCTGTAGCAGCTTACAGGGGCAGAGGATTTGCCAGAAGCATGGAGAGCTGCTGGAGCAATTGCTCCTCTTAAAAAGCAGGTTTTGTCACAGACAGACTGGGCACTTGCAGCCTCCTGGGTTCCTTTCAGTAGCTGACCAGGCCCCACAGCCATTATTGCTACTAATGCAAGATGAGCTGGTATAGGAAGAGGGATCTGATGCCCTCTGCCCACAGTCACAGTGCTGAGGGGCACTAGGAGCAGGAAGACCCAGCCCCTGGGCCCCTGGACTGTGACACAAAGAAACGTGCAGGCTCGGATCCACAGCTGCTGTACGTCAGCATTGCTCCACTAACCCTAGCGGGGCTGTGCCTGCTGTACCCCAGCCAAGGGCCTGGGCTGGGGTGGTCAAAAATGCTTAAAACTTGGACTAGAAGAGAGTCAAAATCTCTCCTCCTTCCAAACGGGCCCGTTATGCAATGCAAGCAGAGCAACACCTGGTTTTTTGTCTCTTCAAGAGATTCCCCTCCATTGCCTAAACACCTGCTCTCATTCTTGGGTGGTGGTGGTTTGTTTGTTTGAGCTGACAAGCCTGGGGTGATGCATGTTGGCAAATATGTGAAGTCATCTGCCCAGTGGACTGGCAGAGAGAGCTGCAGAATCGGGTCTAGCCAGGGACGATCCTGCTCGGAGCTGGAGGCTGGCCGCAGCGACCTCCTGTGGTCCCCTCCAGCCCCGTTCCACTCCTTGCTCGTGCTAGCAAAATCTGTTGGGATGGTTTGGGGGGGGGAGCAGAAGCCCTGGCAGAAAAATTTCCATTGAAATGTTGTTTCCAGTTGGAAAATGGCTTTGTAGCAAACCAGAAAAAAATGATGGAACAATACTCTGCTGGTGTCAAATGTTGGGTTTTCATTGAGGAGACTTTTGGGAGTTGAAACATTTTGTTTTTAAACCAGATCATTATTATTTTTTAAAACGATCCTTCCCCAAGTGCTTTGAAGAGTATGAGGAAGAAAAGCATGCTTTCCCAGCCGCCGGCTCTGGCAGGACAAGGAGAAGCGAGGGGTTTTGCCATGCAGGCTAAGAGCTCACCCGGAGGTGGGAGGGGTGGCCTAGCCGGCTGCTATCTCCAGTCACTTATCATGCAGACTTCCCGTTTCTCCGGTTTGTCTTGCCCCTTGCCACCCTGGGGGGCTGAGGACCAGCAGGCTGGGGGAGGGGAGAAGGGAGCAGGGCAGGAGGAAGCGCAGACACGGGGTGAAGAGCGGGCAGTTCGCCATGTAGCACCCAGACGGGGATGAGTAAAGGGACCTGGTCCTCCGGCTCTGTCTGTTGTGGCCCCGTTACACTGACTCCCCCTTCCATAGGCAATAGCACGTCGCGAGGAGGGAGCTGGGATGGATGGGCAGAGCCGAACAGGTGGAGAGAGAGGGGCACTGAGCGCTCCTCCGCCTGCTCACCGAAGAGAAACTGGGGCCTGATACTGAGGTGCAGAAATCTTTGTTCCTCTGCCTTGACCACTCGCAGCACAGTCGCCCTGGCACGGCTGCGGGGCGGGACCCGGCCGTGTCCTGGCAGCGCCTGAGCAGCTCGGCCTTTGCCATTTTGGTAAATGGAGGCTGGTTTCTGACACACCCAGACAGGCAGCACCTGCGCCTCCAGCCCAGGACAGCTGGCTGCGGCTTACCCTCCCTTGGTGACTTCTTTCCAGCCCTGCTTGGCACAGCATGAGCACACAGGGCACTTACCAAATACCTGCTTTAGCCAAGGCTGTTTAAACTGCTCAGAAAACTGGTTTGTTGCTGGCAACCAGCACTGGTGCCTGCTGTGTTTGTACGTGTGTGACTCAGCCTGGGCTGGGTTTTCCATGCAGGAACTGTGCCTCTTCACCCAGCCCCTGGGCACGTCACCAGGCTGCTGCCTCCCTCCTGCCCTGCTCCCGCAGTCTGGTCCTTGGCCACTCCCGGCTCCTCCAGGAACAACCTCCATCCACGCACTTTCCTTGATAAGTTCTGCCCCAGGCCCCTCCCTGTGTCCTGCGGGTTGTAGCCCAGCTTTGCTTTACGGCAGCTGCCCTCCCCTGACTCTGCTTATCAGACCTAGGGATTGGGATGACGTGCTGATGCAAGTCAAAGGGCTTCAGATCTTATTACATCGCAGGTTTCCCCTAAAATCTCCCCTCCTCCCCTGTTTTATTGAGACAGTCCATTAGAAACGGGGCACAGCACAGATTACTCACGTGCCTTATTTACCTCGATGCTTGCCTGGAGATTAGTGACCTCAGCAGCGGCCTCAGAAGAAGCACAAAAGCCCGAATGAGGCTTTTCCAGGAGAAAAAGTGCATTTTGGTTACAGGAATAGGCTGGTGCGTTTCAGTGGGACAGAGTCGGTTTTAAATGCTGAGCGTCGGCAGGAGCAGGGAGATCTAAAAATGTACATCCAGCAACAGCTGCCTTGACAATGACTTCAAACCTTTGTGGCTTCAGAACAAAATTGCATCCTTGTTAATATTAGAAAGTTAGTCTTTCAGCACATAATAAAGGTAGTGAGAACTTTTATAAAACGCAAGCCAACATTTTCTAAAAACAGGAGGCTGACATTAGCTTCCTAAGCTTGCATTTGGACACCAGAGAATGACCTTTTCAAAGCACCTAAATGACCAAGGAATACGATCACCTATCAATTTCAAACGATGGATATTGCTGAGGCAGTCAAAGTATTTTGGTTCTTGCTTTGTAGAAGTTCAAGGCAATGGTCACAACTATAGCATTAATTAATAAGCCACGTGCTCAGGTTCCTATTTTTCCGTTAGGATGGTTGTTAGTGAGGCCGTGAGTATTTTAAGTTTGAAACTTCTTTAGTAAGTAAGTAGATAGAGAGCCAGAGACATGAAAAGTAACATGACAGTCTGATCATTTCTCTCTCCAAATCGCTGCTTCTGTCCCTGCAAGACAAGCCCCAGCGCCGAAATGTGCTGAGAATAGAGCAGGGAAGAAACTCCAGGGCAGCGTGCAGGTCCTTGGCCTCTCCTAAGAGGACAGGTGGACCTAATCAGGCTGGATCCCCTCGGGCAGCATCTCACCCTTGGCGAGGGACCTCACCTTCCCCCCTTCATGAGAGCAGCAACCTCTGAGCTCCCTGCACGTGTCATGTCAGCAGGGCAGGGCGAGCCCAGAACCTGCCTGGCTGCGTTTCCAGGTACGTCGCCTGCCGCTTCCCGTGCAGCTGCAGCCCTGCCAGCCTGGCCTGGTTCAGTGAAACTGGTTTGGTGACTTCCACCAAACCAGCGGAGGGACAGGGTCGTCGGTGTAAATCAGCTGCAGAGCAGTCTGCCGTCTGACGAGCGGAGTGCTCTCTCCATGACGTATCAGCTTGTGACCACAGAGGAGACGGGCCAAACCTCATGACTGGAGCACGTGGGCCATGCCTGGGAAGGAGCCTGGAGCCTGTAGATGGCAGGGCCAAGGCCTGGGAATTTGTGGCATTTGCGGCTGTAGATGGAATCGAAACTGGAACAGAAGGGGTGGGGGAGGGGGAGGCAGTCTAACGAACCAGGAGTTAATTGCTGTGGAGAGCACCTGGGTTAAAGGTCATCGTGCACAATGGTCTAACGCTGGACAGCAGTTCTCCTTTTTCACGTTAGTCCAGGTTGCAGGGGCGAGAATACGCGGCAGATCTGCAGGGCTTTCCCAGAGCAGCCCCCAAGGCCGCATCCAGGTGAGAGCGGCCGTGCGGTATGTGGCGCTGCAGACACGTCTGCGGTGCCACAGACCTCACATTCCCCTGTTCTCCGTGCTCCAGGGTAGCGGCGTGGGATGCCCAGGGGTCAAAAAAACCTGTGCAAAAAAACAAGCAGAGCAGCGCACGCGTGGGCAGCACGTGCTGCTCACAACCGGAGCCCGGGCAGCCAGAGACGCACTCGAGCTGCTGGCCAGGCTCCGAGTGGCAGGTTCATCACTGCTGCAGCCCCAGAGGCCCCCAGCACCCCAGGTAAGGCTGCTGGAGCCAGCCCAGTGCTGGCCCGAGCCTCCCCTACCCCACCTGGGGTAACCTGCCGCATGCCAGAGGGCGCGTGGCATAGGCGTTCTCCAGGGACAACAGCAATGGCCCAAGTGCGCTGCTGCTAGTTGTCGCTGGGGAACCAAACGTCCACACCATGCGTGGATGCAGCCCAAGGGTTTATCCAACCTGCGTATCCAAGACGTTTCTTGTACCGGTGTCCCTGTGCCGAGGACCTCTCAGAGTCACTTCAGTCATCGCGGGGGTGCGGGAATTTGGGGGGCCAGGGTGGGACACGGTAAGGGCGCCGAATAACACAGAGCAGAGCACAGCAGGACTATTCCTTTAATCCTGCTGCCATCCGCAACCCTTCAAATCCTGCTTAATCCCACATCGGGGACAGCGAGATCTAAACCAGGACAGCTTACGGCTGAATGAAATGGGCCGAATCTCCCCCCCCCCAATTAGCTTTAGCTTTGGCTTCCCACAAGCTCCCGTTACCGCGGCAGCCCCGGCTGCGTAAGTCCCCGCCTCGGCTACCCTTTGGTCCCCGTTCTGAGGCGAGGTGCCTGGGCTGGGCTGGGAGGAAGAGCGCAGAGGAATGGGCCGGCCAGCCAGATCGGTTCCTGCAAGTGGCCTGTTTTTCTGCCCAATTTATTGGGAAACAGTTTCTCCCACTCCTGCTGGAGTTTGGCAGGGCTGGGCTGTGTCTGCTCCTGCTGAGGGCTCCTTATTCCAGCAAGACTATTGCCTCCTGCTGGGCCGGGGAACAGGGCTTGGAGCTCACCTCGGCCTGTGTCCTCAAGGTATTGAAGGGCCTAACTTCCTGGTAGGGTGGGCCCTGTGACAGTGAATACATCCCGAATGGCAAGGCACTCGAATACTGCAGTGACAGGACATGTAGGGCCCCCATCAATAGAAGCTATTTTTTGCTGTAATATTGCAATTTTTGGAGTATTTATATTTATAGGGGGAGGTCATTGTGTAGGGATATTTCATGCCGTGGTACTGTGAAGCGTGGCCACGTCCCTGTAGCTCGTGGGTGGTAAGTGGGATGTGTGCTGGCCTGCTGCGGAGAGCTGGACGTCCGTGGAGGTGAGCTAGAAGAGCAGACGCCTGTGCCTCTCGCTGACGGGTGTGATTTCCTTGCAGGTGATTGAAGAGTTTTACAACCAGACCTGGTTATATCGGAACCAGGAGCCCATCAGCCCTTCCACCCTCACCACTCTGTGGTCCCTCTCTGTGGCTATATTCTCCGTCGGAGGGATGATTGGATCTTTCTCAGTTGGGCTGTTTGTCAATCGCCTTGGCCGGTAAGCACTGCGCACGCTGGAGCCGTCCTGTCCACCCAGCTGCTCCGGGGGCCCCATCCATCCCTCCCTGTAGTGTCTGCACCCCTCACACTCCACTCCCTCGAGGTAGGGCAGGATCTCATCTTCCTTTGAGGGCTGCCCCTCTCCCGGATCCCCACGCATACACATTTCTCCCCTTGAGGCTTGCCTTGCCCAGTGCCTTCAGCACAGCCATCTCCTGCTCTGGCCCACCACTTTGCCAGTTCTTATTGCCTTTCCCTCAAGGTCTTCCTGAGCATGACACAGACTCTCTGAGCAAAGGAGCAAGTCTGCAAGGCCCCTACTCTGCCCCTGCCCGTGCTTGTTCCCCTTCCCCTGGTCTCTGTCAGTCTGCAGAGCAGAGGCAGTGCTTAGGTATCTGCAAGTGAAACGCGTGCAGTGGGTGCCAGAAAGGAGAGGCTGAGGTGCAGGAAGAGTTGCTGACTTACCCACAATCACACGGGGATTTACAGAGGCAGGAACAGAATCCTAACCCACCGACCGGCACGCACAACCAGCCCTTGGCTGATTTGTCACCATTTGCTTTGGGATCCAGTGATTCTTCCTGTTCCTGTTTTCTCAAGGGCTGGGGCTGCTCCAGAGCTCCCAACCCCTTCCACCGGACCAAACGTTTGTAGCCTGTCCCACGTGAGCGCCTCTTCAGCTCTCTGCATCTGAAATCCATTCGTGTCAACTAAAGCTGCACTATGTTCTGGTCCTCAGGGCAACTTCTGTTGAGAGACCTCATGAGGGGGAGCATCGTCTCTCTCAGTGAACAGACCCAGTGTCTGTATTCATCAGGGCTGTACAGTGTCTTGCGTTCACCTTAGATAAAGGCGGAGGAGCTCAGGAGTTTGTCCCTCCTCACTGTTAAGCCCTGCTTGTACTGACTCACTCCAGCCCCGTGCACTCTCAGCACCAGGAGCGTTCTCCACTTCAGCATGACCGGGGAGGCAGCTGAGAACCCACCAGTTAGACTGTGTTTGTTGTTAGTATCTTAGATCACTGCAAGCTGTCATTTGAGAAATGACTGGTTTGGTCCAGTTTTGCACAGTCTTTTCAATTTAATGTCTAGCTTCTCTGTCCTGCTCTGTCTCATACACAGGTTCTGCACTGGCCAGAGTCTCACTGACTCTTTTTATGCTTACGGTTTATAACTAGGCTTCGGGAACTGTCCTCTCTGCTTTCCACCAAGAACTTAAATTGTTGGCTTACCCAGCCTAGTGGCACCTCTTGGATGCAGCTTTGCCCATGCTCGCGGTGCTGCTGGCTCTGACCTCCTCCAAAACCTTTCTTCCCCAGACGGAACTCCATGCTGGTGTCCAACTCTCTCGCTTTCGTGGCGGCCATCCTGATGGGATTCTCCAAGATAGCTTACTCCTTCGAGATGCTGATCCTTGGCCGCTTCATCATTGGGTTGTATTCTGGTCTCACCACCGGGTTCGTGCCCATGTACGTGGGTGAAGTGTCCCCCACAAAGCTTCGGGGAGCTCTTGGAACTTTCCACCAGCTTGGCATTGTCGTGGGCATCCTTATTGCACAAGTGAGTGTTTCTCAAAGGTACCCCCTGCTGCACAGTCCTGTCTGTCACTGGCAGATGTACCACTTCCAGTGGGCCCAGATGCTTTGCCTGGGTAATTCTGAGTTGGCGAGCAGCTGAAGTTTTCCTCAGGCACAGCCGAAATGGGTGTAGGTGCTGTCAAACAGAGAGGTTTACATAACAGCCCAGCTCCTTGCTGTGCTACACACCTGCTGGGTTGTCCTTTGGCAAATCATTTCATCTCTTAGAAGTTCAGTTCCCCTCCAGCGAAGCAGCTGTAATGCTGCTCCGTTTGTCTTTACCATTATCCTGGGCTTTTTGAGAGCTCTTGTTCTTGAGCTCTGTCCACATGGTCTCATTATGGCCTGGTGCATGAGGGGAATGACAGAGTTCCCAGTCCTATGTGGTTCAGGACCTGTAGGGTAAGATGAGTCTGGTGGTGGAGCATGCAATGGGCTTTGCATGCACTGTTGTTCCCTGGCAGTGCACAGGGGATTAGGGAGCCAGTGTGATCCAGGATTTTCCTGCTGGGATAATGGATGTGTGAGCGTTACTTGATGCTTGTGTCAGTTGTCTACAGCTCATGGTTTTGCAGCATTGCCCTGGTGACAGGAGCTGGAGCAGCTGGGGCGGTGTTGTGCCCCCAGCAGTGACACAACACGGCTCTCCATTAGCCTTCTGACTAAAGAAGGGGTGGTGGAGCCAGGAACGCTGCATGGCTACCCAGGGTTGTCTCTGCAGGTATTTGGTCTGGACGTGATCATGGGGAACGATTCACTCTGGCCTCTGCTGCTGGGCTTCACCTTCCTCCCATCCTTGATGCAGTGCATCATTCTGCCATTCGCCCCAGAAAGCCCCAGGTTCCTTCTTATAAACCGCAATGAGGAGAACAAGGCCAAGAGTGGTGAGTGAGTCTCCCCAGCCCTACAACACCGTCCCAGGGCTTGGGCCCCTCGCTGTTCCTAACCTCCCTATTCCCCTCCTCCCCACAGTTCTGAAGAAGCTCAGGGGGACGACGGACGTCAGCAGTGACCTCCAGGAGATGAAGGAAGAGAGCCGACAGATGATGAGGGAGAAGAAGGTCACCATCATGGAGCTCTTCCGCTCGCCTATGTATCGGCAGCCGATCCTCATTGCTATCGTGCTGCAGTTGTCCCAGCAGCTCTCCGGGATCAATGCGGTGAGTGAGCTGTGCTGGCAGATTCCTTGCAAAGGCGGCTCGCAGCCTGCCTGCCCGTTCTGCAGCAGCCCAGGGGCCTGTCTGGGGTCACGTGGGGACACCACGCCTCCCAGAATAGAACCTCCTGCCCGCAGCCCTGTCCACTTGACCACGCTCCTTGCTCCGGACAGCATCGCTCCTGTTGCTGCACCCACGGCACTGCTGCTTTGCGCACCCCGAGCCCAGGGCTGAGGGTCAGTTGCAGTTTTTGCCCTATCATTTATTTCTGTATATATGTGCACAACTGGCTTTGATTGCTGGGGGTGTGCTGGCTCAGTGCCAGAACTGGCCCAGGCCAGCTCCAAGGAGCCCTCTTCTGGTGCCTGCTGGGTTTGCTCACTGGATGTTGCTTTATTCTGCAGGTTTTCTACTATTCTACTAGCATCTTTGAAAAGTCAGGTGTGCAGCAGCCAGTCTACGCTACCATCGGCTCTGGGGTGGTGAACACAGCTTTCACAGTTGTCTCGGTGAGTGTCTGTTGTGCAGTCCTTCCCTCTCGCTGCCTGCCCACAACTCATCACAGTGAGGGCAGTGCTAGTGTAGGTATGGACAAAAGCAAGTCCCATTGAGAGCCAGAATCTGCCCAAACATGACCATACCTAGCAGTACTACAGGAGTTTTATCCAGAGATCTCAGTTTTTTGGGATCATACAGCTAATGACCTGAGAGGTCAAGTCCCTCCAACCCCCACTGGCCCTAGCCCATCTGAAAGCCACTTCCCAAGGCTACATGGTGAAAAACAGCAGTGGAGCAGGGCCTTCAGACTCTGCCAATAAGCCCGCCGCTCTCCGTTCTGCAAGAGTCGGCCTGTGAAGCGTCCTTAGAGAATGCTAACCTTTGGCTGAGCCCCTGTCCTCGCCTCGCCTGCCTTTGCCACCGGAGCAGGAGTCCTCCCTTCCCTTGACAGACCTCATGTCCACTGGACTTCCCATTGAAGACTGACTTCCCCTCCACCTGCAGGCCAAACGCCTGCCTGCTGTGTGCCTTCCTGTCCCCTCGTTGCTGCACCCATCGTTACGTTCCAGACCCCTGGCGTTGCTCATCGCCGTGCCTTGCCCGCTGTTTGCTTTTCACCCTGACCACATTAGCATGTTGGGACTGTTGATGCTGTGCTTGCCTTGCCCTGTTCTGGACTGCCAGCTGCCTGGGAAGTACACACAGGTGCAGGGCAGAGCACGATGGAGGTCCGCAGCATGGGTTATCCATGCTCTGATGAATGCTCGTCTTCTTCCTGGCAGCTCTTCGTGGTGGAGCGGGCTGGACGCAGGACTCTCCACCTGGTTGGCCTGGCAGGGATGGGAGGCTGTGCTGTGCTCATGACCATTGCCTTGGTGCTGCTGGTGAGTCACTGCTCCAGAAAACTGCTGTGCAGACACAAACCCTGAGCTACTGCCACATGCCGAGAGCCAAGGGCTGCTGTGGACTTCTCCCCTAGGTGGTGGGTCAGGGAGCCAGCAGAAGGGGACACCCTTCCCAAGGGGTCATGGGATGTGGCGCTGCTGACCATGACAAGGCCACGAGTCCATGGCTTGGCAGGGTCTCAGCTCTGGAGGACAGTAATATTGGGACAGCTGTGCTCCCTGCTGCAGAGGCAGGGCCTTGCTCTGCCCACACCCAGCACGTGCCTCTGGCCCTGCCAAACGCTGCAGCTCATCACCCAACCGGTGGGAAGCAGCTGGCGACTGTTTGTCACAGAAACATGCAGCTTGTTTGGAAACAACAGTGTCTTTTTCTCCCTGCCCTAATGTAGGAAAAAATGGCTTGGATGTCCTACATCAGCATCGTTGCCATCTTTGGGTTTGTGGCTTTCTTCGAGATTGGTCCGGGGCCCATCCCGTGGTTTATTGTGGCTGAACTGTTTAGCCAGGGCCCCCGTCCTGCTGCCTTCGCCGTGGCGGGTTTGTCCAACTGGACCTCGAACTTCCTTGTGGGCATGAGCTTCCAGTACATTGAGGTAACTGCTCTCGTGTGGGTTTCTGGGGGCTTCTCGTGCTGTGGAGGTGGGGCTGGTGGCAGCCACGTGGGCAGTTCCCTGCCTCCAGGGGGGCTGGAAATGTGGGCGTGTGAACTGCAGGCAGGGCCTAGTCTTGGAGCTTGCATCCAGATCTGGTTTTGGCTTTTGCTCCTGTCTGGGGTTTTGGTTTGGGCCTCTCTCTGAGCAGCCAGCGCGCAGAGGGGCTGGCAAGTGCGGCCTGGGGACGGGGCCTGTTAGGCTGCAGCCGCAGCTGGAGCTCTGAGGGACTCGTTAGCGTTCACGGTCCAGAGCTGGGCTGGTGTGAGCAGGCTTTACATGAGGCAGTTCTCCGTGTCCTTCCTGCTTGCTTCCGGGCTGTTTGTTTCTATGGGCTTATACCAAGGGAGAAGGAGCAGCAGCCAATGTGTTTTAGCTGTTGTTCACTTTTGTGCTGTTAGAATGATGCTGCTTAGCGCCGTTTCACCCAAAGAGCTTTACAGAGGAAAGGCTAAATGCCTTGTCCAAGGTCAAAAGCCAAACCCAGACCTTCTGCATAGCAGTGCAGGACCCACTGTCCCCTTTCCTCTCCGCTTCCATCCTACAGCGAGCTACTCAGCACAGCCATGAGTGTTTTCTGTAGCTGGAATTAGGGTTTGTGGCACTCGCTCCCTCCTCAAAGGCTTTCCATGGTGCCTATCCTCTGGGCAGGCTCCTTGAACCTGGCTGAATTTCATCCACAGCGACTGGTTAGTCTTGCTTTGCTGCTCAAGCTCACCCAGCCAAGAGACAGGCCAGGGCACCTGGTGAGAATCCTCCCAGCACTGGGAATCTCCCCAGCAGGGCAGGGCAGAGAAACCCACCCTTTCCAGCAGGTCTCTGTCAGGAGAACATCGCATTTCCCTGATGAGCAGCTACATCAGCTCTTCTGGGGTCTCAGGGTGGTTTGGCTTGGGCTCAGCACAGCATGGGGATGCCCTCAGGACAAGGGAGCCATTTTCTGTGCCTATAAACAGGGGCTTCAGGTGAGGATGTTGCTGAGCTGATCTGAATCTGGAAGCTGCTCCAAGTGCCCTTCTAACCCCAAGGCCAGGTCTGCACCTGGCCCTCTAGGTCTAGGAACAGATGCTCAGCTCTGGAGAAGGGAAGCTTAGTTCGGACCAGGCTGGCACCATCGAGTGCACAGAGCAGAGGCAAAGCGGTTTCCCAGCCCTCTGCTCCTGACTGGATTTGGGGTGTGCTGCCCTGGTCTGGGGAGCAGAGGTGATCTAAAGCGCACCTGCGGCACGTGACCGGACTGCTCTACCTCTGTCTGCAGGCACCGCTAGTAGATGGGTAGCATTCAGGGACACACAGCGGAGTGCCTGGGCTTTGTAAGACCGATGACGCTTGTCATCCCAGGCTACTAGGTCCCTCTACAGTCTGCAGCTGCACCCCCCAAGCCGATCACTGCTTCCCGGTCGGTGCCCCTTTTACAGAACATACTCACCGCTCCCTGGCTTTTTCTTTCCAGCAACTCTGCGGCCCATACGTTTTCATCATCTTCACTGTGCTGCTGGTCCTCTTCTTCGTCTTCACCTACTTCAAGGTGCCTGAGACGAAAGGCCGGACCTTCGATGAGATTGCCTCTGGCTTCCGGCAGGGAGGCGCCAGCCAGAGCGACAAGACGCCAGATGAGTTCCACAGCTTGGGGGCTGACTCCCAGGTCTAACCAGCCAGGGGCTTGGTCCGTCTCCTCTGAGCTTCTTCTCTTCTCTCCTGAGCATTTTAAATACTTGTACAGAAACCAGGAAGGAGGGAGTGGGATGTTTGGGTCTTGCGCATTTGTTCCATCTCCAGTCTCCCACCAGCCACCTGGTTTATCAGAGACAAACTGACATCCCTTTGCTAGGAATGATTTTAGCTTTTTTTATGTCCAGGATTTCAAAGCTGATAGAAACAGATGCAGCAGCTAATATACACCAAGCAATGCTTTCCAGCCCTCGCGGACAGGAAGGCAGCTCTCATTTGAATGAAATGACCAGTTATTTAATGAGAAAACAAACGGCAAAAGTTTTTAAAGTTCAAAACCTTTTTAACGTTCAAACCACAGGAAAAACAGCATCATTTACAATTTAAAAAAAACAGATTTTAAATGAGTTTTGTTTTAAAAAGCAGTCTGAGGTTTTAGCCCCCGGGTTTGCTGTGGATCAAAACTCCCCACTCTCCAGGAACAGGAGGCTGCGGGTCCAGGGGGGCTGAGGAGTGCACATGGTTAGTGCATACATTCCTGCTGCCTGCACCGGTGCCCCGAGGAGGAACGCTGACAGCCTGCAGCACTCCCGGGGATGGGTCGTGAGGGCCATGCCTTCAGGGTGTCGCACCCCCAGACTCCCCACGGTGCACGATCTCGTAGCAGCATCTCGGCTCCTCTGGTCACGGAGCTTGTTCCCAGCCTCATACGCTTGCCCCACCCGAACTAGGCAGTTCGTTCCCAGGGGTCGGACGACTGCAGTCTGGGTGGAGAAGCCTTTTGGGGGTAAAATTACTGACTACTTTTTTTTTTTAATCTGGCAATATTTGCCTGATAGGTCAAATGGGGCACTGTGTGCCAGCAGGGCCAAGCACAGGCCTCCGGCTCACTGTATAGAAAAAAGACTCCACAACTGAAATCCGATCTGGCTCGGCTCCTACCAGGAGCAGCCTTTGCCTTTCCTGGGTTGGAGGTTTTCTGAGAAGCAGAAGTGATATGTTTACAGGGTGCAGCAAGCCAGTTTGAGGTGAAAAGACCTGACTGGTAACACCACACTACACAGCTAGCCCAGTCACTACCTTGGAAGTCTCCGCAGCGCAGACATTCATCGGTTAAAAGGATACATACATTTCCTGCTTTCTGTGTATAGACTGGAAGATATTTATATATATATTTTTGTTCAATGGTGTTGATAGTAGACATTAAGTTATAGTGTTCTGATTGACCAGCAAAGTACTGTAAATATTCTTGAACTATATTCACGTTGTATAATGTAAACAAAGGTACAGATACAAAGGTCTAGTTTCTATAGCAACTGTAAGGAAAGGCTTGTACATGAATAGATTGACTTTTATATAGTCACCTGCACTGTAGTTGCATCTGTTGCACTGAATTTTAGTCTGTTAGTATATTAAAACACAACAATACTGTCCTTAAAAAACAAAAAGCAAACCCCCACAGTACATATATTTTAGAAACTAATGGCACATTTCCAAAGCCACATGCAGCTATTTAATAGTATTTTTTATTTATTTTGTCTGTTTTTAAAGTGACTACGTGACCACACTTGAAAGAAAATAAATGTAGAAAAAAAACAAAGGGCCTCTTTGAGTGCAGCACAGAGACCGATAGCCTAACTCTTTTTATAAAAAAAAAACGACAAAAAGAAAGATAAGTGCCAAGAGCAAGAGGGGAACCGCGTGTGGTGTGGAAATAATAAAGAATGTATGCAGAGACCCAGCGTGCTTGAGTGTGGATTTATTTCAGCACTGGACAAGTTCTAGCCGTGCGCTAGCAGGACCTGATGTTTTGGGCTCTTCTGGTGGTCCAGATACCTTCCCCCCAGTGCTGGACCCGGCTGCCTTCTCTGAGCTGGTGTCGGGCGAGAAGCCTCCGAGCTCCCGCCCAGCTGGGCGCACCCTGTCCCCTGCACCCTGCTTGGCCTGGGGGCTGGGACTGTGCTGGAGGTCTGGGTTTGAGAGCAAATGTGTTCAGTAGGGCATGTTGCATTTGGGGCAGGATAGTAGAAGAGGGGATGGACCACTGGATCCGGCCTGCTGCCACGGGGCTGCGGCATTTGGTGGCAGGGGCCTTTGGCTGTGGGGAGATGAGTGGTGGCCAGGTCCTGCTTCTGACCCGGGCTGGGTGGTCCCAGCCTGCAGCCAGACATGGTTGCCTGCCCCTGCAGCAGAAGATGAGGCTGACCTCCCACGCCAGGGTGTTCAGGGAACCATGGTGGGCAGTCTGCTGCCGTGGGCCGCTGCTCAGTCTCCAGCCCCTGCTGCATGGATCTCCACCTCCTCCCCCGGGGCCAGCACTTGCTGCAGAGGTACCTGGAGCCCGGGCCCTGGCGAGGCCTCCTTCATGGCTGTGCCTGGAGTATGGTGCTGGGTCCCTGAGCTGCCACAGCCGGCTCCAATTCTTCCTGGGCTGGAGCCTGTGGGCTGTGGGGGGCCAACCTCTGGCCGAACAGACTCCTGCAGTGAATGGCACAAGATGTTGTCCCCGCTCTTCTGCAGCTTTTCTGGCAAGAGCTGACTGTCCCCTCCTGGCTCTCCAACCCATGCTGCACAGACCACAAGCTCCTTTATGGCTTAATACAAGCCACGGGCCAGGGCTACGTTCCCCTCCCAGCGTCTTAATATTTCACCTGCTGCAGACCACAGCAGGAGATGCTGAGCTGGTTGTTATGTTCTCTGCCGAGCGGTCAGATGCCTTTTGTGCTGACCTCCTGGACAGCTGGGGAGGAAGTGAGAGAAAGAGCAAACACGAAGCTTCCCTGACAAGGGGGAATAGAGCTCCACCGTGTTGTACAACCCGCCGTGCTGTGCAACCCTCCCAGCCCTCTCCTGCAGCAGGCGGGTGAGTGCCTGTCACAGGAAGGTGTCTGGACAGGGGCAAAGATGACAGCAACATGCACCACATTAGTCACAGGAGACCTGGGCTCAACCTCAGGCCTGGACTCCAGAGCGATCTCCCCTTGACCGGACCCCAGTGTGACCTGTGATCTCTCCTCCTTAGTCTCTCAGGGGAAAGGCAAACCCAGGCTTGCCCAAGGTCCTGGGGAGACCTGCGTCGGGCAGCCACTCATGTCTCGGCCCTGCCTTTCACACAGGCACTTTCGCTTTCAGCTCAGCAGAAGGTGCATGCACCCAGCGCAGGGGGGGAACTGGGAAGGGACCAAGGACTCTGCACAGCAGAAACCAGGCAGGCAAAGCTGTGCCTAAGCTCTGCCCTTTGGACTAGAGTGGTTAAGGGACACCAGTTCTGTAACTGGCCGCATAACAGGGGACAAAGTGGCCAGCTTCACATCTGGCCACCTCTGATGCTCCCCTCCACCTGGCCCATGTGTAAGTGGGCTGACTTATGGGGAAGTTTCAGGTGCCGGGAGTTTAAGACCTACAGTCTACGTGTGCAAGTCACATTGGTCTCCGCGTGGAAGGAGCCACGTCAAAACGTAGCAGGGTCCCCTAAGCCCCACTGCTGGGGAGCAGGAAGGCAGCACTAGAGGGCTGCAGCCTGGTGCCGGCAGCCAAGGTAGGGGCAGCCGCAGGGGCAGCCGGGGGAAGCTAACGACAGGGGCTGTGAACAACTACGTGGGAGCAAGCGGCAGGGCCACAGGCAGGTCAGAGGGCGATGGCTGCAGCCCATTAGAGCCGACTGGGTAAGAAAGGGGAAGGGAGTGTGGGGACCAGAGGGCACGTGACTGGAAGGGGTGGAGCTCAGGGGCTATAAACCTTGGCTGCTGAGCCAAAGCAGCCAGTTTGGCCCTGGTGCTTGTGGTGGGAAGAGCTCCTGAGGCTGCTAGGGGCCAGCCAGTGCAGGGGTAGGTGTTGGCAGGGCTTGGGGGGTGGGTTGTGCTTCTCGTAAGTGCGTTACCCACCTGCAAAGCCAGTGGTGGACGAGGGGAGGCAGGCGGCCGTGAAGGGCTGACGGGTGTGACTCCCTGAGGCTGGGAGCTCTGTGCAGCGGGGGTGCTCTAGCTAGTGCACCCAGGGCCTGGTCCACATCACTGCACGGGGGTCGCGAGGGCCCCGGGAGAGACTGGTAAGAGGAGTGGTTAAATACAGAGACTCTCTTTCCCTCTAAGTACAAAATACTGGTTTGCCCAGGATTACAGCAGGCTTCAGTAGAACAAGGCTTATACGTAACAGCTGAGGAGTCTCTAAATTGAGACCCAACAACTCCGTATAGCAGTGGCGAGTCTCCGGTCCTGTCTAAGCCATGCGTTCCTTGCAGTAGGGCTGCAGGAGAGGGCAGCTCCTGCCTGCTCGGGAGCAGAGCAGCAGAAAGCTGCCATTGTTCCTCGGGTTGTTCTCTATACACAAGTGATTCTTATACAGACCTCAGATAGGTGTGCCATGACCGCTAGGTAAGTCTTGTCTTGTGCTGGGGGGAGTTTCCCCTGGTAGTAAGTACCCTAGCTGTACATGGGGGGCGGGGGGAGAAAAAAATCCCACCTCGGGCCTCGTGGTAGGTCAGCCTCTAACTGGGGGTCCTGACTGGAGTTCAAGTGGCTGGTAGATCATGTCTCCCCTCGCCACGTACCACTCCTATATTCTCATCAGCAGCCTTCAAATGGCCTTGGAAGGGAGGTCAGCACCATCATCCCCTCTTACAGACAGGGAAACTGAGACACAATGAGATGAAGTGACTTGCCTATGGTCATCTAGCAGGTCAGTGCCAGAGCCAGGAACAGAACTTCTCATGCAAGGATGGCCCACTGCCATGCCTGTCTGGAAAAGGCTTCAACAGTTGTCTCATCTTGCTGTCACCCATCTGCTATTCCAATCCTCCCTCCATCACATAGCTGCGAAAACCCTCAAGTTCCAGCCCTCCTCCAGCTCCGGGCCTGAGCTCTCTGCTCCAGAAGTCCAGTGAAATGGACACAGAGCAAGCTTTCCTTCTGCTTTAATTCAGCAAAGTACAGAGCAGCTGAAGAGATACCCGGTACCTTTTGGGAAGTCTGGTAGGGGATGGATAGCGGCCCATAGAAACACCTAGGTGGCAGCTGAGGTCCCTGTGTGGACTCAGACTGGTGGAAGGGCACTGGGCACATCCTATTTGTAGGCAGAAGCTTTCTCTGTAACCTGCAAAAGCAGAACCTTGGCAAGCACAACCCAGCCGCGTTGTGCCCTTGCGTGGCAAAGGCTCCGGCTCAGCTCGGCCAAGTGGATTTTCAAGCTCTGTGCCCATGCCAGGATGTGTGCGCCCTGCCCCAGAGAAGTCTGTGTAATTTCCAAATAAGGACATCTGCCAAGGAGTTTCCTAATGATGCTCTAACATGAGCCTCGGCAAATGCTCTGATTAGCAATTCCTTGTTCTGATCAACAAATCACTATCTTGGAAAAACTTTGTCTAAGAAAAACATCCAACATGCCTGAGACACCTTTTAACAGCAACACCTGCTCAAAGGTTAAAACGTGCTGTCCCCTAGTGGCTGCTGAAAGGCTGAACTTGAACTTGCTGATAAACCCGTGAACATGCCATTCTTAAATGAGACATAAAAAGGCCCTCCCTGCTGGTAAGAATCCAGGGTTTTATCTAGTTGCTACCCCTGTGTCCCACTGCACGGGGCAAATCCAGTAGCCGGGTTTCTAAGAGGGCCTGTACTGGATAATAAAGAGTGTATATGACACATCCTCATGATGCATCTGCTTTACGGTGTGCTGCTCTTGCGTGGCACGTACGAGGGAGTACAGGGAGACACTGATCCCTGTCCTGGATCAGTGATATTTCTATGCCGTCAAGCATGAGAACTGCAAGTTTCATCTCTCTCTGGCAAATGCCAATGTGCTCATTCTTGCAAAAGCCTAAAGCATTTCTTGACTCTTCCTGAGCTGCTTTGCCAAAAGCTTTCAGCAGGGAGCTTCACCGAAGCATCACTAGGAAGAAATGGGAACTGAGAGGTACTTCAAGTCCAGGATAGCTTCTGCGGTTGGGAGTGTGGGTTACAGCCCAAGCTTCGCTTTAGTTCAGATGGAAACCTACGTCCCCTGCAGTGAGGATGCAGGCTGAATCATCTGAGTGCTGAGTCTGGGGACTTCCCACGGCTGCTGGGAACTGTCGTACAACGGATACAACTGGGGAAGTATCCTGGAACACCTCGGCACAAAAACACAGGATAGATGCCCCCGAGCCAAGTGCAAAACTGTAGTGCAAATTAGAGGTCGGGCTTGCTTTGCATTGGATGTACACAGCTGTGGATACTGCTCCCTTAGCTTAACTGTGCAGTGAAATCCTATCCTCTGTCCAGACCCAAAGACCTGTTAGACCCACCCTCCACGTTATCTCACTGAGTACATTAGAAAGAAGTAAGTTAGGACACTTTGAGGGGAGGGGGGAATTGGGAGCAGAACTTCTATCTCTACTGAAATGCACAGTGGGGTAAGAACTCTTCAGAGGGATAATGTGGGACTGCATGATGGTCTGTTTTGTGTACTTGGAGCATGAGGTAGGCATATTTTCTGCAGTCGTTAATCTTGCTTTGATTGTATTCTTGTTTCCTACCCTGCTGCATTATTGTATCTGTTACAACCATCCAGATAAAATCAAATTGACCATTATATAGGAACAGAATGCAACTGGCATGAAGTAGAATTTTAATTAAAAAAAACAAAACAAAAAACACCCAAAAAACTGAGATGAAAGGGAACATTTCCAGAAAGAGATGCCAAACAATAACAGGAAAGTAGCAATGAGCTAATAACGCACTGTCATCATGGTTACAGAAACTTACTGGAACAGATAACCTAGCTGAAGACCTGTAGGATCTAGATGAACAAACTGCACTTTGTTTTACATTGAAAAGTTTTTGGATTTAATCAACTTTAATAAACAATGAATATCTTCCAATAAGTCTTGTTTTTGCAGTTGTTGGGTCATTAGAGAGGCTTTCACCCCAAGTTCATAAGCCTGAAATGACAATAAAAAAGATATAAATGCCATGAAGTTGTTATAGCCTTTTCTCAACAGGGAGTAAAAATATACGTTTAGGGTCCTAAACGAATGGCCAGACTACATCAGACCTGCGGCCCAAGTGGGCCACACCTCCTGCTTCAGGGGAAAGCACAAGAAACCTTGAAGTGAGCAACTGTACAGGAATCTGCCCCATATGGAAAGCTTCTTCTTAATCTTAGCAGTCAATGTTTTGTTTATGCCCTGAAACAAGTTTATATCCCTCCTAAAAAACACAGGACAAAACTCTGCTGATGTAACCAGACAGCACGACACTGACTGCAGCACAGCTGAACCAGTCTGGACTCGCACAGACTCGATCCTGGATGACTCTTGCGTACTAGAATTATCAGTCCCTTCTGATGCAATTGTGGGTGCTCTCGTTATCTTCATCTATGTCCAGTCTCCTGAACTCTGCTGAGCTCTTGGCCTCAGAGGCACGTGAGCTTTTGTGGACAGCAGCTTACTGTGTCAGAGGCTTCATCAGATGGTGATGAAGGAGGCTGTTGTCTGTGAAAGCTCATGCCTCTCTGAACTAGTTAGTCTCGGAGGTGCCACCCTGCCCTACCTCGTGTTTGACTTGGACCTCTGTAAACATAGCAAAGTGTTCAAAATGTCAACCAATGATTTCAGTAGACTGAATCCTTGTTTACATCATAGAAAAGGCATATTTTGGACCCTTCTCTTCCTAACTACTTAATTCAATCTGCACAATGAATGAAGAAGAGTGGCCAGTAATCGGGCAATTAGACTGTAGAGTAAGGCACGTGCAGGTGAGCAGAGTTAAGTTAAGACAGCACAGGCAACTTGAACCTGTAATATTGTAACTTCTTAGTGACTTGATTTGCAACCAGAACACTTCTGCATGTGCTAATTATTTTTAAAAATAACTTTGTAGGTACTGAGAGAACTTTCTAATACGGTTCTACTTAACAGAATATATAAAAGTTATGCATTAGCTCAAGAAAGAATTCTTAAGTGGTTTGTCTGAATAAAAAAGGTTTAACTTGCCTTTGGTAAGTCCATGGTGAAGTAATGAAGCATTGCAAGAGCATGCAAAATGATGGCCATCTTATCAGGCTTCTGTTTTGGGGCCTGTTCTCTGATATCTAATATTGCATTCAGTATTTGACGGGCTTCAGCTTGCTGGGCCTCACCTGCTTTGAGAATGCAAATATTTTATGCTGGACACGGTCACAAAAGAAGGCATAAATAAAATGATCTAGCTGTCTCTGTTCCATGCATCTAGGCAACTATCCCACACTTGCAGAATCTGAGCTCCCTACAAATTCTCCATTCATTCATAACTGTATCTAATGGTCACTTTCAGCGTCATATTTTTGCAGTAATCTGTAACAAATGGAACAATTCTATATAAAAATACAGTGAACATCAGCCTGTCCTCTCCAAATATTAGAGAGCTATAGATGTTCAAGACAGAAAAGAAAAGACATATTTCTCTAATCCAGGCTTGTCCAACATACGGCCTGCGGGCTGCCGTGCGGCCCGCCAAGCTGTTTTCTGAGGCCCGAGGTGCTGCAACGGGAAATGAAAGTAAACACTGTTTACTTTCGTTCCCCCCCCTTATGCCCCCCCCAGCCCTCCAGCAGCTTCCTAATGGGGGGGGGGGGGGTCCTTTGGCTAGCCCACTGGGTGATAAAAAGCTTGTGATCTGGACCCACGTTCAAATAGGTTGGAAATCCCTGGTCTAATCCATCTCATCAGTGCAGGGCTATGACAAATGGTAGACTTGCTAGTATTTTGTACAGCCTCATGTATCTAGTGGGGGGATTTCTATGACCATTCTAGGATTACTCTACAGATGAACACAGAATATACTAGGGTTCATCTGTTTAAGGAGATAAAAGGCCATACCTCGGTAACATGCAATTCCGTTTTTTTATTTCAGTTTAAATCCATGAAAAATGAAATAAGAAAAATGTAAATAATGAAATACTTTCAGTGGAAAATATTTTTTTAAGACAGTAATATTAACACCTCAAATCTCTGTGGTTATAGCTTAAAGAAACTTGACTGAATTTGGCCTAAACAAATGTCACGTCCTTAAGAATTGCCTAAAAATAAATAGTGGATAAGATACAATAGAATCAAATGACTCCCTCTGGCTGAGTAAGAATAAGACTGGAAACTGTATTTTACTTAGAGGTTCTTCACTGGCTTCCGCATCTCCAGCTAATATATCAATTTCTGTTGCAGACTTGAGAGTTTGCGACTGGATTTGAATCAACCTACTGAAATGGGCATGCCAGATATCAGTTGCCTATTAAAAAGGAAAGAGAATTAATATTAAAAGAATATCATATGATAGTTTAAAGATACCAAAAAAAGTGTGTTCTTGTCTTCTGCACAACCTAGTTTTAAATGAAGCCTGTGCTTGGAGGGTCATAACTATTCCATTTCTACTAGCTCTCAGGATGCTAACTCTCTTTGTGATGTGCAGCTCAATAGTCCAGGGCCTCGGGATGTAATCACAGTTCAGTTTTGCTACACATGCATCTGATCTCTGCTGCAGGGTTTTAGCTGGCCTACCAAAATAAATGGGGACCAAATAGCCTTAATGCCATGTTTTAAAAAATGCTGACTCTTCTCAGAGCTGTCATAACATTAACAGGAGGTCAGAAACATGCAAACACCTGAAAAGAGTTCGTAAGTATCTAACCTCAGAGTACAGTGAGTCTGCAATGTCCATTTTGTTCTGGCGAAAGAAAACATTAGCCATGTGGAAATACCCTCCAGAGGTATTGGTATCATGAGTTCCAAAGGCACAACTGGCAAAATAAATCTGAAATGCAAAGGAAACATAATCATATATGCTTAGTATTCATATTAAAAGAAATCTTATTTAAAAAAATATGTTAATTCTTACACCCCTCCCCCCTCCACCCCAGTCATTGGGGACATGATGCATTTCACTCCAGAGGAGAATGCCATTAAAGAGAATCTAATTATTCAAGAGGGAAAAAACTTCTGCCATGTTCCCAGGTAGGAACATGTCTGGAAAAGAAGACTCTTAAGCAAGACTACTCTCCTGTGCTGAAATCTCTCATCAGAGGGGAGAGACCACGGCCACAAAATGCTGCATTCCAGCTACACTAAACTAGCGAAGAGTTCTGAAGGGACGCTTCCTACCTAGTAAAAGTTAGAGCTGCCTCTAGGCTGAAAACAGAAAGCCTTTACTGACTCCCAGACAGGCCCCCAACACTAGGGCAGCCAAAAGAAAGTGGTTGCAATCTTCCCTAATATAGCTGCAGACTAAAAAATATATGGCTGAAGCTTATAACTGAATAATTCTGATTCCTGGCCATGTTGGAAATGTAAAGTGGGTATAAAATGTTACTAAATTAAAATGGCAGTAGTCTGGTATACCTGTATAAAACAGCGTGCATACCAGAGAACTGTGCAGGAGAATCTCAGTCAATACCCTGGCAAAAATAAATAATAAAAAAATGGTTGATGAAAGAGAGAGTGCTTAGTTACCTAGTAACTGATGTCCTTCAAGGAGATTCACACATTCCGGGGAGCAGCTGGGTCGCACTGACCTCTGCTTTTCGTAGCATTAGGTACATATCCATTCTCCCTTGCAACACTGGAAGCTTGGACAAGAGAGTACACTCTTGATCCAACTCTCATTAAAGTTTTTAGCAGGGAACTGGATCTGATCCTATATACTCCAGATTGATTTCATACAGATCCCCCTCTACTCTGAAGAATGAAGGAAGGGAGGGAGGAGTATGCATCTGTATTGACCTAGTACTGAAGGCCATTATTAGGTAATTAAGCTTTCTTTTTTATTTCTCCTAGCACTGATAGCATATCTATTCACTTTTAGAGAGATTAAATAGCAGTAACAATCACTCTTGAAGAGATGTAATCTGACTACAAGTAGTAAAATGTTGCAAGACTATTCTCATAAATTATCATAGCAAAAAAAAATTAAGCGAAAACATTATGGAACTAGTTAAGTATGATACATTGAAGTCTAATTATTTTCTAACATACTCCTGATAAAGAAATAGTAGAACATGGTATAAAATGGAGAACACAAAAAAGTGATGAATGTTAATAAACTCTTAAAACAAAAAGAGTATGTGGAAGAAATGCAAAATACAGGGAAATGTATATTATTATAACACTACTGGCATGCATTGTCTAACATGCATACCTAAACAGCCTAGGTTTTTCTAAGGCACTTATCACCATTGTGCCTAAAATCTATGGTGCAATCTGCAAACAAGGTTCTTTGGGTAGAAGTGGTATCTTTTATTAGATCAGCTAAATAGTTGGAAAACTTGTTCTTTGCGAGCTTTCGGGCACAAACACCCTTCTTCAGGCAGAGGGAGAGCCTACAGTTGTATTGTGCTCTCTTGGATAGAAGCCGTATCCTATCCAGGAGAGCACAATACAACTGCAGGCTCTCCCTCTGCCTGAAGAAGGGTGTTGGTGCCCAAAAGCTTGCAAAGAACAAGTTTTCCAACTATTTAGTTGGTCTAATAAAAGACATCACATTTAGCCAAAGACCCTTGTCTGCTTATGTCCTTAGACCAACACAGCTACAACCAACACCCCCGAAACAACAAGGTGCAATCTAGCTTTCTGATGGGATTTCCTAATACTTTTTTGTACAGTGACTACGTAAAATTACTAGAGAGAAATCTTTAGCAGTTCTGTATTGTAGTTGTCTTACATCATTAGCTAGGTGATATAAAGATTGCTCAAAGTCTCCTTTAGCAGCATAGACAAGACCCAGGTTACGATGCAGTTTAGACTGAATGGCATTAGTGCAGTCGGGAGTCTTGAGAACAATCCACTGAGCCTGAGAGAGGTATTCATCTGCTTGCATAAGATGACCAAGACCTGAAAGTACATGTAGAGGAGAAGAGTAAGACAAATGTTCGCAGAAGCTACAGAATATTCCTCTTCTATTCCATTCCAATACTTAGACTAGGAACTGCAGCTTGCAGTAATATCACATTTTCACATGGGCCCTACTTCCCTACCTACACTCTGATTAGATACCCCTTGGACTAAGTGCTCAATTTTCAGATGTGTTGCATATCTACAAATCCAAGTGAAGGCAATGAGTGCTACGTATGCATTCAATATCTCCAAATATCAGATCCAAAATGTCTTCAAGTTATGGAGAATGACTAGAGGCTTGTATTTTTATATCAAGACGGAATTAATGGTAGGGCTCCTTTGTTCTTTGTTTCTCCAAGTAAACACAGATCTTGGATCTGACCCTTGCCATGATTTTTTTTTTTTTTTGGCTCGGGGGGCAGAAGTGAAAGTAGGCAGTGTTGCATTTGCACAAGCTTTAGAACATGCAAGCAAATGAAGCCATCACCTATGACACTGATCTGTGCCTTCTGTGACTAGAGAGAGAAACTTCCAGAACCCCTTTTAACAGTGAGCTTCAAAGTCTGGATGTGTAGACTGCAGCACAAATTATTTCTTAGGCTATCCCCGGATGAGGCGTGCAAAATACTCCTGAATGCTTTCCCAATCAGAAAAAATCAGACGCATGGGCCCAGGGGTGATACTTATCTTCAGTGCTGATGTCAGGCCATAAAAAAAGAATCCTGTTGATGACAATGAACTGGAGTTTTTCCTGTGTGGAAAAGTGGAAGTTGTGCCCCAAAGGTCAAGACACCAAACCAGTCTTATTTCAGGGCAACTGCAATGCTGAGAGCGCTTTACCAATACTATAGAGCTTTATGCTTCAGAACTGATTGAAGCCAAAAAAGTAGAGAATAGTTCTTGATCCTACTTCCTTTCTGGGAATCGGAAAATAATGGAAAAGTTTTATTTCTTTTGAACCAATTCTGAATTCTTTCCCCATGTCCCTACACAAAATAAGCTTGTGACTTCATTCCTCAGTATTTCATGGGAATGTCCTTAAAGATGAAGAGGGTTCAGGATGGCGTTGAACTGTAGGTCTAAGAAGTTCTTGATGAATGTCATGGGAGAAAAAAATAAAATTAATTGTCAGTAAAACTGACAACCTCACACGCTTTCTTTGGCTTTGTAAATATATGTGTATAGGAAAACTTCTACTGAATATGTGTGTGTACACTGAGCTCACTGGAAGTCCTTCAAAGACTCTGTTTCAGTTTTTCACTTACTTTCTGTTTCTAAAGTTACTGTTCTGTATTTATCATCAATACTTTTTCCTTCAGCAGAAAACTTACCAGTGCTAGCTTCAGCTAAGATGAGATAAGCAGGCACTAATTTCACAGAATTTGAGCCATAAATCCTAATGCTGAAACGCAGTGAATGTAAAGCTGCAGGAATTGCTTCTTCGTGTTTTCCTTCATATAGAAACTTCTGGGCCACTTCATAAGTAAGGTCAGCTATGTACTTCTATGGGGAAAAATAAGTAATAGATGCAAGTGAGCACAGGATGAATGAAAATATTCTCCTCACATGGAAACACATCACTTTCTCTCTTACAATACGTTGCTACATAGACTTTCAACAGTGTTTTTAGTTTTAGTATTATCAGTACCTAATGGATGAAATTTGGGCCCTTCACATTTGAGACAGGTTTCTATTACTCGCTGTCAGATCCTCCATTATCTCATCCCTAAATGGAGGGACTGATGCTTACAGCTTATTAAGGTAGGGGTAGAAGGACTTCCTCAGTAATAAGGACTGAAGTGCACACAATTTAACGCATGTGAAAAGGCTGCCATTTCAATCTCCAAATATTCAGCATTTGAGTCGGTCCCACTTATGTAATACACACACAGCCTTTGTTACAGTGATCCCTGACCCCGTGACATTTGGAATGCTACTACTACAGTCCCCTTTACTTGCAGTGACCTTTGAAAACGAAACAAAGAGCAAAACAGTGACCATCCAGACTAGATTCAGGTGAAGATGTTCATAGCAGACTAAGTCAGTTAGGTGTTCAATTTCCATTAAGAGTTACACAACTAACTTTCTCATGCATTTTCAAAATTTTGGTCATAACCTGAAAGAGCAGTACTCTTTTTTTTTTTTTCCCCATCGGACATTGCACACCACTGAGAACTCTCTCCTCCGGATATTAGCAAGGATTATTTAATAGGGCAGCCACCTAGATACTAGTGACTCCCACATAAGCATACATAAAAATAGCTACAGTATCCAGCACATCACTGATATTCGTCATGGTAGCATTCTTGTTCTTTTTATTTCATATTTGAAGCATGTTATCTATTGCTGTTTGATGTTATGGTTTGAAGCAGTGGGCAGACCGAGGGCTCTTTTGTTTTATTTGACTTATCATTCTAGTAACCAAATATGTGGTTTTACTTATCCATGTTGTAATACGGTTGTTACATTTTGGTAAGGCACTTGGATGCTTCAATCACAGAACAGCAAACATTAAATTAAAAAAGTCTTATTGATCAACTGGCTCTTTTTCCACGCCCTAAACGCATCGAAATGTAAGGGGAACGTTCTAATAATTTTTATTGATAATTCCTAGGTGATGTTCTTTGTGTTGTGCATACCTGCCTGTGCAGCAGCTGTTCCATGCCATGCTTCCTTTCTTTTTCAGAACTGAAAAATGGTAATGACGTACGAACTGGAGTCAGCAACTGGCATATTTTCTCATGGATGCTATCCCAGTCAGCTTTTTGATGATCTGCATCACTGGTAGTACGACGGGGAAAACATGTTTTAACTATATATTCTGTTACTGAATTTCTACTATACAGTCTGTTATCCCTTCTTTAGTTTCTCTTGGATTTTTCACAGAAGGGAGTGCTTACTTGTAACATCAGTCTGTAATAATAGCAGGTTGCAATACTGCAATATTTTAAAATAGAAAGGCAGGACTCTTCCCTCAGGACACTGACGAAAGGTGTTAGGACGGAGCCGGGCTGTTCTCAGGGGGGCAGGTGACAGGACAAGAAGCAACGGGCTCCAGCTGCAGCAAGGGGAGTTTGGGTTAGATGCTGGGAAGAACTTTCTCACGAGGAGGGCCGTGAACCACAGGGACAGGTTCCCCAGAGAGGAGGTGCAGGCTTGTAAGACCCGGGCAGACAAACCCTTGCCTGGGATGATGGAGTCGGGGCTGGCGCTGCTTGGAGCAGGGGGCTGCACTAGATGTGACCTCCTCTTTGCAGCCCCCCTGCAGGGAGCTGAAGGCTGCTATTCAATCCCCCTCGGTCTTCCCTTCTGCAGGCTAAATCAGCCCCATCCCTCAGCCTCTCCTCTCAGTCCGGTCCCGCAGCCCACAGCCGCCTTCCCTGCCCCCGTCGGACCCCCCCCCCGCGCGTGCGCACATCCCGTCTGTGGGACCCCAGACGTGACCTCCCCAGCGTCGGACGCAGCGGGTCGGGGTCGGCGCTCACCAGTAGTAGGTGACGCCGCAGGCTTCGCAGCGCAGCTGGGCCGCGGCCCCGCACAGCTCGCAGTGCCGCCCCCGCCCGCGGGGCAGCGCCAGCGGCACCAG